>NC_038042.1:20615819-20915819 GCF_002211085.1 Panicum hallii
GGGCGAGCTCGGGGGCGACACGTGGAGCGGTGCTGGAGCAGGAGAGAGCCTTGGGTGGCGCGGCACGAGGGCCTGCGGCGGCGCTGTCGCGCGGCAGAGGAGGAAGAAGAAAAGGGGGGGGGGCGCTGGGGGCTAATTTGCAAATTCAAAAGCTTCAGGGACCTCACTGTAAACCAAAATTCCCCACTGTTCGAAAGCTCAAATGAGGAAATGGTCAAAATAAAAGTTGTAGAACTTTTCAGAACCTACAACTTTTATTTAGGGCTCAACACCAAAAACTCAAAGAATAGAACTTTATTTTGTAACCTTAGACTATATCCAAACTTTCTAAAGTTTTGTCCTTATTAGGGTAAATTTCATATAACCTTGGACTCAAATGCAAGTTTATGTAATGTAATGATGACTAACACTCTTACACTTTGATCCCTAGTGAAAATTTAAGAGTTACCTTTGTAATTCAACCATTTTACACAAAAGGACTCATATTTTTGGAATAATTACACCTAGGTCCTTATTTTCACATATGCACTCAAATTCACACATTTCAATATATACATTTCACATCCTTTCCTAATATTTTACGATTTTGACACCTAGGGTGTCACAGTTTCGTTACTGCACAAAAGTTGATGCAAAACTGGCTGAACCGGCACCATTAACGCACAAGTTCGCTAAACAAAGTTGCGTTGGAACTTTTCACAACGAACGCAACCGATCTACTCCATTGGATCCAAAACTCATGTTTTGGGGCGTTTCCGACTGTTTCGCTACTGCATGAAAGTTGATGCAAAACTTGACGAACTGGTGCTATTAACGCCCAAGTTCGCTAAATGAAGTTACGTCGGAAAATTTCGCAAGAAACGCACCGGATCCACTCCATTGGACCCAAACCTTATGTTTTGGGGCGTTTCGGACCATTTAGTAATGCACGAAAGTCAATGCAGAACTGGCCGAACTAGCGCCATTAACACGTAAGTTCGCTAAACGAAGTTGCGTCGAAACTTTTCGCAACGAACGCAACCGATCCACTCCATTGGACCCAAAACTCATGTTTTGGGCCGTTTCGGAGCGTTACGTTACTGCACGAAAGTCAATGCAAAACTGGTGCCATTAACGCACAAGTTCGCTAAACAAAGTGGTGTCAGAACTTTTCACAACGAACGCACCCGATCCACTCCATTGGAACCGAAATTAATGTTTTGGGGCGTTTCGGACCGTTTTGTTACTGCACGAAAGTCGATGCAAAACTGGCCGAACTAGCGCCATTAACGAACAAGTTCGCTCAACGAAGTTCCGTCAAATTTTTCGGAACGAACGCACCTAAACCACTCCATTGGACCCAAAACTCATATTTTGGGGTCTTTCGGACCGTTTCATTACTACACGAAAGTCGATGAAAAACTGGCCGAACTTGCAACATTAATGCACAAGTTCGCTAAACGAACTTGGGTTGGAACTTTTCGCAACGAACGCACTTGATCCACTCCATTGGGCCTAAAACTAATGTTTTTGGGCGTTTTGGACCATTTTGTTATGGCACGAAAAGTCGATGCAAATATTTTCGAACTGGTGCGATTAAAGCACAAGTTCGATACACGAAGTTACGTCGGAAAATTTCGCAACTAACGCACCGGATCCACTATGTTGGACCCAAAACGCAGATTTTGGGGTGTTTTGGACAGTTTCGTTACTGCACGAAAGTCGATGCAAAACTGGCCGAACTAGCGCCATTAACGCCCAAGCCCGCTAAACGAAGTTGCGTCAAAAATTTTCGCAACGAACGCACTTGATCCACTCCATTAGACCTAAAACTCATGTTTCGGGGCGTTTTGGACCATTTTGTTACGGCACGAAATTCGATGCAAAACTGGCCGAACTGGTGCCATTAACGCACAAGTTCGCTAAACGAAGTTACGTTGGAAAATTTTGCAATGAACGCACCTGATCCACTCCGTTGGACCCAAAACTCATGTTTTGGGGCATTTCGGACCGTTTCATTACTGCACGAAAGTTGATGCAAAACTGGCTGAACTGGCGCTATTAACACCCAAGTTCGCTAAACGAAGTTGCATTGGCATTTTTCACAACGAACGCACCCGATCCACTCCATTGGACCCAAAAGGTTTTGGGACATTTCCGACCATTTCGTTACTGCATGAAAGTCGATGCAAAACTGGCCGAACTAGCGCCATTAGTGAACAAGTTCGCTCAACGAAGTTCCGTTGAAATTTTTCGCAACGAACGCACCTGACCCACTCCATTGGACCCAAAACTCATATTTTGGGGTGTTTCGGACCGTTTCATTATGACACGAAAGTCGTGAAAAACTGGCCGAACTGGCAACATTAACGCACAAGTTCGCTAAACGACGTTGCGTTGGAACTTTTCGCAACGAACACAACTGATCCACTCCATTAGGCCCAAAACTCATGTTTTGGGGCGTTTTGTACCGTTTCGTTAAGGCACGAAAGTCAATGGAAAACTAGCAAACTTGGGCCATTAACGCACAAGTTCGCTAAACGAAGTTACGTCGGAAAATTTCGAAACTAACGCACCGGATCGACTCCGTTGGACCCAAAACGCATGTTTTGGGGTGTTTCGGACAGTTTCGTTACTGCACGAAAGTCGATGCAAAACTGGCCGAACTAGCGCCATTACCGCACAAGTTTGCTAAACGAAGTTGCGTTGGATCTTTTCACAACGAACGCACCTGATCCACTCCATTCGACCCAAAACTCATGTTTTGGGGCGTTCGGGACCATTTCGTTGCTGCACAAAAGTCAATGCAAAACTGGCCGAACTGGCGCCATTAACGCACAAGTTCGCTAAACGAAGTTGCGTCGAAACTTTCCACAACGAACGCACCGGATCCACTCCATTGGACCCAAAACTCCTGCTTTGGGGCATTTCGGACCGTTTCGTTACTGCACGAAAGTCGATGCAAAACTTGACGAACTGGTGCCAAAAACGCACAAGTTCGCTAAACAAAGTCGCGTTAGAAATTTTCGCAACGAACTCAACCGATCCACTCCATTGGACCCAAAACTAATGTTTTGGGGTGTTTCGGACTGTTTCGTTACTGCACGAAAGTAGATGCAAAACTGGACGAACTAGCGCCATTAACGCACAAGTTCGCTAAATAAAGTTGCGTTGGAATTTTTCGCAACGAACGCACCTGATCCACTTCATTGGACCCAAAACTCATGTTTTGGGGTGTGTCAGACCATTTCGTTACTGCACGAAAGTCGATGCAAAACTAGCCGAACTAGCGCCATTATCGCTCAAGTTCGCTAAACGAAGATGCATTGGATTTTTTCGCAATGAACGCACCTGATCCACTCCATTGGACCCAAAACTCATGTTTTGGGGCGTTTCGGACCGTGTCATTACTGCATGAAAGTCGATGAAAAACTGACCGAACTGGTACAATTAACACCCAAGAAAGCTAAACGAAGTTGCGTTGGAATTTTTCGCAACGAAAGCAACCGATCCACTCCGTTCAGGTACTTAGGATTAAACTACACTAGATTCTATTATAAAGTGTGCATGTTTTGATGTGAACCCGTTAGGGTTTGTTCCTGATCTTTCGATGAGAGGCGTGGAATAACTCGATTGATAGATGAGACGACATTTTCGGCCCGACTACAGCCTTCCAAGGTTGCTGCGCCTTAGCAACCGATACACCACCTCCTTTGGTTGCCGCGATCTTGTGGAGCGCGACACCCGGCTACTAGGGCACTCGTCCTGCAAGCAATCGAAGAACCAGCAAGAACAAGTAGAACAAGTACTGAAATTACGAGATGTAATTGAAGGTCTCAAACTGAATCTCAATTATGGTGGGGTTCCGAAAACAAGTGGACGGGCGGCTGGATCAGCACGCGCATCTACAAGGAAGTAGCAAAAGCTAAACTTGCATCTAACAAAACCCGAGTGTTCTTGATGGCAGCTAAAGGTTATAAAGAAGTGGAAGAACGACCACAAGGGTGCTGGGCTCGTGTTCCAACCTTAGGACGCATCCGTCTTGGACTCAACTTGATACACGGCCCGTTGGGCCAAATTAGGGTGACGCAGCACCAT
This sequence comes from Panicum hallii, assembly GCF_002211085.1. NCBI lineage: Eukaryota > Viridiplantae > Streptophyta > Magnoliopsida > Poales > Poaceae > Panicum > Panicum hallii. The sequence continues at coordinate 20,619,897 of NC_038042.1, forward strand.
GGCTAAAAAGGACTCTGTAGTAAATCTAGGATTGCGGTTGACTCCGAATAGATATGGAGGTGATTCTGAATCCGTTGGAAAGTAGATTTGATAAGCTTTCCAGGAAGTACTTGACCGACCAAAACGGAGTCCGGATGAAGTCGTGGCAACCGTCACAAGTCGTGTCTATCCTGCAGTCCGAATCCAGCCTGCGCGATGCCTCTTCCCTTTTGATCCAATCCATGGTTCCTGAGTAAAATAAGAGTGCATGTGTCTCCATTCTCTAAATATGATGAACCTGAGCTTAAGAGTGAACTTACTTGATGGGTAAGCCGACGAGCATGAGTGCGAGTAATAGGACCAAGAGGTGTTGTTGAAGTAGATACTGGTGTAGGTGTGGATGTATCGTTAGCAGCGCGGGGTAGCAGGTGCGCGGCACATGGCTGGCGAAGGCGGCGGTGTTCACGGGCGTGAGCAGAAGCAGAGCAGGGGGAGGTGCAGGAGGTTGAACACAAGGGCCGACCTGTGATTTTCCAAAAATACAAGGACTCCACTATAAAGCTTAGGTAACTTTCAAACCATAGCTCAAATGGAAAAGTGCCCAAAAGCAAAAGTGTAGAGTTCAACAAGATCTACAACTTTGCTTTAAGGTTCAGTTTCAAAAGATTTAAGGATTTGAAACTAACATAAAACTTAGCAAAGTTTTAAACTTTAAAGAAATCCTATTTAAAATCTACACTACACTTGCATCCTTTGGGTAGTTTCACCTCTATTTGCAGTTTAAAAGTAAGTTCTTGACTTTTTGCAAAACAACCTTCATATGTTTTGATTTTACCTCCCATTCTCACCCATTTAAAACTAAAGGACCTCAATTTTTCAGAATTATATAAAAATATCCTGTTCCCTTAGCATTTAAATTTTAGCACACATACACAAGATCAAACATGATAAGGACATCGCCACTAACGATACATCCACACCTACACCAGTATCTACTTCAACAACACATCTTGGTCCTATTACTTGCGCTCGTGCTTGTTGGCTTACCCATCAAGTAAGTTCACTCTTAAGCTCAGGTTCATCATATTTAGAGAATGGTGACATGTGCACTCTTGTTTTACTCAAGAAACAATGGATTGGATCAAAAGGGAAGAGGGATCGCGCAGGCTGGATTCGGACTGCAGGAAGACACGACTTGTGACGGCAGCCACGACTTCATCCAGACTCTGTTTTGGTCAGTCAAGTACTTCCTGGAAGCTTATCAAATCTACTTTCCAAAGGATTTGGAATCACCTCAATATCTATTCGGAGTCAACCGCAATCCTAGATTTACTACAGAGTCCTTTTCAGCCACGGTGCTGCGTCACCCTAATTTGGCCCAACGGGCCGTGTATCAATTTGAGTCCAAGACGGATGCGTCCTAGGGTTGGAACACGACCCCAGCACCCTTGTGGTCGTTCTTCCACTTCTTTATAACCTTTAGCCACCGTCAAGAACACTCGGGTTTTGTTAGATGCAAGTTTAGCTTTTGCTACTTCCTTGTAGACGCGCGTGCTGATCCAGCCGCCCGTCCACTTGTTTTTGGAACCCCACCATAATTGAGATTCGGTTTGAGACCTTCAATTACATCTTGTAATTTCAGTACTTATTCTACTTGTTCTTGCTGGTTCTTCAATTGCTTGCAGGACGAGTGCCCTAGTGGCCGGGTGTCGCGCTCCACAAGATTGCGGCAACTAAAGGAGGTGGTGTATCGGTTGCTAAGGCGCCGCATCCTTGGAAGGCTGTAGTCGGGCCGAAAACGTCGTCTCCTCTATCAATCGAGTTATTCCACGCCTCTCATCGAAAGATCAGGAACAAACCCTAACGGGTTCACATCATGTTCGCCGTCGATACGCTGCCTCGGTCCCTCTCTTCCCCAACACCGGCCACCCCCGTGACCACTGTGAGCCCCTGAACCTTTCCCCTCACTTCCCCCTCGCCGCCGGTGAGCCCCCTCACCGGAATTTGATCGGCACCGATCGGTTTTCCTGTGTAGCCCGGCCAAGGACCCAATTGCAAAGATTCAAAACATTCCAAGGGCCTATCTGTAGGAAATCAGTACCCCCCTATTTAAAGCAGCCAACTTGTAAAATTCATAGGAATTTGTATTAAAATCTAAAAATTGCCAAACCAATTTTGTTATACTCCTGAAATCCAGATCTACTTTTATTAGTGGAGTTCAGTTTGAAACCAAATATTTTTAGAGTTATTTTAAAGTTTAGCAAAAGGGTATCTTGAGTGTAACTTTTGCATATTAACTTTATTTCCTGTGAATTTTGGTGAGTTGCTTGATTCGGATATAAGTGATCTTGTGTGAAAAATTCACCTATAGTACTGAACCCTAGTTTGAATTAATTTAAACTTATGCAAATCAAGCTAGAAATAGTTTAAATTTATTCCAGCATGTTACTAAGGTTTTCATGCTTAGATATTTTTACCATGTGATGTTCTGCAATAGAGTAGTCCATAGTAAATATTTTGAGAATTTACAACACTGTTTTGCTTAAAGTTTGCATTTAAACTTGAAATTTGAACTTAATTCAAACACTTTAGTTTCTGTTTTCAGAAAATTATGAAAATTCACAGTAAGCTCATCCACTAGAAGATAGCTTACCCACAAAAATTCAAGGCTAGAGCCTTTGTGGATTTCAAAATAAAAATCAAACTTGTTGACTTAATTCTATTAAATCAAGTAATTTGATATTGAATTAAAGTATACTTAGTGAATTTGAATTCAAATCTCCTATTTTATGAAGTTGTATTTATCAATTGGTTGGATTGCAACTTTATCATGAAATAAAATACTTAACCCAAGAACCACCTAATTTAAGTTATTGCATATCATGTAGAGTCAGCGACACTCGACGACGGAGACTATGAGCTAGTCCCGGAAATCGAGTAAAGGATTTCTGAAGATCCTGCGAACATCGTCAAGACTTTAACTGAAGCCCCAAACCAAAGTTCGGAAGACCTTGACATCCCTGCCCCTAGCCCCACTCAAGAAGGCAAGCCTCGATGCATAACGTAGTATTTCAAATTACTACATTTATACAATTTTTATGCTTATATATTATATCTTGCATTAAGTCTAGGAGTTGAAATGGAACCCTAGATGCATGAATACTAGGAACCTATGTATTGTGCCTGAGTCCGTGTCGCATAGATGCTCCGCTAATAGGACCGGCAGAAGTCGGGTGATTTCATGTGCAGTATCGTAACTTGAAAGGTTACCCCGTCTGTGTTGATAAAAGTTGATAAGGTCGCACTGTGTGGTAGCTGTGGCTAAGCGTTTGAAAGTACTAGCCACATGCCGCGAAATATGGTAAGCAGTAAGCCTAGTAACCAATCGGCCCGAGGAGTGGACATACCTCCCACCACTCGTAATTTGGTTTTCCACACGCACCGACGTGCGGGAGTACGTTCCGCACAGCGGACAGGAGTACGGTCATGTAGTCGCGCTACAGACGTATGTCCTGCACATTGGATGTGCGTATGGTCCTACAGTCGCTTGTGATGGCCCTGTTCCACGAGTGGAATGAAAGGCAAACGGTTGCTTCGGAATGATCATTGGATGTTCCAAGTGTGTGAGTTAGGTTTACCCTTGCAAGGTTTGGAAATTCGATTCAGAATCGTCCGTTTCTCGCGGAGATTGAGACTGCTTATTCCTTCTGCCACATAGAGTAAGAACAGTAACTATTGTTGGAATAATCTTGATGGATGCTAATCTCTACCTTGTTTTTCTAGTATAGGTGCTTACCTAGAATGGTTAATGAAACTAGAATTTGAAAGCTAAAACATGAAAGTTAGATATACTCTTTGTTGCTTTTTAGCAAAAGAAAACAAGAGCCTCTCAAATCCTCCATGGTCTAGTTATGGGCTAAGTATACCCGATTCCGGTTAAGTCTTGCTGAGTATTAGTATACTCAGTCTTGCTAGTCTATTTTTCAGGTATGACCTTTGAGAACCCCATGGATGGTCCAACATGGCCACTCTCTGTTCCATTTGGCTGGTCCGTGGAATGGGATCCGTCCCCGGCTGGCAGTGACCCTCCGAAATGACACCACGTTTCGGGCTGAACTTGGTGTCAACCTTCGCGACGTGTGTAGTCGCGTGTTAATTTCTTCCGCTGTGACTCTACACAAGCTTGCATAGCTTGTGGTTTTCAAACAATGTTTGTATAAGTATACTTAAGTTTGAAACATTTGTAATAATGTTTAATATTCTGTGAATTAAAAGTTGGTGAGCTGTTGTGCGGTTGTAAACTCGCCTTCGTGCGAGGTAAACCTGCTTCAATCCTGTTGAACCGTGGTTGTATCGAGCGGTGACCCGACAGACCAATGGGCTATTCCGTTTGAAGTGCGTTGAGTTAGTATCGGCTGTATAGCGATGACTAGCGCACTTGAGCCAGAATAATTCAGGCGGTTCTGCCACATCCACTCCATTGGACCCAATACTAATATTTTGGGGCGTTTTAGACCGTTTCGTTACTGCACAAAAGTAGAGGCAAAACTGGACGAACTAGCATCATTAACGCACAAGTTCGCTAACATTTCCGACCGTTTCGTTACTGCACGAAAGTTGATGAAAAACTGATCGAACTGGCACCATTAGCGCACAAGTTCGCTAAACGAAGTTGCGTCGAAATTTTTCGCAACGAACGCACCCGATCCACTCCATTGGACCCAAAACTCATGTTTTGGTGCGTTTCGTACCATTTTGTTACTGCACGAAAGTCGATGCAAAACTGGCCGAACTAGCGCTACTAACGCCCAAGTGTGCTAAATGAAGCTGCGTCGAAATTTTCCATAACAAACGCACCTGACCCACTCCATTGGACCCAAAACTCATGTTTTGGCCGTTTCAGACTGTTTCATTACTACACGAAAGTTGATGCAAAACTGGCCGAACAGATGCCATTAACGCACAAGTTCGCTAAACGAAGTTGTGTCAAAATTTTTCGCAACGAACGCACCTGACCCACTCCATTGGACCCAAAACTCATGTTTTGGGGCATTTCGGACCAATTCGTTACTGCACAAAAGTCGATGCAAAACTGGCCGAACAGGTGCCGTTAACGCACAAGTTCGCCAAACGAAGTTGTGTCGAAATTTTTCGCAACGAACGCACGTGATCCACTACATTAGACCTAAAACTCATGTTTTGGGGCATTTCGGACCGTTTTGTTACTGCACGAAAGTCGATGCAAAACTGGCCGAACAGATGCCATTAACGCACAAGTTCACTAAATGAAATTGCATCAAAATTTTTCGCAATGAACGCACCTGATCCACTCCATTGGACCTAAAATGATGCGAACCCGTTAGGGTTTGTTCCCAATCTTTCGGTGAGAGGGGATAGATAACTCGATTGGTGGATGGGGATGACGTTCACGGCCTGACTACAGCCTTCCAAGGATGCTGCGCCTTAGCAACCGATACACCACCTCCAATGGCTACTGCGATCTTGTGGAGCGCAACATCCGGCCACTAGGGCACTCGTCCTGCAAGCAATCGAAGAACAAGCAAGAACAAGTAGAACAAGCAACTCAAAATTGCAAATATGGAGATAAGAACCAATCTAAAATCACAAAGGTGGGATTCTGAATCGAGTAGAATGGATGGTCTAGCCGACACATGCGTCTACAAGCAAGTAGCAATGGCTAAACTTTCAACAAAAACAAAACCCAATCTGTTCGTGGTGGCTATGGAGGTATATGAGAGGGTAGAGGATGACCAGGACGTGGTGGAGGTCATCCCTAAACCCTAGGATGTGCCCCTATTGGGCCCCAATTGATACACGCCCCATCAGGCCAAAATCAGGTGACGCAGCACCATGGACAGAAAAGGTCTTTATAGTAAATTAACGATTGTGGCCGCCTCGGAGAAGATATGGACATGAGTCCGGATCCATATGAAAGTAGACATTATAAGCTTTTCGTGAAGTCTAAGAACTCTCCAATTGGAGTCCGTATGAAGTCGTGGCAGCCGTTACAACTTGGTTCTGTCCTCCAGTCCGAATCCAATATCCAAAACGTGTTGGATTTGGACTCTTCCTTTCCTTGCACCAAAAGTGACGTGGTGGACTGGTGGAGAACATTGGGAAGACTTGGGCTTGGTCCCCAATCTATTTCTTTGGTCCTCCATGTTTTCCATGTAATTTCCACACACGGCTTTATCCAGTCAAGTAATTCTGAAAATGAGAATGCACAGAAATCATCATGCAGCATTAATTGTTCAAATGTATCAAATTTAATCTTGATATGGAGTTGATTCACCTTTGGACAAGAAGGCACTAATATGGTCGTATCCATGCTAGTGATGTCCTCATCAATAACCCCGTCCGTCATCCTTATAGTGATTGCAGGATTGTAAACAACCAATTCCTATATCGCGCGAGTGACAGGAAATCACTCGACTTCTACCGGTCCTATTAGCATAGCACTAGTCGGACTCAGGTTCTATTCAATACATAGGTACCTATCAATGTGCAACTACGGTTTCATCATAACTCCTATGAACTTAAATGCACAAGTAGACATAGGTAGATATATATATGAATTGCAGTGTCATAATGTAGTGGGTTTATGTCCGAGGCTTGCCTCACTGGTGAGGCTGGGGTCAGAGACGTTAATAAACTCTTCCGAACACGGGTTCGGGGCTTCAGTTAAATCTCTGACGACGTTCCCGGGGTCTTCAGAAATTTCCACTTCGGGTTCCGGGAGGATCTGATAACCTCCGTCGGCGAGAAGCGTCGAGTCTACATGTGATGTAAACTATGCAGTTTAGAAGATGCATAGACTTTTATTCTATTTCACGATAAAGTTGCAATCCAATGAAAACATAGTTCACTCATCAAACATATCATTCACTCTTCTACTGGGCAGTCATTTATCGACTATAAACTAACCTAGTTAACTACACTAAACAACATGTTTAAATTCATAAAATAACTAGGGCTAGTTTCATTTTAACCTAATAGATATGGTTTATAAACTATAAGCATCTGATTTTAAGATTAAGATCTGATGCTACAAAAATTATAACAAACAGAACAAATAGAATCAAAATTACCCTAAAATTTTCAGAACATTTTATACAGTAAATAAATCAGAAGAATTATTTCAAGCAGTTAACACCTAGAACATGTTTCATTTTTACAGAACAAACTACTATAGAACTGGGGTTGAAACTTTTACCAACTACAAGTAAAGCTAGGTTTAAGCTACTGCAAAAGTATCAAAATTTTATCCTTACAGAAACCTTGCCACAAAAATAAACAAGAACAGCACTAACAGATTAAGATCTATTTATAACTGTAGTTCAACACAAGAACTTGTTCTGAAATTTTGGAACATGTTACACTACTCAATAGAAACACGTCAAAATATTTACATAATTTTTCATAAGCAAGAACTAGTATAAAAGAAATTATCTTGGAAAACAAGCATAAATCCATAACTTGGTTCATAGCTTACTACTAATCCTAATACTTTTACTATGGATTACACATGCAAAAAGGAAGCTAGGGTATAAATTTAAGATACAAACACTATCAGAAGCATCCTTAAATAAAATCTAAATATTTCATCAACATACAACAAAGGTACTCGAATTTCCAAGCAATTGAGCAGTAAAGAACTCAAAACTTTTACACAGAGCTACACATGAGACATACAACCTAATTTTCAAAATTCAGCTACAGCACAACAATGGATCAAAAGATCTAATTAAGCACCTATTTCCTATTATTTAACCTAGATCAAAAACCAGACATATTCAGCTCAAAACACCTATATAAAAGTAGTCTAATTTAACTTAAGGATTCAAACAAAACTGGTTTGGCATTATTCTGAATTTTCTACAATTTTCTACACATTTCTGAAGTTCACAGCTTTGAATTGGGGGGGGGGGGCCTCTGGAATCTTGCAGCTAAGACCCTACAAGTTTTCAAATCAAAGCAAATAGGTCCCTAGCTCGTCGGGGAAGAAAGGCAGGGACATCGCCGGCCAAATTCCGGTGAGGGGTGGTGTTGGGGGTGGAGAAGAACTAGCCCACGACCATCAGGAGTTCAAGGCGCGTCCAGGGGTGGGCTTGGGAGGAAGAGGGGGTGACCGGAGGTGGAATGCCCACGACGGCCGAGGCGGCGGCGAGGAGGGGCTCGTCGGTGAGGGGTTTCCCAGCGAGGAAGGTGGCCAAGTTCTGGTCCAATAGCTGCAGCAGGAGGAGAGAAAGCTACTGGGGTGGTTGGATTAGACGGAGAAGGGGCGGAGGGATGGGTTCGATGGGAACAGAAGCTCACCGGCGAGGAGGTAGCGACGGTGAGGTGGTTCCGGTGGGGGTCCATCCGCGAGGAGTGGCCTGGGAGTGTCAGTGGGGTGAGGGGAAGCTCCCCAGGGGGTTGTAGTGGTGCGGGGAGGGCTGGGGTGAGCTGCCCACGATGGCCAGTGGCTCACCGGCGTGGAGGCAAAGCAGCGGCGGCGTTCCGGGAGCTCTGAGTGGATAGGAGGTGAGGTGAGGCATGAATTTGAACAGGAATGAGCTATTGAAGATCAGAAGCAGGGAAGTGATGGTAAAGAAGGACTTCCAGGGGCTCGCCATGGTGGTGGTGCGCGCATGGCGCGGCCAGGAGGGGCCAGAGGGGAGGGGAGCCGGGTTGGGGAAGGAGGAGGGCGATGCGTGGAAGCCGCCCAAGCAGGAGGTGGCGCCAGGGACGGCCTAGAACGGCGGTGAGCGGCAGAGCAGAGGGGAAGCAGAGGAGCAGCAAGGGCGCCAGAGGAAGAAGAAGAGGAGAGGGTCCAGGGGGATCTTTTTGGAATTTTCAAAAATCTAAGGGACCTTACTGTAAAGTAAGATTTCCCACTGATCCAAAACCCTAATGAGAAAATGATCAAAATAGAAGTTGTAGAATTTTTCAAGCCCTACAACATTGCTTTAGGGTTCAAGTTTAAAAAACCCAAAGTACAAAGCTTTATTTTAAACTTTGAACTAAAATCAAACTTAATAAAGTTTTGTCCTTATTAAGGTAAATTTTATGCAGTTTTGGACATAATTGCAAGTTTTCATGTAATGTCATGATGACTTCCATTCTTACACTTTAACCCCTAGTAAACTTTGAAAGTTACTTTTGTACTTTAAATATTTTGCATAAAAGGACTTGTACTTTTGTCAAATTACATAAATACCCTTATTTTCATAACTTTACTCAAATTTCACACAATTCAAAACATACTAAACATCCTTCCTATTTGCTTGCTATATTTAACACCTAGGGTGTCAAAAACTCATGTTTTGGGGCGTTTCGGACCGTTTCGTTACTGCACGAAAGTTGATGCAAAACTGCCCGAGCTAGCGTCATTAACGCACAAGTTCGCTAAACGAAGTTACATTGAAATTTTTCGCAATGAACGCACCGGATCCACTCCATTCGACCCAAAACTCATGTTCTGGGGCATTTCGGACCGTTTCGTTACTGCACGAAAGTCAATTCAAAGCTGGCCGAACTAGTGCCATTAATGCCCAAGTTCGCTAAACGAAGTTGCATCAAAATTTTCCGCAACAAACGCAGCTGAACTACTCCGTTGGACCCAAAACTCAAGTTTTGGGGCGTTCCGGATCGTTTCGTTACTACATGAAAGTCGATGCAAAACTGGCGAAACTGGTGCCATTAACACACAAGTTCTCTAAACAGCGACGCGTTTGAATTTTTCGCAACCAACGCATCCGATCCACTCCATTGGACCCAAAACTCATGATTTGGGGCGTTCCGGACCATTTCGTTACTGCACGAAAGTCGAAGCAAAACTGGCCGAACTAGCACCTTTAACGCACAAGTTCGCTAAACGAAGTTGCGTTGAAATTTGTCGCAACGAACGCACATGACCCACTCCATTGGACCCAAAACTCATGTTTTGGGGCGTTCCGGACCGTTTGGTTACTGCACGAAAGTTGATGCAAAATAGGCCGAGCTGACACCATTAACGCACAAGTTCGCTAAACGAAGTTGCATTGAAATTTTTCGCAATGAACGCACCGGATCTACTCCATTCGACCCAAAACTCATGTTCTGGGGCGTTCTAGACCATTTCGTTACTGCACGAAAGTCAATTCAAAGCTGGCCGAACTTGCGCCATTAACGCACAAGTTCGCTAAACAAAGTTGCGTCCAAATTTTTCGCAATGAACGCACCTGAACCACTTCGTTGGACCCAAAACTCATATTTTAGGGCGTTTTAGACCATTTCGTTACCGCACGAAAGTCGATGCAAAACCTGCCGAACTGGTGCCATTAACGCACAAGTTAAATAAACAAAGTCGCGTCTGAATTTTTCGCAACGAACGCACCCGATCCAATCCATTCGACCCAAAACTCATGGTTTGGGGCGTTCTGGACCATTTTGTTAGTGCACGAAAGTCGATACAAAACTGGCCGAACTAGCGCCTTTAACGCCCAAGTTCGCTAAACGAAGTTGCGTCAAAATTTATCGCAACGAACGCACCTGACCCTTTCTATTGGACCCAAAACTCATGTTTTGGGGTGTTCCGGACCGTTTCGTTACTGCACGAAAGTTGATGCAAAACTGGCCGAGCTGGCGCCATTAACAAACAAGTTCGCTAAATGAAGTTGCGTCGAAATATTTCGCAACGAATGCACCTGATTCGCGGCGTTTCGGACCGTTTCATTACTGCACGAAAGTCGATGCAAAACTAGCCGAACTGGTGCCATTAACGCACAAGTTCACTAAACAATGTCGCGTCTGAAGTTTTCGCAACGAACGCACCCGATCCACTCCGATGGACCCAAAACTCATGTTTTGGGGCGTTTCGAACCGTTTCATTACTGCACGAAAGTCGATGCAATACAGGCCGAACTAGCGCCATTAACGCACATGTTCGCTAAACGAAGTTGCGTCAAAATTTTTCGCAACGAACGCACCTGACCCACTCCATTGGATCCAAAACTCATGTTTTGGGGCTTTCCGAACCATTTCATTACTACACGAAAGTTGATGCAAAACTGGGTGACCTGGCGCCATTAACGCACAAGTTCGCTACACGAACGTGCATCGAAATTTTTCGCAACAAACGCACCTGAACCACTCCGTTGGACCCAAAACTCATGTTTTGGGGCGTTTCGAACCAATTCGTTACTGCACGAAAGTCGATGCAAAACTGGCGAAACTGGTGCCATTTACGCACAAGTTCGCTAGACAAAGACGTGTCTGAATTTTTCGCAATGAAGGCACCCGATCCACTCCATTGGACCTAAAACTCATGTTTCAGGGCGTTCCGGACCGTTTTGTTACAGCACAAAAGTCAAAGGAAAACGGGCCGAACTAGCACATTTAACACACAAGTTCGCTAAACGAAGTTGCGTTGAAATTTGTCGCAACGAATGCACCTGAACCACTCCGTTGGATCCAAAACTCATGTTTTGGGGCGTTCCGGACTGTTTTGTTACTGCACCAAAGTTGATGCAAAACTGGCCGAGCTGGCACAATTAACGCACAAGTTCGCTAAACGAAGTTGCATTGAAATTTTTCGCAATGAACGCACCGGATCCACTCCATTCGACCCAAAACTCATGTTCTGGGGCGTTCGGTACTGTTTCGGAACTGCGCGAAAGTCAATTCAAAGCAGGGCGAACTAGCGCCATTAACGCACAAGTTTGATAGACGAAGTTGCATCGACATTTTCCGCAACAAACGCACATGAACCACTCCGTTGGACCCAAAACTCATGTTTTGGGGTGTTTCAGACAATTTTGTTACCGCACGAAAGTCGATGCAAAACCTGCCGAACTGGTGCCATTAACACACAATTTCGCTAAACAAAGTCGCGTCTGAATTTTTTGCAACGAACGCACCTGATCCACTCCATTGAACCCAAAACTCATGGTTTGGGGCGTTCCAAACCATTTTGTTCTGCACGAAAGTCGATGCAAAACTGGCCGAACTAGCGCCTTTAACGCACAAGTTGGCTAAACGAAGTTGCGTCGAAATTTATCGCAACGAACGCACCTGACCCACTCCTTTGGACCCAAAGCTCATGTTTTGGCGCGTTCTGGACCGTTTCGTTACTGCACGAAAGTTGATGCAAAACTGGCCGAGCTGGCGCCATTAACGCTCAAGTTCGCTAAATGAAGTTGCGTCGAAATTTTTCGCAACGAACGCACCTGATTCGGGGCGTTTTGGACCATTTCGTTACTGCATGAAAGTCAATGCAAAACTTGCCGAACTAGTGCCATTAACGCACAAGTTCGCTAAACAATGTCGCGTCTGAAGTTTTCGCAACGGACGCACCCGATCCACTGCGATGGACCCAAAACTCATGTTTTGTGGGCGTTTCGGACCGTTTCGTTACTGCATGAAAGTCGATGCAAAGCTAGCCGAACTTGCGCCTTTAACGCCCAAGTTCGCTACATGAAATTGTGTCGAAATTTGTCACAACGAACGCTCCTGACCCACTCCATTGGACCCAAACCTCATATTTTGGGGCGTTCCGGACCGTTTCATTACTACACGTAAGTGGACGCAAAACTGGCCGAGATGGCACCATTAACGTACAGGTTCGCTAAACGAAGTTGCATTGAATTTTTTCACAACGAACATACCGGATACACTCCATGTGACCCAAAACTCAAGTTTTGGGCATTCCGGACCCAAAACTCATGTTTCGGGGCGTTTCTGACCGTTACCGCATAAAAGTCCATGCAAAAATGGCCGAACTGGTGCCATTAACGCACAAGTTCGCTAAACTCATGTTTTGGGGAGTTTCGGACTATTTCATTACTGCACGAAAGTCGATGCAAAACAGGCCGAACTAGCGTCATTAACGCACATGTTCGCTAAATGTAGTTGCGTCAAAATTTTTCACAACAAACGCACCTGACCCACTCAATTGGAACCAAAACTCATATTTTGGGGCGTTCCAGACCATTTCATTACTACATGATAGTCAATACAAAATTGGCCGAACTGGCGCCATTAACACACAAGTTCGCTACACAAAGGTGCATCGAAATTTTTGGCAACAAACGCACCTGAACCACTCCGTTGGACCCAAAACTCATGTTTTGTGGCGTTTCGGACCATTTTGTTATTGCACGAAATTTACCGGATACACTCTATTTGACCCAAAACTCATGTTTTGGGGCATTTCTGACCGTTACCGCATGAAAGTCCATGCAAAAATGGCCGAACTAGTGCCATTAACGCACAACTTCGCTAAACTCATGTTTTGGGGAGTTTCGGACTATTTCATTACTGCACGAAAGTCGATGCAAAACAGGCCGAACTAGCATCATTAACGCACATGTTCGCTAAATGTAGTTGCATCAAAATTTTTCCCAACGAACGCACCTGACCCACTCAATTGGAACCAAAACTCATGTTTTGGGGCGTTCCGGACCATTTCATTACTACATGAAAGTCAATACAAAACTGGTGAACTAGCGCCATTAACGCACAAGTTCGGTACACGAAGGTGCATCAAAATTTTTTACAAGAAACGCACCTAAACCACTCCTTTGGACCCAAAACTCATGTTTTGTGGCGTTTCGGACCATTTCCTTACTGCACGAAATGTACCGGATACACTCTATTTGACCCAAAACTCATGTTTTGGGGCGTTTCTGACCGTTACTGCATGAAAGTCGATGCAAAAATGGCCGAACTGGTGCCATTAATGCACAAGTTCGCTAAACTCATGTTTTGGGGCGTTTCGGACTGTTTCATTACTGCACAAAAGTCGATGCAAAACAGGCCGAACTAGCGCCATTAACGCACATGTTCGCTAAACGAAGTTGCGTCGAAATTTTTCGCAACGAACGCACCTGACCCACTCCATTGGACCCAAAACTCATGTTTTGGGCATTCCGGACCATTTTATTATGACACGAAAGTTGATACAAAACTGGCCGAACTGGTGCCATTAACGCACAAGTTCGCTACACGAAGGTGCATCGAAATTTTTTGCAACAAACGCACCTGAACCACTCCGTTGGACCCAAAACTCATGTTTTGGGGCGTTTCGGACCATTTCGTTACTGCACAAAATGCACCGAATATACTCTATTTGACCCAAAACTCATATTTTTGGGCGTTTCTAACCATTACTGCATGAAAGTCGATGCAAAAATGGCCGAACTGGTGCCATTAATGCACAAGTTCGCTAAACTCATGTTTTGGGGCGTGTCGGACCGTTTCATTACTGCACGAAAGTCGATGCAAAACAGGCCGAACTTGCGCCATTAACGCACATGTTCGCTAAATGAAGTTGCGTCTAAATTTTTCGCAACGAACGCAGCTGATCCACTTCATTGGAATCAAAACTCATGTTTTGGGGCGTTCCGAACCGTTTCGTTACTGCACGAAAGTCAATTAAAGCTGGTCGACCTAGCACCATTAACGCCCAAGTTCGCTAAACGAAGTTGCATCGAAATTTTCCGCAACAAACGCACATGAACCACTCCGTTCGACCCAAAACTCATATTTTGGGGCGTTTCAGACCATTTCGTTACCGCACGAAAGTCGATGCAAAACCTGCCGAACTGGTGCCATTAACGCATAAGTTCACTAAACAAAGTCACGTCTGAATTTTTCGCAACAAACGCACCCGATGCACTCCATTGGACCCAAAACTCATGGATTGGGGCGTTCCGGACCATTTTGTTACTACATGAAAGTCGATGCAAAATTGGCCGAACTAGCGCATTTAACGCCCAAGTTCGCTAAACGAAGTTGCGTCATAATTTATCGCAACGAACGCACCTGACCCACTCCATTGGACACAAAACTCATGTTTTGGGGCGTTCCGGACCGTTTCGTTACAGCATGAAAGTTGATGCAAAACTAGCCGAGCCGGCGCCATTAACGCACAAGTTCGCTAAAAGAAGTTGCATTGAAATTTTTCACAACGAACGCAGCGATCGACTCCATTCGACCCAAAACTCATGTTTTGGGGCGTTTCGAACCGTTTCATTACTGTACAGAAGTCGATGCAAAATAGGCCGAACTATTGGACCGAAAGCACATGACCCTCTCCATTGGACCGAAAACTCATGGTTTGGGGCATTCTGGACCGTTTCATTACTGCACGAAAGTCGATTGAAAATTGGCCGAACTGGTGCCATTAACGCACAAGTTCGCTAAACGAAGTTGCATCGAAATTTTTCACAACAAATGCACCTGAACCACTCCGTTGGACCCAAAACTCATGTTTTGAGGCGTTCCGGACCATTTTGTTGCTGCACGAAAGTTGATGCAAAACTGGCCGAGCTGGCACCATTAACGCTCAGGTTTGCTACACGAAGTTGCATCAAAATTTTTCAAAACAAACGCACCTGAACCACTCCGTTGGACCCAAAACTCATGTTTTGGGGCGTTTCGGACTATTTTGTTACTGCACGAAAGTCGATGCAAAACTGGCCGAACTAGTGCCATTAACGCACAAGTTCGCTAAACAAAGACGCTTCTGAATTTTTCGCAACGAAAGCACCCGATCCACTCCATTAGACCCAAAACTCGTATTTTGGGGCATTCTGGACCGTTTCGTTACTGCAGGAAAGTCGATGTAAAACTCGTCGAACTAGCACCTTTAACGCTCAAGTTCGCTAAATGAAGTTGTGTTGAAATTTGTCGCACCGAACGCACCTCACCCACTCCATTGGACCGAAAACTAAGCCATTTCGTTACGGCACGAAGGTCTATTCAAAACTGGCCGAACTAGCGCCATTAACGCCCAAGTTTGCTAAACAAAGTTGCATCGAAATTTTTCGCAACAAACGCACTTGAACCACTCCATTGGACCCCAAACTCATGTTTTGGGGCGTTTCAAACATTTTCGTTACTGCACGAAAGTCGATGCAAAACTGGCCGAGCTAGCGTCTTTAACGCACAAGTTCGCTAAACAAAGTTGTTTCTGAATTTTTCGCAATGAACGCACCCGATCCACTCCATTGGACGCAAAACTCATGTTTTGGGGCGTTCCGGTCCGTTTCATTATTGCACGAAAGTCGATGCAAAAATGGCCGAACTAGCGCCTTTAACGCCCAAGTTCGCTAAACGAAGTTGCGTCGAAATTTGTCGCAACGAACGCACCTGACCCACTCCATTGGATACAAAACTCATGTTTTGGGGTGTTCCAGACCTTTTCGTTACTGCTCGAAAGTTGATGCAAAACTGGCCGAGCTGGCGCCACTAACGCACAAGTTCGCTAAACGAAGTTGCCTTGAAATTTTTCACAACGAACGCACCGAATCCACTCCATTCCACCCAAAATTCATGTTTTGGGCAATTCCGGACCATTTTGTTACAGCACGAAAGTCGATGCAAAACTAGCCGAACTATCGCCTTTAACGCACATGAACCACTCTGTTTGACCCAAAACTCATGTTTTGGGGCATTTCGGACCATTTCGTTACTGCACGAAAGTTGATGCAAAACTGGCCGAACTGGTGCCATTAACGCCCAAGTTCACTAAATAAAGTCACGTCTAAATTTTTCGCAACGAACGCACCCGATCCACTCCATTGGACCCAAAACTCCTGTTTTGGGGCATTTCGGACCGTTTTGTTACTGCACAAAAGTCGATGCAAAACTTGCCGAACTAGCACCATTCACTTACAAGTTCAATCAACGAAGTTGCGTCAATATTTTTCACAACGAACGCACGTGACCCACTCCATTGGACCCAAAACTCATGTTTTGGGGCGTTCTAGACCATTTCGTTATTGCACGAAAGTTGATTCAAAACTGGTGTGACTAGCGCCATTACCGCTCAAGTTTGCTAAACGAAGTTGCATCAAAATTTTTTGCAACAAACACACCTAATCCATTCCGTTGGACCCAAAACTCATGTTTTGCTGTATTTCAGACCATTTTGTTATTGCACGAAAGTTGATGCAACACAGTCCGGACTGGTCCCATTAATGAAAAATTCGCAAAACAAAGTCGCGTTTGATTTTTTCGCAACGATCGCAGCCGATCAGCTCCATTGGACACAAAACTCATGTTTTCGAGCATTTTGGACCGTTTCATTACTGCCCAAAAGTCGACGAAAGACAGGCCGCACTAGCGCCTTTAACGCACAAGTTTGCTAAACTCATGTTTTGGGGCGTTCCGGACCGTTTCGTTACTGCACGAAAGTTGATGCAAAACTAGCTGAACTGGCGCCATTAACGCAAATATTCGCCAAACGAAGTTGCATTGAAATTTTTCGCAACGAACGCACCGGATCCACTCCGTTGGAGCCAAAACTCAAGTTTTGGGGCAATTCGGACCGTTTCGTTACTACCGGAAAGTCAATGCAAAACTAGCCGAACTGGTGCCATTAACGCACAAGTTCGGTAAACAATGTCGAGTCTCAATTTTTCGCAACGAACACACCCGAGCCACTCCATTAGACCCAAGACTCATGTTTTGGGGCGTTTCAGACCGTCTCATTACTGCACTAAAGTTGATGCAAAACTGGCCGAACTGGCGCCATTAACTCCCAAGTTCGATAAACGAAGTTGCGTCAAAATTTTTCGTAACGAATGCACCTGATCCACTCCGTTGGACCCAACACTCATGTTTCGGGGCATTCCGATCCGTTTCGTTACGACAGGAATGTCGATGCAAAACTGGCCGAACTGGTGCCATTAACGCACAAGTTTGCTAAACAATGTCGCATCAGAATTTTTCGCAACGCACGCACCCGATCCACTCCTTTGGACCCAAAACTCATATTTTGGAGCGTTTCGGACCATTTCGTTAATGCACGAAAGTCGATGCAAAACTGTTCGAACTAGCACCATTAACGCCCAAGTTCGCTAAACAAAGTTGTGTTGAAATTTTCCGCAACGAACGCACCTGACCCACTCCATTGTACCAAAAACTCATGTTTTGGGGTGTTCCAGACCGTTTCGTTACTGCATGAAAGTTCATGCAAAACTGGCCGAACTGGCGCCATTAATGCACAACTTCGCTACACGAAGTTGCATCAAAATATTTTGCAACAAACGTACCTAAACCACTCTGTTGGAACCAAAACTCATGTTTTGGGGCGTTTCGGACCGTTTCGTTACTGCACGAAAGTCGATGCAAAACTAGCCGAACTGGTGCCATTACCGCACAAGTTCGCTAAACAAAGTCGCGTCTGAATTTTTCGCAGCAAACGCACCCGATCCACTCCATTGGACTCAAAACTCATATTTTGCGGCGTTCTGGACCGTTTCGATACTGCACGAAAGTCGCTGCAAAATAGGCCGAACTAGCGCTATTAACGCACATATTCGCTAAATGAAGTTGTGTCGAAATTTATCGCAACGAACGAACCTGACCCACTCCATTGGACCCAAAACTCATGTTTTGGGGCGTCCCGAACCATTTCGTTACTGCACGAAAGTTGATGCAAAACTGGTTGAGCTGGCGCCATTAATGCACAAGTTCACTAAACGAAGTTGCATCAGAAATTTTTGCAACAAACTCACTTTAACCACTCCGTTGGACCCAAAACTCATGTTTTGGGGCGTTTCGAACCATTTCGTTACTGAACAAAAGTCGATGGACCATTTCGTTACTGCACAAAAGTCGATGCAAAACTGGCCGTACTTGTGCCATTAACGCACAAGTTCGCTAAACAAAGTCGCGTCTGAATTTTTTATCGCGAACGCACGTGATCCACTCCATTTGGCCCAAAACTCATGTTTTGGGGCATTCCGGACCGTTTCGTTACTGCACGAAAGTCGTTGCAAAACTGGCCGAACTAGCACCTTAAACGCACAAGTTCGCTAAACAAAGTTGCGTCGAAATTCGTCGCAATGAATGCACCTAACCCACTCCATTGGACCCAAAACTCATGTTTTGGGGGATTTCGGACCATTTCAATACTGCACGAAAGTTGATGCAAAACTGGCGGCGCTGGCGCCATTAAAGAAGTTGCATTAAAATTTTTCGCAACGAATGCACCTGATTCACTCCGTTACACCCAAAACTCTTGTTTTAGAGTGTTTCGAACCGTTTCGTTACTGCACGAAACTAGATGCACAACTGGCCGAACTAGCACCATTAACGCAAAAGTTCAGTAAACGAAATTGCGTCGAAATTTTTGGCAACAAACGCACCTGACCCACTCCATTGGACCCAAATCTAATGTTTTGGGGCGTTTCGGACCATTTCGTTACTGCACGAAAGTCGATGCTGATGAGGACATCGCCACTAACGATACATCCACACCTACACCAGTATCTACATCAAAAATACCTCTTGGTCCTATTACTCGCGCTCGTGCTCATCGGCTTACCCATCAAGTAAGTTCACTCTTAAGTTCAGGTTCATCATATTTAGAGAATGGAGACACGTGCACTCTTGTTTTACTCAGGAATAATGGATTGGATCAAAAGGGAAGAGGCATCGCGCAGGCTGGATTCGGACTGCAGAACAGACACGACTTGTGACGGCCGCCACGACTTCATCCGGACTCCGTTTTGGTCGGTCAAGTACTTCCTAGAAAGCTTATCAAATCTACTTTCCAACGGATCCAGAATCACCTCAATATCTATTCGGAGTCAACCGCAATCCTAGATTTACTACAGAGTCCTTTTCAGCCACGGTGCTGCACCACCCTAATTTGGCCCAACGGGCCGTGTATCAACTTGAGTCCAAGACGAATGCGCCCTAGGGTTGGAACATGACCCCAGCACCCTTGTGGTCATTCGTCCACTTCTTTATAACCTTTAGCCGCCGTCAAGAACACTCGGGTTTTGTTAGATGCAAGTTTAGCTTTTGCTACTTCCTTGTAGACGCGCGTGCTGATCCAGCCGCCCTTCCACTTGTTTTCAGGACCCCACCATAATTGAGATTCGGTTTGAGACCTTCAATTACATCTTGTAATTTTAGTACTTGTTCTACTTGTTCTTGCTGGTTCTTCGATTGCTTGCAGGACGAGTGCCCTAGTGGCCGGGTGTCGCGCTCCACAAGATCGCGGCAACCAAAGGAGGTGGTGTATCGGTTGCTAAGGCGCAGCATCTTTGGAAGGCTGTAGTCGGGCCGTGAACACCGTCTCCTCCATCAATCGAGTTATTCCACGCCTCTCATCGAAAGATCAGGAACAAACCCTAACGGGTCCACCTCAGTTGGTAATCAGAGCAAGGTTGTTCAGTGAGAGACTTCCAATCCTTCGCTATTTTTATTTTCCTACAGTCCAGAAAAAGCCAAAAATAGTAGAATTTTTTTTCCCCCACCGCAATCCTATAGACCCTTTTGAGCCTTTACTAGTACTGCTTAGTTAGGGCTTGTTGAGTTTTCGGTTGCATCGGTTGTGTCGAGTTGCTGGTCTTAGTTGTAGTCTTTTAGAGTTTCGAGTTCTTGTCACGTTTGGTCACGTACGCTGCCTTTTCATCACTATTTTGGCCGAATCAGAATACACTTTGGCTGTCAAGTTCGACTTGGAATCGGTTAAGCGCATGTTGGCCGAGACCGACTTGATTTCAGGTAGCCTTTTCATCTTGCGGTTGCCGAATCTAAGTGTCTCTTTGTTATCAAGTCCGAGTTGGACTCGGTGCCTGTTTGTTATCAAGTCAGAGTTGAATTTGGTGCTGGTTGCATCTGAGTCCGAACTGTGCACTAAAGGCAATAGCACTTCTGAAGCGTCCCCCCATCAGGGAAGACTTAAAAGTGTTACTTTATCAGTCCCAGGAGGCTGATAACACTTTTATTACATCAGATGATACATCACCGTACAACTCTTCGCGGCAATGGGCAGTGAAGCGCCACTATCGCGAGGATCACAACAAAAACCCATACTACTACACTAACTACGAAAAAGGGGTCGTCAGAGTCTTGCGCCATGCGGAGCTCCAACGGTGACCTCACCCACAGGCAAGACTGGGTGCAGGACGGAACCCTATTCAACGTCTTCAGGGATGTAGTCGGGGTCTTCCACTGTAAAAGTAAGAATGGGGTGAGTACGAACGTACTCAGCAAGCCCAATCACACCCACGGAGGGGGGGGGGTACAACAGAATTAAATGCACAGGAATATTCAAGGATGAAGTTAGGGTTTATTTACGGAAATCTCGGTTATGTGCAAGGATTTGTTTTGGAAAACATTTTCTAAATAAGTTTTCAAGTGTCACTGAACACACGACGTGGACCCACACAGGATCCAAGTTTTAAATCGCTACCGGACTCCCTGTCCGCCGTAGCACACGGCACATCTGCCGGACACTTTCCAAACAACTCACGCCAGCCCATCCATTCCAGAGAGAAACACTAGTTATGTGACCACACCATAACTTGCCCAATACCGTGGGCACGGCTATTCGAATAGATTTTCAACTCTGCAGAGGTGTGCAACTTTACCCACATGTGGGGTACCACAGCACGAACACCTTAGTGCCGGTGCAGATCCCATCAAAGCCCTTACCCACCTTAGCTGGACCTGACTAGCCACCACGGGATCTATCAAGGGGTCATTCGACCTATCACCGAGGTTTAACCGGGGCATAAGTCACACAGAGCTTATCCCGTCTCCTTGATCACCCGTTGCTCCCAGCTCTCCTGATGGCTATCAGACTAACTAGTGGGGTTAGGCCAAGCCGTTGCCCATACAACAGTCAAGTGGTTTGCACGACAGGAAGCTAGGTGAGACGACACATCAACTCGGTCCTTAGGGGTGACAAGATGGATATCTTCCCTCCACGCTCAACCACACAGGTACGAGCACACCAACGGCAATTCACACAGAAATGCCATCCATCCCGTCTAACTCACTTTTCAAAACCACATTTTATCCCTTCCCACACGCACACACACTTTCTTTGCAAAACCAGGTGGTCAAGGTATGGTTGTCACAACAAGGGTGGCTATCCTACCATGGTTACGGCACGCAAAACCATGCAATTTTACAAAACAGGCCATCGGGTTGTGCTTATAAAAACTAGGACAAAAACATGTATCAAAGGGCGGAATTGAACTTGCCATCGTCAATTCCTTGCGGGGGGTCCTGATCGAAGTACTGTCCTTTGGGTTCGGGGTCGCAGAATTGGTCCTCGGTTGCTTGGTCGCAGTCGGGAACTTCCTCGTTCACTCCGTGTCCTACGACGCAAACAAACAGGCATGCAATCAAGCGAGAGAACTAAAAGCTTTTATCGTTGGGCTTGAATCGGAAATAATTTAGTTACGGAGTTAGGGGTGATATCTTTGGGTGGTTTCTTAATGGCATGGCCAAAACTATACTAGAAACGGAGTGGTAAAGTTTCGGGTCAATCGGAGGTCGTTTCGCACATAAAATGACGAGCTAAAGGGGGGTTCGGGTGGTTAAACAGGGCTCCAGGGGTTTATTCGTAAGTGCCTGGAAGGGGCAAGGGCCTATTTGCAAATCCTAGAAATGCGTGGGGCACGCTAAAGGATGTCAAGTATAATTGGGTTTGTGTAATGGAGGGTTTACTTTGAAATATTAAAAAGGGAGAGGTTTCTTTTGCAAAGAACGGGTGAATAGGGGTGTTCCTAAAAGGGGGGGGTTTCTTTGGGGAAATACAGGGGAGGCCAGGGGGTTATGGGCAAAATGCCCTTTCTTCTTCCTCCTGCCGCAGGAAACAGGGGAGGGGGAAAAAGGGGGGGCTCGGCGCCGGCCCAATCCCGGCGGCCGAGGCCCGGGGCGGCTCGAGCGCGTAGGGGAAAAGGGGGAGGGGCGCGTGGGGATCCCATCCCCGGCCTTACCTCGGGCTGAGGCGGAGCATGGAGGCCGGCCGACGGGGGACGGCGGCGGCGGGTGGTGCGGCACGGGCGGGCGGCAATGGGGCGCGGGGAGAGGCAGGAGGCGGCGGTGGGAGCTGTGGGGGAACGAGGGGCTGCGCGAGGGCCTATTTATAGGCGGCCGAGTGGGCGGGCGGGTGGAGGCCGGCGGAGCGGCTCCGGGCGGCCATTAATGGTGCTCGGGTCGCGACACGGCGTGCGGCAAGGCGCCAGCGCCGAGGCGGCGTTGAGCACGTGGGGGAGGAGAGGCCGGGGGCTGTGCGCACAGGGGCGGCGCGGGCGGCGAGGTGGGGTGCGGCAGCGGCGGGCGGCGCGTCGCCACGGCTCGGCCGTGTGCGCGGAGCGACGGGCGGCACGGCGGGCGGGCGGCACGCGGTGCACGCGCGTGCGCACGCGTGGGCGCGGGCAGCCGGCGTGGCGCGGGCCAGGGGGGGCGGCCGGTGCCCAGGAGCTGGGCGGCGCTCGGGAGCAGAGGAGAGAAGGGAGGAGAAGAGAGGAGGGAAAAGAAGAAAGGAAGAAAAGGAAGAGAGGAAAAAAAGAAATAGAAGGGAGAGAGAAAGGAAGGAAAAGAGAAAGGGGAGAGAGAGTGTCGGCGCCGGTCGCGGCGGCGACCGCGGCCGGTCGGCCACGCGCGGGGGAGCGCACTGCGCGAGGAGGAAGGAATCGCGCCGGCGTTGATTGCGAAAAGCGGTCGCGCGCGGTTGTCGTGACGCGGCCGGGCGCTGTGCGGCACAGGGCGGAAAACGTGACAGCGCGCGTGTGGCGAAGAGGGTCAGGGTTTTTCGACGGTTAAGTTTTTAGTCGGAACGCGTAGTTTAGATTTGAAATTTTCGGGGCGTTACAAACCTACCCCACTTAAATGAATCTCGTCCTCGAGATTCGGCTGGCTCCTAAACAGATGGGGAAATTCCTTCTTTAGGGCCTCTTCGCGTTCCCATGTCGCTTCTTCTACTCCATGTCTACTCCACTGAACCCTGCATATCCGTACTTCGGAGTTTCTTGTCTTCCTAGTGACGGTGTCCAGAATTTTGACCGGTATTTCCTGGTATCGCAGATCCGGCTGTAGATCGATTGTTTCCGCAGGCATATGTTCTCCCTCGGGTACTCTTAAACATCTCCTTAATTGCGAGACATGAAATACTGGGTGTATATCTGACATTTCTTCCGGTAACTCCAGTCGGTATGCCACTGCTCCGACCCTCTTTAGAACTCAGTACGGTCCAATGTATCGAGGGGCCAACTTTCCTTGCACTTGAAACCTTCACGTTCCTCGAATGGGTGAGACCTTGAGATAAACAAAATCTCCCGGATTGAAACTTATTTCCCGCCTCTTCTTGTCTGCGTAGCTCTTTTGTCACGACTGGGCTACTTTCAATTTCTCGCGGATCTCCGCTACTTTTTCTTCCGCTTCTTTTATGAGTGCGGGTCCTACTAGGGCACGTTCCCCAACTTCTGACCACATCAGGGGAGTTTTGCACCTCCTTCCATAGAGGGCTTCGAATGGCGACATGCCCAAGCTGGCTTGGTAGCTATTGTTGTACGAGAATTCTGCATAAGGTAGGCTCTGCTCCCAATCATTTCCATAGGTCAGGACGCATGCTCTCAGCATATCTTCCATGACCTGGTTTACCCTTTCGGTTTGACCATCCGTCTGTGGGTGATATGCAGAGCTAAAATCCAACTTGGTGCCCATGGCTTGATGCAAGCTTTTCCAGAACCTAGAGGTGAATTGGGTCCCTCTATCCGAGACAATTCGGCTAGGCACTCCGTGCAACTTTACTATGTTTTCAATATAAAGCTTTGCCAGCTTTTCTCCACCATAATTAGTTCGTACGGGTATGAAATGTGCCGATTTAGTGAGTCGGTCCACTATCACCCATATGGAATCGTGTCCCTTCTATGTTCGGGGTAGACCCACTACAAAGTCCATTCCTACCTCATCCCATTTCCAGACCGGAATGGGCAAGGGTTGCAATAACCCGGCTGGTTTTTGATGTTCGGCCTTGATCCTCTGGCAAGTATCACAATGGGCCACAAATCGTGCGATGTCCGCCTTCATTCCATTCCACCAATATTTTTGCCTTATGTCCATATACATTTTGGTGGATCCTGGGTGGATGGAGTAGGCTGAGTTATGGGCTTCGTCCATGATTAGCTGCCGGAAGTCTCCATTCCGGGGCACACAAATCCTATCCTCGTACCATAATATCCCCTTATCGTCTACTCTGAAACCCGGCGCTTTGTTTTCTCCAGTTTGTTTGCAGATCTTCATTAACTCTTGATCCGATCGTTGGGCCTCTCTAATTCCATCTTCTAGTGTCGATTGGATGTTTAGCACTTGGCTGGAACCTCGAGGAACAATGTGCACATTTAATCGTGCCATTTCCTCGCATAGATGATCATCCTTGGGTCCATAGGTTTTCCGGCTTAAGGCGTCAGCCACCACGTTCGCCTTTCCGGGGTGATACTGAATTTCCAAATTATAGTCCTTGACCAACTCCAACCATCTCCTTTGCCTTAGGTTTAAATCCGGCTGGGTGAAGATATACTTCAGGCTCTTGTGGTCGGTGTAAACCTCACACTTATTTCCAATCAGGTAATGTCTCCAAATCTTAAGGGCATGCACTACGGCTGCTAATTCCAAATCATGGGTCGGATAATTCTGCTCATGAGTCTTGAGTTGGCGGGAAGCATATGCAACGACTTTCCCGTCTTGCATCAGTACGCACCCTAATCCTTGTCGGGATGCGTCACAATAAATGACAAAGTCCCGATGGATGTCCGGTAGGGTCAGCACTGGGGCGGTTGTCAACCTTTGTTTCAATTCTTGAAAACTTCTTTCACAACCTTCCGTCCAGGCGAACTTCTTCTCCTTCTTAAGAAGTTCCGTCATGGGTCGGGCTATCTTGGAAAATCCCTCGATAAATCTCCGATAGTATCCGGCTAATCCAAGGAAGCTCCTGATTTCACTAACGTTAGTTGGTCGCTGCCAGTTGGAGACTGCTTCGACCTTCTCTGGGTCCACGGCTACGCCTTCCGCGGTCAGGATGTGACCAAGGAAAGCTACTCTTTCCAGCCAGAATTCGCACTTGCTGAACTTAGCATAGAGCCTATGTGTCCTCAGCTTCTCCAATACTACCCGCAGATGTTGCTCATGTTCCTGAATACTCTTGGAGTAGATAAGTATGTCGTCGATAAAGACTACGACAAACTTATCCAGCTCGTCCATAAATACCTTGTTCATGAGGTTCATAAAATAGGCAGGGGCATTGGTTAGTCCGAAGGATATTACGATGAACTCAAACTGCCCGTAGCGGGTGACGAAAGCTGTCTTAGGGATGTCACTTTCCTTAATCTTGAGCTGAAAATATCCTGACCTTAGATCGATCTTGGAAAAGTACTTGGCTCCTTTTAGCTGATCGAAAAGGTCATCAATCCTGGGGAGGGGGTACTTGTTCTTAATGGTAACCTTGTTCAGTGCCCGGTAATCTACGCACAACCTCATACTCCCATCCTTCTTTTTGACAAACAGAACTGGGGCTCCCCACGGCGACGAGCTTGGTCTAATGAAGCCAATTTGTTGCAGTTCTTCTAGTTGCTTCTTTAATTCTGTTAACTCAGAAGCCGCCATCCTATAGGGTCTCTTGGCTATCGGAGAGGTTCCAGGGATAAGGTCTATGACGAATTCTATATCCCTGTCTGGTGGCATACCGGGAAGTTCTTCGGGAAAAACATCTGGGTATTTATTTACTACCGGGACTCCTTCTAAGGGCTTGGCTTCCATGCTAAATATCATTGGGTCAAACTTACTATCCCGGGTATGGCAGATCACTTGTATTCCTTCGGGGTTTGTTAGGTGTACCACTTTGTCGGTACAGCCTATGAGACCATTGTGCCGGCTTAACCAGTCCATCCCAAGGATCACGTCTATTCCCCCAGACTTAAGTACTACCAAATCTGCTAGAAAGTCTACCCCACTTAAATTGATCCTTACCCGTGGACAACCCAATTGACAATTAATGTCGCCTCCAGGCGTCCGGGTTAATAAGGGTGTTTTTAGTAGTACTGTAGGTATTTTGTGTTTCTCCACATAGCTCGAGGATATAAACGAGTGTGATGCTCCAGAATCAAATAATACTGTCGCCAGAGCCGAGTTGACTAGGTACTCACCGAGCACTACGCCTTGGGCCTCTTGAGCCTCCTGCGCGTCGATGTGATTGACGCGGGCTCGTCCAAATGATTGCTGCTTCACCTGCTGGCTGCCATCGTTGTTGCGGACGGGCACTCGGTTGGCACCGGTCAGGGCTGGTCTGGGCCCATTCACCGTGTTGGAGAAGGCCGACGTTGCCGGCTTATTCTTGGCGTAGGGGCAATTGGCGATGAAGTGCCCCGTCTCACGGCAGTTGAAACAGGCCCTAACATTGTTGTTGTCGGAGGCGGCCAGGCTTGTGTTGCTCTGCGGGGCCCTCATGGTATTCTGACTCTTAGGCTGTGCTTCAGGGGTTCGTGATCCTGTCACTTGGGACTGAGTCCTATACTGCATTGGGGCCTGGGATCTTGGTGCAGTATAGTTGGAGTTCTCGGCTTTTGGAAGCGGTCCTGTTGGCGGGCCTTACTTTCCAGGAATTTGCGTTTATTATCCTTTCTCTCTTCAGCTTTGGCCCTTTCTGTGAGGATAGCCTTGTTCATCAGGGTGTTGAAGTCCGGATAGATCTGGGGAGTAAGCAAGGTCCGGAGTTCTGGGCTTAACCCCTTCTTGAACATGTCTTGCTTCTTATCGTCGTCGTTCACTTCTTCCGGCGCGTACCGGGCCAATTCTATGAACCGGTGGGTGTATTCTTCCACCGTCATGCTTCCTTGTTGTAGTGCGCGGAATTCATCCGCCTTGCGCTTCATAGTGGCTGAAGGGATGTGGTAGCGGCGGAACTCCCTTACAAATTCTCCCCAGGTGATGGTAGAGGCATCTTCGGCTGCGGCACAATAGTTTTCCCACCAGGATAATGCTGTTCCGGTGAGCTGGTGGGCTGCCAGAAGGACTTTATCCCGGTCCTGGCATTCGAATGGTTCGAGCTTCCTCTGAATTACTCGCAACCAGTCGTCAGCATCCAACGGGTTGCAGGATCCGGCGAAGGTAGGTGGCTAGTCCTTAGAAAGGCCGTCAGCTTGTCGTTCATATTCTGCCCTCGTGGCTGCCGGTTAATTAGGGCATTCGCCAGAGTCTCCAGTATGAGGGTCTGGTTATGGATGATCTGCGCCAGGTCTCCGAGGGGTGGGGGTGGTGGTAGTTGCTCTCCTCCTTGGTTTTCTCCTCGGTTCTGGCTTACTTCTTGTTCTCCTTGTGGAAGATTTTGCCCTACAGGCTGCGCTTCGGCACCAGCGGCTGCAGGGTTCCGGCTACGGGAGGCCCTTGCGATGCTTCGGGGAGCCATCTGTTGATTGGGTAGAGTGGGGTTACTATTATGTGATGTTTAAGTTGTTTAATTCGTATATATAAGGCAGAACCTACCTTCTGCCAGTATTTATATAACAAGCAGCACACAACAAACCAGCACACAACATTACAAAAAAAAACTTCATTACTGCAAGGGGGTACAGCTTGGGGTAAGGCTAGGTCTCGTACTACTCGTCCGGGATCAGGCACGACTTAAACAAGAACGACTGGGGACACATCACTAGGGTGGCGTCGGTTATTTTATTCATGGGCAGGCCTTCTTCTGGGGCGGGAAGGGTGAGGGGTTCTCGCTCGCCGTCTTCTGGGTTCCCATCGGTCAGGGGTTGCATTGCCGCATCCCCTTCGTCGGCGGCAGCAGAACTTTCAAGGTTCTCGGGTGGGGCTTGTGTGCTCCAAAAGAGTGATCCCCACCCTATGACGGGTGTCCCGAGTAAAACATGGTCTTCCCCAATTGCCGGGACTGGTGTTCCACTTTGGGTCCAATCTTGCATACGCCGGTCTCGGGCCTGCCTAAGGCTCTCTTGGGCGACTGCTTCGCTACTGATCGCGGCTGCGGCTCTTGCCTCGGCGTGGGCGGCTCGGATCTGCTGTAATCTCACTGCGAGCTCTGCTTGCTCGGCTCGATGGGTCTGCTCCCTTAGAAGGTTGGCTTGCTCATCAAGGAGTTGGTCCAGGGCGGCTAGGTAAGTAGCCACTTGGTACAGGGGGCCTTCTTCGTGACGATGTCGTTCTAGGTTTCTCATGCGCGCTTCCCAGACTGGGGTTCTGATGGCCGGCGGAAAGAACTTCGCTGGTGTAGGGGCGAGGTGTTCTTCAAAAATCCGGCACAAATAACGGAGTGCTTTTCTGATGGCCAAGGGGTAGGTGTCTCGGTGTCTAAACCCTGTGGCGGTCGCCCGCCAGGGCTGGATGTCGGGGTAGCGGTTGCTCCTGGCGATGACCAGGATCACCCTGCAGCGGAGGGTACCATGGTGCTCGTACTCTCGGCTGTAGTACCTTGGGCGCTCTGTAACGCCAAGGCCTTCCAGGGTGTCGATCAAGAGGCTGGGGAATCCAGGTGCAGCTTGGCAATCGCCCTGGGTCCATCCTTCCTCAGCCATCTGAAACAGAAACAGGGTAAACAACCTGGTACAGGTGCAAAAGGGAGTAGATGATATTTATTATTACAACAAGGGTGGTACAGTTTTCATGGATACGTGGTCATTAGGGTAGGGTTTTTGCTAGGGGTGCTAATCCTATCATGGGGATTCTTCCTCGGTCCTGATAGAGCGCTTCTTTATTGGAAGGAACCGATCCATCTCGTTTTCGGTCTGAGTACCCTTATCCCAATGGGTTTCCATGGGTTCTTCTTCTTCTTCCTCTATCCATCCACCTATTCCGTTGCGGTTCTCGTATTCTTGCATCTGGGCTTGGAGGGCGGCTAAGGAACATTCGGCACTTGCGGCTCTTGTCCGTTGTTCCTCCAGCTCCTGGGTTAACTTTTCAATCCCATGGATTAGCTGCTTCAGTTGTGCCGCCTGTTCGCGGTAGAGTGCATCCAAGCCAGTGAGGTAGATGGACAGGTGGGAGACCGTGTCTTCTAGGTCTTCTTCTTCTCGTCCAAGTCCCCTCATTCGGGCAATCCAAGTGCGTCCTCTTCCCTCAGCGGGTGGGAAAAATCCCATAGGAGTCCGCTGAAGGTGGCGCCTGTAGAGCATACGCAGCCGTCGCAGAGCTTTACGGGCGGCCTTTCGATAGGTGTCGGGGAAGCGGAAGCCAGCTGTGGAGATGAACCAAGGGTCCACATCAAGGTAGCGGGTGCTTTTCTCCACAAAAACCATTATGTCACACCGAAGGGTGCCTCCGGCGATGTACTCACGGTAGGCATACTCCGGTGGTTCCATAATCCCAACGCGTTCCAGGCTGAGCAATAGTAACTTGGGAAGGCCGGGCTCTGCGTGGCAGATTCCGTTAACCCATCCATTGCCAGACATCTGGAACAAGGCAAAGACCAGTGGTGAGTGTGTGCGCAGAAAATCGGGACAAGTTCTAGGGCCTGAAAAGGGGTCTCGCTCCTAGGGTCACGTCCTACGGCCAGCCTACGGCTCTGATACCACCTGAAGCGTCCCCCCATCAGGGAAGACTTAAAAGTGTTACTTTATCAGTCCCAGGAGGCTGATAACACTTTTATTACATCAGATGATACATCACCGTACAACTCTTCGCGGCAATGGGCAGTGAAGCGCCACTATCGCGAGGATCACAACAAAAACCCATACTACTACACTAACTACGAAAAAGGGGTCGTCAGAGTCTTGCGCCATGCGGAGCTCCAACGGTGACCTCACCCACAGGCAAGACTGGGTGCAGGACGGAACCCTATTCAACGTCTTCAGGGATGTAGTCGGGGTCTTCCAGCAAGCCCAATCACACCCACGGAGAGGGGGGGGTACAACAGAATTAAATGCACAGGAATATTCAAGGATGAAGTTAGGGTTTATTTACGGAAATCTCGGTTATGTGCAAGGATTTGTTTTGGAAAACATTTTCTAAATAAGTTTTCAAGTGTCACTGAACACACGACGTGGACCCACACAGGATCCAAGTTTTAAATCGCTACCGGACTCCCCGTCCACCGTAGCACACGGCACATCTGCCGGACACTTTCCAAACAACTCACGCCAGCCCATCCATTCCAGAGAGAAACACTAGTTATGTGACCACACCATAACTTGCCCAATACCGTGGGCACGGCTATTCGAATAGATTTTCAACTCTGCAGAGGTGTGCAACTTTACCCACAGGTGGGGTACCACAGCACGAACACCTTAGTGCCGGTGCAGATCCCATCAAAGCCCTTACCCACCTTAGCTGGACCTGACTAGCCACCACGGGATCTATCAAGGGGTCATTCGACCTATCACCGAGGTTTAACCGGGGCATAAGTCACACAGAGCTTATCCCGTCTCCTTGATCACCCGTTGCTCCCAGCTCTCCTGATGGCTATCAGACTAACTAGTGGGGTTAGGCCAAGCCGTTGCCCATACAACGGTCAAGTGGTTTGCACGACAGGAAGCTAGGTGAGACGACACATCAACTCGGTCCTTAGGGGTGACAAGATGGATATCTTCCCTCCACGCTCAACCACACAGGTACGAGCACACCAACGGCAATTCACACAGAAATGCCATCCATCCCGTCTAACTCACTTTTCAAAACCACATTTTATCCCTTCCCACACGCACACACACTTTCTTTGCAAAACCAGGTGGTCAAGGTATGGTTGTCACAACAAGGGTGGCTATCCTACCATGGTTACGGCACGCAAAACCATGCAATTTTATAAAACAGGCCATCGGGTTGTGTTTATAAAAACTAGGACAAAAACATGTATCAAAGGGCGGAATTGAACTTGCCATCGTCAAGTCCTTGCGGGGGGTCCTGATCGAAGTACTGTCCTTCGGGTTCGGGGTCGCAGAACTAGTCCTCGATTGCTTGGTCACAGTCGGGAACTTCCTCGTTCACTCCGTGTCCTACGACGCAAACAAACAGGCATGCAATCAAGCGAGAGAACTAAAAGCTTTTATCGTTGGGCTTGAATCGGAAATAATTTAGTTATGGAGTTAGGGGTGATATCTTTGGGTGGTTTCTTAATGGCATGGCCAAAACTATACTAGAAACGGAGTGGTAAAGTTTCGGGTCAATCGGAGGTCGTTTCGCACATAAAATGACGAGCTAAAGGGGGGTTCGGGTGGTTAAACAGGGCTCCAGGGGTTTATTCGTAAGTGCCTGGAGGGGGCAAGGGCCTATTTGCAAATCCTAGAAATGCGCGGGGCACGCTAAAGGATGTCAAGTATAATTGGGTTTGTGTAATGGAGGGTTTACTTTGAAATATTAAAAAGGGCGAGGTTTCTTTTGCAAAGAACGGGTGAATAGGGGTGTTCCTAAAAGGGGGGGTTTCTTTGGGGAAATACAGGGGAGGCCAGGGGGTTATGGGCAAAATGCCCTTTCTTCTTCCTCCTGCCGCAGGAAACAGGGGAGGGGGAAAAAGGGGGGGCTCGGCGCCGGCCCAATCCCGGCGGCCGAGGCCCGGGGCGGCTCGAGCGCGTAGGGGAAAAGGGGGAGGGGCGCGTGGGGATCCCATCCCCGGCCTTACCTCGGGCTGAGACGGAGCGTGGAGGCCGGCCGACGGGGGACGGCGGCGGCGGGTGGTGCGGCACGGGCGGGCGGCAATGGGGGCGCGGGGAGAGGCAGGAGGCGGCGGTGGGAGCTGTGGGGGAACGAGGGGCTGCGCGAGGGCCTATTTATAGGCGGCCGAGTGGGCGGGCGGGTGGAGGCCGGCGGAGCGGCTCCGGGCGGCCATTAATGGCGCTCGGGTCGCGACACGGCGTGCGGCAAGGCGCCAGCGCCGAGGCGGCGTTGAGCACGTGGGGGAGGAGGGGCCGGGGGCTGTGCGCACAGGGGCGGCGCGGGCGGCGAGGTGGGGTGCGGCAGCGGCGGGCGGCGCGTCGCCACGGCTCGGCCGTGCGCGCGGAGCGACGGGCGGCACGGCAGGCGGCGCGGCACGCGGTGCACGCGCGTGCGCACGCGTGGGCGCGAGCAGCCGGCGTGGCGCGGGCCAGGGGGGGCGGCCGGTGCCCAGGAGCTGGGCGGCGCTCGGGAGCAGAGGAGAGAAGGGAGGAGAAGAGAGGAGGGAAAAGAAGAAAGGAAGAAAAGGAAGAGAGGAAAAAAAGAAATAGAAGGGAGAGAGAAAGGAAGGAAAAGAGAAAGGGGAGAGAGAGTGTCGGCGCCGGTCGCGGCGGCGACCGCGGCCGGTCGGCCACGCGCGGGGGAGCGCACTGCGCGAGGAGGAAGGAATCGCGCCGGCGTTGATTGCGAAAAGCGGTCGCGCGCGGTTGTCGTGACGCGGCCGGGCGCTGTGCGGCACAGGGCGGAAAACGTGACAGCGCGCGTGTGGCGAAGAGGGTGAGGGTTTTTCGACGGTTAAGTTTTTAGTCGGAACGCGTAGTTTAGATTTGAAATTTTCGGGGCGTTACAAACCTACCCCACTTAAATGAATCTCGTCCTCGAGATTCGGCTGGCTCCTAAACAGATGGGGAAATTCCTTCTTTAGGGCCTCTTCGCGTTCCCATGTCGCTTCTTCTACTCCATGTCTACTCCACTGAACCCTGCATATCCGTACTTCGGAGTTTCTTGTCTTCCTAGTGACGGTGTCCAGAATTTTGACCGGTATTTCCTGGTATCGCAGATCCGGCTGTAGATCGATTGTTTCCGCAGGCACATGTTCTCCCTCGGGTACTCTTAAACATCTCCTTAATTGCGAGACATGAAATACTGGGTGTATATCTGACATTTCTTCCGGTAACTCCAGTCGGTATGCCACTGCTCCGACCCTCTTTAGAACTCGGTACGGTCCAATGTATCGAGGGGCCAACTTTCCTTGCACTTGAAACCTTCGCGTTCCTCGAATGGGTGAGACCTTGAGATAAACAAAATCTCCCGGATTGAAACTTATTTCCCGCCTCTTCTTGTCTGCGTAGCTCTTTTGTCGCGACTGGGTTGCTTTCAATTTCTCGCGGATCTCCGCTACTTTTTCTTCCGCTTCTTTTATGAGTGCGGGTCCTACTAGGGCACGTTCCCCAACTTCTGACCACATCAGGGGAGTTTTGCACCTCCTTCCATAGAGGGCTTCGAATGGCGACATGCCCAAGCTGGCTTGGTAGCTATTGTTGTACGAGAATTCTGCATAAGGTAGGCTCTGCTCCCAATCATTTCCATAGGTCAGGACGCATGCTCTCAGCATATCTTCCATGACCTGGTTTACCCTTTCGGTTTGACCATCCGTCTGTGGGTGATATGCAGAGCTAAAATCCAACTTGGTGCCCATGGCTTGATGCAAGCTTTTCCAGAACCTAGAGGTGAATTGGGTCCCTCTATCCGAGACAATTCGGCTAGGCACTCCGTGCAACTTTACTATGTTTTCAATATAAAGCTTTGCCAGCTTTTCTCCACCATAATTAGTTCGTACGGGTATGAAATGTGCCGATTTAGTGAGTCGGTCCACTATCACCCATATGGAATCGTGTCCCTTCTGTGTTCGGGGTAGACCCACTACAAAGTCCATTCCTACCTCATCCCATTTCCAGACCGGAATGGGCAAGGGTTGCAATAACCCGGCTGGTTTTTGATGTTCGGCCTTGATCCTCTGGCAAGTATCACAATGGGCCACAAATCGTGCGATGTCCGCCTTCATTCCATTCCACCAATATTTTTGCCTTATGTCCATATACATTTTGGTGGATCCTGGGTGGATGGAGTAGGCTGAGTTATGGGCTTCGTCCATGATTAGCTGCCGGAAGTCTCCATTCCGGGGCACACAAATCCTATCCTCGTACCATAATATCCCCTTATCGTCTACTCTGAAACCCGGCGCTTTGTTTTCTCCAGTTTGTTTGCAGATCTTCATTAACTCTTGATCCGATCGTTGGGCCTCTCTAATTCCATCTTCTAGTGTCGATTGGATGTTTAGCACTTGGCTGGAACCTCGAGGAACAATGTGCACATTTAATCGTGCCATTTCCTCGCATAGATGATCATCCTTGGGTCCATAGGTTTTCCGGCTTAAGGCGTCGGCCACCACGTTCGCCTTTCCGGGGTGATACTGAATTTCCAAATTATAGTCCTTGACCAACTCCAACCATCTCCTTTGCCTTAGGTTTAAATCCGGCTGGGTGAAGATATACTTCAGGCTCTTGTGGTCGGTGTAAACCTCACACTTATTTCCAATCAGGTAATGTCTCCAAATCTTAAGGGCATGCACTACGGCTGCTAATTCCAAATCATGGGTCGGATAATTCTGCTCATGAGTCTTGAGTTGGCGGGAAGCATATGCGACGACTCTCCCGTCTTGCATCAGTACACACCCTAATCCTTGTCGGGATGCGTCACAATAAATGACAAAGTCCCGATGAATGTCCGGTAGGGTCAGCACTGGGGCGGTTGTCAACCTTTGCTTCAATTCTTGAAAACTTCTTTCACAATATTCCGTCCAGGCGAACTTCTTCTCCTTCTTAAGAAGTTCCGTCATGGGTCGGGCTATCTTGGAAAATCCCTCGATAAATCTCCGATAGTATCCGGCTAATCCAAGGAAGCTCCTGATTTCACTAACGTTAGTTGGTCGCTGCCAGTTGGAGACTGCTTCGACCTTCTCTGGGTCTACCGCTACGCCTTCCGCGGTCAGGATGTGACCAAGGAAAGCTACTCTTTCCAGCCAGAATTCGCACTTGCTAAACTTAGCATAGAGCCTATGTGTCCTCAGCTTCTCCAATACTACCCGCAGATGCTGCTCATGTTCCTGAATACTCTTGGAGTAGATAAGTATGTCGTCGATAAAGACTACGACAAACTTATCCAGCTCGTCCATAAATGGCACTCGGGTCGCGACACGGCGTGCGGCAAGGCGCCAGCGCCGAGGCGGCGTTGAGCACGTGGGGGAGGAGGGGCGGGGGCTGTGCACACAGGGGCGGCGCGGGCGGCGAGGTGGGGTGCGGCAGCGGCGGGCGGCGCGTCGCCACGGCTCGGCCGTGCGCTCGGAGCGACGGGCGGCACGGCGGGCGGCGCGGCACGCGGTGCACGCGCGTGCGCACGTGTGGGCTCGGGCAGCCGGCGTGGCGCGGGCCAGGGGGCGGCCGGTGCCCAGGAGCTGGGCGGCGCTCGGGAGCAGAGGAGAGAAGGGAGGAGAAGAGAGGAGGGAAAAGAAGAAAGGAAGAAAAGGAAGAGAGGAAAAAAAGAAATAGAAGGGAGAGATAAAGAAAGGAAAAGAGAAAGGGGAGAGAGAGTGTCGGCGCCGGTCGCGGCGGCGACCGCGGCCGGTCGGCCACGCGCGGGGGAGCGCACTGCGCGAGGAGGAAGGAATCGCGCCGGCGTTGATTGCGAAAAGCGGTCGCGCGCGGTTGTCGTGACGCGGCCGGGCGCTGTGCGGCACAGGGCGGAAAACGTGACAGCGCGCGTGTGGCGAAGAGGGTGAGGGTTTTTCGACGGTTAAGTTTTTAGTCGGAACGCGTAGTTTAGATTTGAAATTTTCGGGGCGTTACACCGGACCTATTAGCGGAGCGGCTATTTGAACTCAAGTGCTAGTATTCAATACATTCGTGCCTAGGAAAATGTAACTAGGGTTTCTCATACAATTCCTATGAACGTAATGCATAGATAGATATAAATCATATAGGTTGCAGTGTAAATAAAGTAGGGGTTATGTCCGGGGCTTGCCTTCTTGCGTGGGGTTAGGGGCAGTAGTGTCAAAGTTTTCCGAACTTTGGTTCGGAGCTTCAGTTAGATCTCCGACGGCGTTCCCGGGGTCTTCAGCTGATTCCACTCCTTGTTCTAGGATTAGTTCGTAGTCACCGTCGGCGAGAGTGGTCGAGTCTACATGATATGCAAGGTTATAATTTAAGAGATGCATATACTTTATTTTATTTCACGATAAAGTTGCAATCCAACGAAAATATAATTTACTTACTACACATATCATTTATTTCTCTACTGGGCAGTCATTTATCGGGTATTAACCATTTTACCTAGTTACATTAAGTAACAGGGTTGGTTACCCTAAATATCAAACTAATGGCATGAGGTAGCATGTTGACTTAGTTTTAATTATTTAAACTAATTATATTTAATAACTTTATTTATTTGCTTTGCTAATCATTTATACTAACCCTAGGTTATTACTTAACTATGGACTTATTTTATTTAGATATAACATTATTATAGTATGTTCTTTTTGTTCTGGTTGTTTTACACCTGATCTTAGGTTGAGAATTTAGGGACAAGTTACACTACTTAAGAACAATACCTCAAAATATTTTCAAGATTTTTGAACATTTAAATCCACAGATATTAAATATTCAATGTTAAATAGATATTATTCATAATTAAACTCACACATTATGTAAATATTATACAAGTAGGAGGTTAATTATTTTTCTAAGCACTACATGTCAAAACATGATTAACACAATTGGTTTCACATTTTTACTATTTTTCTGCTATTTGCTATGTATTTTCTTATCCTACAACTATTTAAACTTAGCATTTAAATTAGAGTACAAACCACTCAGAAATTGAAAGTCAATATATAAGGAAAGTTGTAGATCGTAAAATGTGGATTCCAACAAATTTTATTTTGCATTTTTATGGTTTTTCCTTGAATTGATATGAAATTTCAAAGTTGACAGCACAATTAACACAAGGGGGTCCTTCTGGCACTATTCATATGTGTCTTGGCTTTGCAGACAGCCCCCTGAGTTTTTGAGTCTTTCAACCCGTGGTCCTTAGCCGTGGTCAGAGGGGGAGACAGGGGTTTGACCGGCCTGTTCCGACGACGGCGATCGCCGGCGGCGAGGGTGGAGGGGTGGGGAAGCATCACTGAGTTCTTGCGCGTCTGGTGGCGGTAGAGATCGGGCCGGGGTAGCTGGTAATGGCGGCGCAGCGAGGACAGTGCGGCCGGCGGCGGAGGTGAACAGCGAGAACGGTGCTCCGGTGGTCGGGGGTCGTGGGGAAGAGGTCGGGGAGCTTCTAGACAGTGTAGAGAAGCTCGGTGTGGGACCAGTTGGGGTCGTCGGGGGCCGGAGAAGGGTGTTCCACAGTGAACAGAAAACAGCGGCGGGTGGAGATCGCCGACACTCGTCGGGGAGCCGGTGTGGTGCACTAGGGATTCAATTGGGAGGTCGCAAAGCTTCACGGGATCGAGAGGAGTCTACCTGAGGTGTTGTCGTGGTGCGGGAGGGCTCGGAGTAGGCTGCCCACGGTGAGCAGAAGGTGGCGGCGGAGCTCGTGCTGGTCGGAGCTGTGGAAGACGGGGCTCGGGTGCGGGAGGATGAAATTGATCATGCTGGAGAGCACCAGTGGGTCACGGCGGTGCTGTGGGAGCACTGGATTGGGGCGGAGCGACGGCAGCGGCGGCTGTCGATGGTGGCCAGGAGGGGCGGCGGAGGTCCGGTGAGGGAGTAAGCTTGGGGAAAGGAAAATGCGGTGGAAAGGAAGTGCGGCAATGAGTAAACAAGACCACAGAGTGGTTGTTGACCGCGTGTTAAGGCCACGAGTGATGCTACGGTGCAAGCAGGAGCTGGCAACAGCGGCGAGGGCGTGGCGGCCGGCGGACGGCTCGGGAATGCGTGGCGCGCGGGAGGGCAGCAGGGGAGGGGAACAGGGCTGGGGCAGGGGGAGAACGACGCGTGGAGGTCGCTCCAGCAGGAGGTGGCGCGGCGGCGGCAGCAGAGCGGCGGCCAAGGGCGTAGCACTGCCGGCGGCAGGAGGGGAAACAGAGCAGAGGAGCACGTGCTCGAGGAAGAAGAAGAGAGGGGAGAGGTCCGGGGGACCTGTTTGGAAATTCCAAGAATTTCAAGGACCCCACGGTAAAGAAAGATTTCCCACTGATATAGGGGTCTAATGAGGAAATGCCCAAAGTTTATAGCTTTCAAACTCTACAATATTGCTTTAAGGTTCAAGTTCAAATACTCAAAGTTTATAGCTTTACATGTTAAATTTTGAACAAAAGTAGAATTTGAATTACTTTTGTCCTTACCAAGATGGATTTGATGAAATTTTGGATACATTTGTAAGTTTTCATGGAATGTCATGATGACTTGTATTATTGCATTTTAGTCCTTATGTAAACTCTGAAAGTTACTCTTATACTTCAGTAATTTGCATAAGAGGACCCATATTTTTGCATTAATTATATTTAGGTCAATGCTTTCACATAAAGACCTATTTTTCTTAGAATTTAATCTATCTTTTGCATTTTCTTTCCTATGGTGATATAAATTTGACACCTAGTGTTATATTTTTCCTAGGTTTTGATGCTATCTCCCATTTTACCCAATTAACACTTAAGGACCTATACTTTACAGAATTACAATTATACCCCTATTCCTTTGTGCTATACACATACACCATAGCAAACATACACTTTTCGCACTAAAACCTAGTGTCTATATTTCTAATTACCTGAATGTCACAACGCCCCTCCACCCTCGCCACCGGCAATCACCGTCGCCGGATTTGGCTGGTCAAACTCGCGACCCTCTCTGAGCACGGCCAAGGACCACGGGTTAAAAGATGCAAAAGCCCAAGGGGCTGTCTGCGAAGCCTAAGACTCAGAGGAATAGTGTCATTAAGGACCCCTTTGTTATTTTTGCTGCCAACTTTGAAATTCCATAGCAATTGAAGGAAAAATCATAAAAATGCAAACTAAAATTTGTTGGATTCGTTATTCTAAGATCTACAACTTTCCTTACAGGTTAACTTTCAATTTCTAAGTAGTTTTACCCTAATTTAAATGCTAAGTTTAAGTAGTTGTAGACTATGAAAATGCTTAGTAAATAGTAGAAAAATGGTAAAAATGTAAAACCAATTGAGTTACTTTTGCTTTGGCATGTAGTATTTGTGAAAAATAATTAACCTACTGTTTGTATAATATTTTCATAATGTGTGAGTTTAATCTTGGATAATACTTATTTAATATTGTGTATTTAATATCT
Source organism: Panicum hallii (assembly GCF_002211085.1). Lineage (NCBI taxonomy): Eukaryota > Viridiplantae > Streptophyta > Magnoliopsida > Poales > Poaceae > Panicum > Panicum hallii. Next base: position 20,659,622 of record NC_038042.1, read on the forward strand.
GCAGCTATAAATACTTAATAATTATGAAAATATTTTGAAGTGTGATTCTTGGGTATTGCAACCTGTTCATAAAAATCCAGAACAAAATCTTGTATACATCTATAAGCATAAATAACTTTTAACATATTAGTGCTAATGTCATTTATTCTTGTGGCATAATTTCAACGGAGATAAAATCTTGATAAATTTGCAGTAGCTTAGACATAGTTTAATCTATAATTAATAAAAGTTTCAACTCCAGTGCTATGGTAGTTTATTTTGTAAAAATAAAACATGTTGTCTAGTGTAGCTAATTAGGTTGATTTATACCCGATAAATGACTGCCCAGTAGAAGAATAAATGATACGTGTGATGAGTAAACTGTATTTTTATTGGATTGCAACTTTATTGTGAAGTAAAATGGAAGTGTATGCATCTCTTAAACTACATCTTTGCATATCATATAGACTCAACTACTCTCGCCGACGGAGACTACGAACTGATCCCGGAATCAGAAGTGGAAATTTCTGAAGACCCCGGGAACGTCGTCGGAAGTCTAACTGAAGCTCCGAACCAAAGTTCAGAAAACTTTAACACCACTGCCCCCAACCCCACTCAAGAAGGCAAGCCCCGGACATAACCCACTACTTTATTTATACTGCAATCTATATTTATTTATACCTATCTATGCATTAAGTTCTTAGGAGTTGAATGGGAAACCCTAGTTCCATTTTCCTAGGAACCAATGTACTGAATACTAGAGCTTGAGTTCGAATAGCTGCTATGCTAATAGAACCGGTAGAAGTCAGGTGATTTCCTGTCACTCGTGCGATTTAGGAATTGAAATGTTTACATTCCTGTAATCACTATAAGGAAGACGGACGGGATTTATGTGAGGTATCATGATAGAGATGATACCCCATCTTTGTTGATGAATTTGGTTAAGGTCGCAGTGTGTGCTAGCGGTGGTTAAGCATTTGAAAGTACTAGCCACATGCCGTGAAATATGGTAAGCGGTAAGCCTAGTAACCAATCGGCCCGAGGAGTGGACATACCTCCCACCACTCGTATTTGGTTTTTCCTGTTACTCGCTTCGACGTGTGGGAATACATGATGCTGGGCAACCAGGAGTACGGTCGTGTAGTCGCACTACAGACGTATGTCCTGCACATTGGATGTGCGTATGGTCCTGCAGTCGCTTGTGGTGGATCTGATCCACGAGTCGGAATGAAAGGCAAACGGTTGCTTCGGAACAATCGTTGGATGTTTCAAGCGTGTGAGTTAGGTTTACCCTTGCAAGATTGAAATTCGATTCAGGAATCGTCCATTTCTCGCGGAGATTGAAACTGCTTGATCCATTTACCACATAGAGTAGCAAGAGCAACTTTATGGTTATCAAAGCTGATGTTTGGCTAGAGATTCTACCATGCTTGAATAGTTATAGGTGCTTATCTAGAATGGATAATTACATAGAACTTGAAAGCTAAAAGTTGGGATTAAGGATCTACTCTTTGTTGCTTTTCAGCTGAAAACTTTACCCATAATCATTAAAGCCTTCATAAGTCTAGTTACATGGCTAAGTATACCATGAAACGGGTAAGCCTTGCTGACTATTAGAATACTCAATCTTGTATTGTGACTTTTATTCAGGTAATTCCCCTGAGGACTCTGCTCTACCTGTGCCATGGCCTTACACTCTGTCCGATGGTTGGTCCATGGAGTGGGACCCGTCCCCGGCCAACACTGATCCTACCGAGTGATATCATGCCAGGGCTTACCATGATATCCGTACTGGCGACGTGTACAGTGGTTGTGGTTTAAATTCCGCTGCCGTAAACTTGAGAACTTGAACCAGTTTGTGATAAATCCTATCAGTTTGAAACTGATATTACTTTTGACAACTCATGTAATATATAAGCCTGTGATGTAAAATATGACGGTGATCATGTCTCTGGACTCGCCTTCGTGTGAGGTACCTTGTTTGATCCTGCATTCGGTGGTTCATCGGGACGTTACCCGACAGGCCGAGGGATTACACTGTTTGAAGTACGTTGGAGCCCTTGAGAGAGGACTTGCATACTTGAGCCGGTGGAATTCAGGTTGGTTCTGCCACAAGTCAAGTGTTTGAAAGTACTAGCCACATATCGTAAATATGGTACGCGGTAAGCCTAGTACCTGATTGGCCCAGCAAGTGGACATATCCCCCACCACTCGAATTTTTTTGGTTTATGTTCACATGCACCGACGTGTGAGAGTACGTTCTGCATTGCAGATGGGAGTACGGTCATACAGTCGCACTGTAGACGTACGTCCTGCACATTGGTTGTGCGTATGGTCCTGCAGCCGCTTGTGGTGTCACTGATCCATGACCCAGAATATGAGGGGAATGGTTGCCTGGAAAGGAAAGTTTCCGAGTGTGTGAGTTAGGATCCCTTGCAAGGTTATGAAATTTGATTCCGTAATCATTCGTTTCTCACGATGATTGAGACTGCTTGATACTTCTGCCACATAGAGTAACAAGAGCAACAGTTGATGGAACAATATTGATATATGCTTTAATACCTACCTTGTTTGTCTAGTATAGATGCTCACTTAGAATGGTTAATTGAACTAGAATCTGAAAGCTAAAATATGGAAATAAGGACATACTCTTTGTTGTTTTTCAGCAAAAGAAACTTAGAGCCTTTCAACCTCTCATGTTCTAGTTATGGGCTAAGTATACCCAATTGACGGGTAAGCAATTCTGAGTATTAGTATACTCAGTCTTGCTAGTAATGTGGTTTTCAGGTATGTCATTCGAGAACTCAGTTGCTAGTTCCCCTTGGCCTTGCACTTCACCGCCTGGCTAGTCCGTGGAATGGGATCTGTCCCCGGCCGGCAATGACCTTTCGGAATGATGCCATGCTTTGGGCTAAGTATGGTGCCTGCTTTTGTGATGTGTAGTCAAGTTGTTGTTTCCTTCCCGCTACCATCTCTGAATAATGTCCGTTAAAACTTGAAGTTTTCGAGCAATGCCTGTGTGGCAGAACCAACCTGAATTATACCGGCTCAAGTACGCGAGTCCACTCCCGAGGGCTCCAACGTGCTTCAAACGGTATAATCCCTTGGCCTGTCGGGTAACGTCCCGATAAACCACCGATACACAGGATCAAATAAGGTTACCTCACATGAAGGTGAGTCCAGAGATACAATCACCATCACATTTTAGATCACAGAGAATTACATTACAAGAGTTTCCTAAAGAAGTATGAAGTTCCAAATCTAGAGAAAAGATTACAAACCATTAAAGCTATGGTTTTTGGCAGCGGAAAAACATACGCGACGATTACAACACGTCGTTAAGACGGATGTCATGCTAAGCCCAGGCACGACATCACTCGGTATCACCAATGTTGGTCGGGGACGGATCCCATTCCACGGACCAATCATCTGGAAGAGCACAGGGCCAAGGCCAGGGAAGAGTAGGGTCTTTGAAGATATTACCTGAAAAACATAAAGCTAGCAAGGCTGAGTATACTAATACTCAGCAAGGCTTACCCGGGATTGGGTATACTTTAGCCCGTAGCTAGACTCATGAAGGCATTGTAAGGTTCTGGGTTATTTTTAGCTGAAAAGCATCTAAGAGTATATTCTATTTGCAGGTTTTAGCTTTCAGATTCTAGTTTGATTACTTATCTAGGTAAGCACCTGCACTAAACAAGCAATGTAGGTATTATCATTCATCAAGATTATTTTCTCAACAATTCACTTTTTACTCTCTGTGGTAAAAGGGATAAGCAGTCTCAAACCTCGTGAGAGGTGGACGATTCGAATCGAATTTAACCTTGCAAGGTAAACCTAACACACACGCTTGAAATACCAACAGGGCGTTTCAAGCAACCGTTTCCCTCATATTCCGGGTTATGGATCAGGGCCACCACAAGCGACTGCAGGACCGTACGCACATCACTCGTGCAGGACATACGTCTGTAGCGCGACTACAAAACCCGTATTCCTGTCTGCCATGCAGAACGTACTCCCACACGTCGGTGCGTGTAAACATAAAATAAAAGTCGAGTGGTGGAGACAAGTCCATTTGCCGGGCCATTCGGGTACTAGGCTTACCGCTTACCATATTTCGTGGTATGTGGCTAGTACTTTCAAAAACTTAGCCACCACTACCACATGGATCGACCTTATCAACTTTTAACAAAACAGACAGGGTAAAACTTCAGGTCATGATGCAGCACATGACCCTGTCCGTCTTCCTTATAGTGATTGCTGAAATGTAAACATGCAACTCCTATATCGCGCGAGTGATAGGAAATCACTCGACTTTTACCGGCCCTATTTAGCAGAGCATCTAGCCGATATGGACTCAGGTTCAATACATTGGTTCCTAGTATCAATGCATCTAGGGTTTTCATTACAACTCCTAGACGTAATGCATAAGTGTAGATAAATAGACGTAGATTGCAGTGTAAATAAAGTAGTGGGATATGTCCGGGGCTTGCCTTTACTGGTGGGACTGAAGTTAGAAATGTCAATATCTTCCGAACTTTGGTTCGGGGCTTCGGATAATCCTTGATGACGTTCACTTGGTCTTCAGGAACATCCTTCGCAGACTTCTGGAAGATTTCGTAGGTACCGTTGCTGAAGAAGTCGTATCTACATGCAATGCGACATTACATTCAAAATGTGCATATGAAACTATCTTATTTCACAATACAGTCGCAATCCAGCACTCATATAACATACTATTCACATAACAATCAAAAAGATTTGAAGCTAAACTTAAACAGAGCTTTAGGTGGACAACTAATTAGAATCGGCTGCTCGTTGAAGATTACAACAGAGCCGATTGGAAACAATAGAGGTTTATTCAATTGAAAGGTGTATCGGGCTTCTAGATGATCGATGAAAGCATCGATTACATTAGCAGAAGGATGATTCCTAAAGCAGTTGTCTTAACTGAGATGTGCTTAAGTGTTATTCTAGGTAACTAAGTGTGGTTATATCGACTCGATTACGTCAGCACAACAATTGAGTGACGTATAGCCGAATGAAGTGTGGTTGAGGATACATGACCGATAGATGTAGATAGCCGATCTTTCAGTCGATAAATCGACTGATAGAAGTATGTGGATAAGGAAGCAGAAACTAAGGATCGATCGGCCGTGTTTGACCGATATGGAAAAGCAACCAAAATCGGCTTGGGTCGGCCGATGGCAAGAATCCTAAGATCGTGTGTGCATTTCTGATATATCGGCTATGCGCAGCCGATGTAGAACAGAACAAAAGAACTGTATCGGCAGTAGCCGATATTAGAAAGGTAACAATCGTATCAGTTAACCAGCCGATGGTAGAAGCATCGACTGACAGCTGTTACACAGAAACACCATAGACTCAAGAAAACTAATGCTTAGCGGCTGAGCTGATAGCCTGACACTGAAGCACAGCTGCCGAGATGTAGTGGCTAAGCAGTAGATGCACATGGACTAACAAGGATCTTTATATGAAGAGAATCTTAAGGAAACGGTAATCAAGACAAGGATAAAGTCCTGATGGCAGGGATATAAGCATTCGCATAACAGGATTAACTAGATATCACACATCTCTACTTATGACATAAATTCTATAGCTTACTCTTTAGCTATAACCCAAGCATACAATATAAAGCATAATAAAACATTCATTCCCTAACATTTGACCTAGACCACACATCAAAGACTTCAACTCAAGATCATAACATAAAACTTGTAGAGTTTGACTTGGGGTTTCAAACAAAACTGATTTTACATTTTTATGAACTTCTTATGAAAATCTATGAAATGTAGAAGTTCATCGATTTGAAATACGGAAAGCTTTGGAAATGTTTACAAAGAACACCCTAGAATTTTCTAAAACATAGCAATCAAGTCCCTGGTCCGGGAAAACAGATAATAGGAAATTAATGGCGATATTCCGGCAAAGGAGTCGCTGGCATTAAGAAGATTCAGCGAATCAGGGCAAACCTTGGTTATGAAGGAGAACACGCGGAAAGTGAATTCCCGCGGTGAATAGGATTGGCGAAGAGAAAAGCTCGACGATGACGAGATCCCGTGGATAACGAAGAAGTTCTCCGGGAAGGGTTGCCGTGCTTGGTTGCATCGAGGCTCCTTCGAGCTCGTCACGCCTAACTGCCGCCTTCGCTCCATAACTCCTCCTTCCGACTTGTTGCGCCATAAGCGCCTCTCCGCTTCCGCGAGGATCGAGGGAGCTCGCTGTGCGTGGCTCCTCTGAGCTCACCGCATCCGGTATGCCCGTGCCGTCACTTGCAGGGCCGCCGTACCTGGCTGCAGCTCCTGTGAGTCACTCTCGCTCGCACAAGGTGTAGTTCTGCCGCCTTTTGTGCCAGCTGCGACGCCATCCGAATCGGCCTACCACCGCCGCGGGCAGAACGCTTCCGCTCCACACTTGCGGACGCGCTAGCTCAATTCAGCCCGGACCTCCGCCTTCGCTTAGCCGCGCCACACTCGCCCCCTCTGTCTCCGCGAGAACCGAAACCCGCTCGCACCGGGGCCATCTCCATATCCTCCGCGCAGTCCGCAGTGCCGCTTGATCTCAACCGCTGCTTTCTCTTTAACGGCCTCCGATGTCCTCTACGCGCGGCTCTACTACTCCCTGGGCGGTTCCGCCTGCAGCCGCCGCATTGCAACTCCTCTCGCATCGCGCGACCTCCCTGCACATCGTCGTCCTGCACGCTGTGCAGCTGCTCTTCTGCTTCCTGCTGCCGACCCGTGTTCGCCCGTCCTCGCCACGTCACTTCCGCGCTCACACACGCGTATTCGCGCCACTTGGGCCTACTCCTGCCCCGGCCGAGCCACTCGCGCGCGCCCACCGGGCCTCCAGCGCCCTCCGCGCGCGCTCCGCTCAACACCTGCACACGCCACCGGCTTCCGCTGCGTTACCGCGCGTATGTTCGCGCCACCCGCTCGGCGTCGCTTACATTCGCTCCTGCACTGCCAGCCGTGCCGCTCACGAGTTCGCGTCCACTTCCTGCGCGACATGCGCCTTCACTCGCCTGCGCGCACGCACTCGCTCCCGTGCACCTCCACGCCTCCTGCTGTCGTGTACGCCCTAGCCACATCACCTGCTCCCGCTCACGCCTCGTCTGCTCCCGAGCCGCGCACCAACGCCGGCCTGCTGCCATCCTGCGCACGCTCGCGCTCGCCCAGCTCCTGCCGTCACCTGTGTCGTGCTCCAGCTTCCGCTCGCGTGCGCCCCTGTGCGTTCGCGCGCCTGAGCCGCTGGGCACCGCCAGCCGCCCGTTGCCACGCGCCTGATCCGGCCCCGCCCACGCGCCTCCTCTCTCCTGCGCTCGGGCCGAGCCGCCGCTTGCCGCGCCTGGGCCCGCTCGCCCGCTCCCACACGCACGGCCTCCGCTCCCGAGCCGCCCCGGCCCCGCGCGCCTGGGCTGCTGCCGCCGAGCGCCCGCTGCTCCGCCTGACCCACCAGCCCGCGCCTAGCCACACGCCGCTCCTGCCCGCAAGCCGCCGCGCCGGCCCCGAGCGCCCGCCAGCCTCCGCGCGCGCTGGCCCGCTCTGCCCGGCGCCTGCCTGCCCGCGCGTGCGCTCGCGCCTGGCCGCGCCCACGCGCCGCGCGCTGCCTGGGGCCGTCGCCTGCTGCTGTGGTTGCCCGAGCGAGTGGAGGAGAGGGTGGATGAGAGAGAGAAGGGGATAAGTCTGCCGATGGAGAAGAAAAACAGAAGAAGGGAGACGCCAGGATAAGGAAACAGAGGAGGAGAAGGATGAACAGTTTCCCCAAGGACCTATGCGTAAATACAGAAAACTGCAGGGACATGTTTGTAAAACAAAATTTCCCGTTGTTTTAAAACCCAAATAAAGAAATGCCCAAAACGAAAGTTGGAGAGTTTTTCAAACTCTACAACATTGCTTTAGGGCTCAAGTTCAAAAACTCAAAACTTGTATTTTTACACGTGAATCTTTGAACAAAAGTCAAATTTGAATTGCTTTTGTCGTAGAAATGTAATTCATAAAATTTCAGGACTTAAATGCAAGCATTTATGACACGTCATAATGACGGGATAGACTCGTCATAATGGTTGGATAGACATGTCATGATGACTTGCACTTTTACACTTTAGTCCTAAGTAAATTTGAAAGTTACTTTTGTAAATCAAACTTTTGCATAAAAGGACTTGTATTTTTATAAAATTACATAAATACCCTTATTTTTACCATTTTACCCAAAATTTTTACACACTTCAACACACACATCTCAAATGAAACTTTCGGATAATTACATAATTTTTACAGGGGATAAAATAAGAAAAACACATTTGCAAAACCACCCTTCACTTATTTCGAAATTACCTCCCATACAACACATTTTGCAAAAACAACCCTAGGTTTTTTCTGTAATTACAAAAATACCCTTTTTACTTGCACTTTAAATTTTCAAAAGCTTCACATAAACACACATGAGCTTTATACAAACAAACATATATTTCACAATAACAAAATATATGCCTAGCAGTACAAGTACACAAACTGTCACAGCCTCCCCCCCTAAAAAGAATCTCGTCCCGAGATTCGGACGAAAGACTTTTAAGGGAAAAGAAGCAAATCACACATCAAAAGTGGCAAGAAACAATCACACCAGAGAAGATTGAGGTTGATGATGAGAGCATGACAAGATGAGTATAATGAGATCATGAAGAGATTGTACACAGATAAATTTGACAAGAAAAGAGAGAAAAAGGTGATCAAGTTTTCCCAGAGCTAAGATCACTACATGACGATGATAAATGTCAGTGACATTCATCACAAAGCTCATGGATAGCAAGTGAGAATAACACAAGAGACTGATACATGATGTTTGAAACATTTTTGCTTAGAGTTTATTACCTGAATAATTTGGATGATGTTGATTGTAAAACATTCCTATTTATACCGATGCAATCAAGGAATAATGACAAAATGCTCCAACTATAAACGCGATGCACTGTTGAGATGTATGATTACTATGATGGTGCAACACGAGGATGGAGGATTCTATGCATGACTGAAATGGTGCATATGACACATTGCAATTATCATAATGCTGACCAAATGATGCATACACTATGATGCAAGGATGATGATACTTGCAATGTATGCACGTATGATATGCATGAAGTATGATGCATACCCTCATGAGTTGATGATGCATATGACTCGCATCCTACAACCGTTCTCTCGTAACTAACACCTGGGTAGTTCTATATCCTTGGGCGAAGATCAAAAGTTAGGACACTAGTAAGGTTGCATAAGAGGAGATTGCAGTGGGGTCACGTCACATATACCTAGTCACCAGTGCGCCCCTGATGGCTCAATCATGTGACTGCAGTGCACATGAGGCCTTAGGTTCTGACACGGCATCATGGTCATGTGATTAAACACCACCACAAAAGAGGAATCACAACCTTGTAGTGCCAACAGCAACAAGATAGAGCTTAGGAAACCAAAGACAACCCGAAGTTGTACTAGAGGCACACCCGTTAGTCAGTCTACGGATTTTTCGATGACGATGCAACACCATGCACTGACCAAAGATGGTATGTGTTATGATGCATGACTTTTGCCGGGAGAATTGTATTTAAAAAGTAATTATTGTCATACATATTTTTAATTTATCCAAAATCATCTGAGCAAAAATTGAAAGTGTAACTTTCAGATGTTGTAACCAGATTAGCCAATAATATAAGGTACAACATCATGAAAGGATAGATGAATCACTGAATGATGGATTGAAGGATTTCTTGATGATTATCAAGGTTTAACCATCAAAGGAGAAGCTCAATGGTTCTGCCAAAATAGATTCAAAGCAGAATCAAAGATTTGATTTAGCTGTTAAGCTAAGATCAGTGATAAGGTCCAAACATGACCCATCCCACGGGATTCACAAAAGACCTTCTCACTTTAGGTTAGCCTAGCAGATTACGTTGGCTCCTACCACACAAAATCAAAACAGAAAAACAGGCATTCAGATACAAGCACATATTTCAGTACATCAACGTAACAACCAAGGCAATCAGGCCAATCCAAGATGTCATGATGTATGCACGCTCTACGCGTCCTCACAAACAAAAATAACTGCCAAGTAATCTTGGTCTTACGTGGCTAAGTACGGTGGCACAATATAAATACGTCTCTCCCTATAATAGCTAGTCGATAGATCCTAACCGTTCAGAACCTATCGAATCGTGGTTAGCATTCCTGCAGAAAACACAATATGTATATGCTGAACCTTTCATGCCAGCATGTCATGAAAGCGTCCCCAAACATTACTGTTCACTGTAGAAACAGCATCTGTACAATTACCGCCATACAGACAACGTTAACATACGTTATCGAAACAACGTATTCACAGGGGTACCGCAAAATGCGGGGGTATGAACTGCGATCGCCATACCCTGCGCCGAACCATATACTCCCAATGTAGTCAACCGAAGTTGGTACATTGGTAGCATCTCAAGTAGGCCACTGCTTGAGAAACAGCGTTCGGTTCGCATCACCAACGGGAAGGCCAAGCTCCCTCAGTTGGCTGAGGATCCTTACCTCCTTACCTCACCGTCGAAGGTGTCATTACAGAAAGTAAATTTGAGTTGTGCATGAATTTAAGTTTTGACAGAAAAGTAATGCTGGTAGTTAGAGTTATATATATATATACAGCCACCTCTACTTCCCTCATAAGCATTACCCTAGGGCTTTACGTACTAAGTACAATCCTTAACGAATTCAACGCGGTTTTGCCAAATACTTTGTTGGTCAGATTTTTATACTGAAAGCATTTTTAAGGTAAAATGTATCTCCAGGGTAACCTTATAGCTCTGATACCAGCTGTGGCAGAACCAACCTGAATTATACCGGCTCAAGTACGCGAGTCCACTCCCGAGGGCTCCAACGTGCTTCAAACGGTATAATCCCTTGGCCTGTCGGGTAACGTCCCGATAAACCACCGATACACAGGATCAAATAAGGTTACCTCACACGAAGGTGAGTCCAGAGATACAATCACCATCACATTTTAGATCACAGAGAATTACATTACAAGAGTTTCCTAAAGAAGTATGAAGTTCCAAATCTAGAGAAAAGATTACAAACCATTAAAGCTATGGTTTTTGGCAGCGGAAAAACATACGCGACGATTACAACACGTCGTTAAGACGGATGTCATGCTAAGCCCAGGCACGACATCACTCGGTATCACCAATGTTGGTCGGGGACGGATCCCATTCCACGGACCAATCATCTGGAAGAGCACAGGGCCAAGGCCAGGGAAGAGTAGGGTCTTTGAAGATATTACCTGAAAAACATAAAGCTAGCAAGGCTGAGTATACTAATACTCAGCAAGGCTTACCCGGGATTGGGTATACTTTAGCCCGTAGCTAGACTCATGAAGGCATTGTAAGGTTCTGGGTTATTTTTAGCTGAAAAGCATCTAAGAGTATATTCTATTTGCAGGTTTTAGCTTTCAGATTCTAGTTTGATTACTTATCTAGGTAAGCACCTGCACTAAACAAGCAATGTAGGTATTATCATTCATCAAGATTATTTTCTCAACAATTCACTTTTTACTCTCTGTGGTAAAAGGGATAAGCAGTCTCAAACCTCGTGAGAGGTGGACGATTCGAATCGAATTTAACCTTGCAAGGTAAACCTAACACACACGCTTGAAATACCAACAGGGCGTTTCAAGCAACCGTTTCCCTCATATTCCGGGTTATGGATCAGGGCCACCACAAGCGACTGCAGGACCGTACGCACATCACTCGTGCAGGACATACGTCTGTAGCGCGACTACAAAACCCGTATTCCTGTCTGCCATGCAGAACGTACTCCCACACGTCGGTGCGTGTAAACATAAAATAAAAGTCGAGTGGTGGAGACAAGTCCATTTGCCGGGCCATTCGGGTACTAGGCTTACCGCTTACCATATTTCGCGGTATGTGGCTAGTACTTTCAAAAACTTAGCCACCACTACCACATGGATCGACCTTATCAACTTTTAACAAAACAGACAGGGTAAAACTTCAGGTCATGATGCAGCACATGACCCTGTCCGTCTTCCTTATAGTGATTGCTGAAATGTAAACATGCAACTCCTATATCGCGCGAGTGACAGGAAATCACTCGACTTTTACCGGCCCTATTTAGCAGAGCATCTAGCCGATATGGACTCAGGTTCAATACATTGGTTCCTAGTATCAATGCATCTAGGGTTTTCATTACAACTCCTAGACGTAATGCATAAGTGTAGATAAATAGACGTAGATTGCAGTGTAAATAAAGTAGTGGGATATGTCCGGGGCTTGCCTTTACTGGTGGGACTGAAGTTAGAAATGTCAATATCTTCCGAACTTTGGTTCGGGGCTTCGGATAATCCTTGATGACGTTCACTTGGTCTTCAGGAACATCCTTCGCAGACTTCTGGAAGATTTCGTAGGTACCGTTGCTGAAGAAGTCGTATCTACATGCAATGCGACATTACATTCAAAATGTGCATATGAAACTATCTTATTTCACAATACAGTCGCAATCCAGCACTCATATAACATACTATTCACATAACAATCAAAAAGATTTGAAGCTAAACTTAAACAGAGCTTTAGGTGGACAACTAATTAGAATCGGCTGCTCGTTGAAGATTACAACAGAGCCGATTGGAAACAATAGAGGTTTATTCGATTGAAAGGTGTATCGGGCTTCTAGATGATCGATGAAAGCATCGATTACATTAGCAGAAGGATGATTACTAAAGCAGTTGTCTTAACTGAGATGTGCTTAAGTGTTATTCTAGGTAACTAAGTGTGGTTATATCGACTCGATTACGTCAGCACAACAATTGAGTGACGTATAGCCGAATGAAGTGTGGTTGAGGATACATGACCGATAGATGTAGATAGCCGATCTTTCAGTCGATAAATCGACTGATAGAAGTATGTGGATAAGGAAGCGGAAACTAAGGATCGATCGGCCGTGTTTGACCGATATGGAAAAGCAGCCAAAATCGGCTTGGGTCGGCCGATGGCAAGAATCCTAAGATCGTGTGTGCATTTCTGATATATCGGCTATGTGCAGCCGATGTAGAACAGAACAAAAGAACTGTATCGGCAGTAGCCGATATTAGAAAGGTAACAATCGTATCAGTTAACCAACCAGCCGATGGTAGAAGCATCGACTGACAGCTGTTACACAGAAACACCATAGACTCAAGAAAACTAATGCTTAGCGGCTGAGCTGATAGCCTGACACTGAAGCACAGCTGCCGAGATGTAGTGGCTAAGCAGTAGATGCACATGGACTAACAAGGATCTTTATACGAAGAGAATCTTAAGGAAACGGTAATCAAGACAAGGATAAAGTCCTGATGGCAGGGATATAAACATTCGCATAACAGGATTAACTAGATATCACACATCTCTACTTATGACATAAATTCTATAGCTTACTCTTTAGCTATAACCCAAGCATACAATATAAAGCATAATAAAACATTCATTCCCTAACATTTGACCTAGACCACACATCAAAGACTTCAACTCAAGATCATAACATAAAACTTGTAGAGTTTGACTTGGGGTTTCAAACAAAACTGATTTTACATTTTTATGAACTTCTTACGAAAATCTATGAAATGTAGAAGTTCATCGATTTGAAATACGGAAAGCTTTGGAAATTTTTACAAAGAACACCCTAGAATTTTCTAAAACATAGCAATCAAGTCCCTGGTCCGGGAAAACAGATAACAGGAAATTAATGGTGATATTCCGGCAAAGGAGTCGCCGGCATTAAGAAGATTCAGCGAATCAGGGCAAACCTTGGTTATGAAGGAGAACACGCGGAAAGTGAATTCCCGCGGTGAATAGGATTGGCAAAGAGAAAAGCTCGACAATGACGAGATCCCGTGGATAACGAAGAAGTTCGCCGGGAAGGGTTGCCGTGCTTGGTTGCATCGAGGCTCCTTCGAACTCGTCACGCCTAACTGCCGCCTTCGCTCCATAACTCCTCCTTCCGACTTGTTGCGCCATAAGCGCCTCTCCGCTTCCGCGAGGATCGAGGGAGCTCGCTGTGCGTGGCTCCTATGAGCTCACCGCATCCGGTATGCCCGTGCCGTCACTTGCAGGGCCGCCGTAACTGGCTGCAGCTCCTGTGCGTCACTCTCGCTCGCACAAGGTGTAGTTCTGCCGCCTTTTCCGCCAGCTGTGACGCCATCCGAATTGGCCTACCACCGCCGCGGGCAGAACGCTTCCGCTCCACACTTGCGGACGCGCTAGCTCAATTCAGCCCAGACCTCCGCCTTCGCTTAGCCGCGCCACACTCGCCCCCTCTGTCTCCGCGAGAACCGAAACCCGCTCGCACCGGGGCCATCTACCTATCCTCCGCGCAATCCGTAGTGCCGCTTGATCTCAACTGCTGCTTTCTCTTTAACGGCCTCCGATGTCCTCTACGCGCGGCTCTACTACTCCCTGGGCGGTTCCGCCTGCAGCCGCCGCATTGCAACTCCTCTCGCATCACGCGCGACCTCCCTGCACATCGTCGTCCTGCACGCTGTGCAGCTGCTCTTCTGCTTCCTGCTGCCGAACCCGTGTTCGCCCGTCCTCGCCACGTCACTTCCGCGCTCACACACGCGTATTCGCGCCACTTGGGCCTACTCCTGCCCCGGCCGAGCCACTCGCGCGCGCCCACCGCGCCTCCAGCGCCCTCCGGGCGCGCTCCGCTCAACACCTGCACACGCCACCGGCTTCCGCTGCGTTACCGCGCGTATGTTCGCGCCACCCGCTCGGCGTCGCTTACATTTGCTCCTGCACTGCCAGCCGTGCCGCTCACGAGTTCGCGTCCACTTCCTACGCGACATGCGCCTTCACTCGCCTGCGCGCACGCACTCGCTCCCGTGCACCTCCACGCCTCCTGCTGTCGTGTACGCCCTAGCCACATCACCTGCTCCTGCTCACGCCTCGCCTGCTCCCGAGCCGCGCACCAACGCCGGCCTGCCGCCATCCTGCGCACGCTCGCGCTCGCCCAGCTCCTGCCGTCACCTGTGTCGCGCTCCAGCTTCCGCTCGCCTGCGCCCCTGTGCGTTCGCGCGCCTGAGCCGCTGGGCACCGCCAGCCGCCCGTTGCCACGCGCCTGATCCGGCCCCGCCCACGCGCCTCCTCTCTCCTGCGCTCGGGCCGAGCCGCCGCTTGCCGCGCCTAGGCCCGCTCGCCCGCTCCCACGCGCGCGGCCTCCGCTCCCGAGCCGCCCCGGCCCCGCGCGCCTGGGCTGCTGCCGCCGAGCGCCCGCTGCTCCGCCTGACCCACCAGCCCGCGCCTAGCCACACGCCGCTCCTGCCCGCAAGCCGCCGCGCCGGCCCCGAGCGCCCGCCAGCCTCCGCGCGCGCTGGCCCGCTCCGCCCGGCGCCTGCCTGCCCGCGCGTGCGCTCGCGCCTGGCCGCGCCCACGCACCGCGCGCTGCCTGGGGCCGCCGCCGTCGCCTGCTGCTGTGGTTGCCCGAGCTAGTGGAGGAGAGGGTGGATGAGAGAGAGAAGGGGATAAGTCTGCCGATGGAGAAGAAAAACAGAAGAAGGGAGACGCCAGGATAAGGAAACAGAGGAGGAGAAGGATGAACAGTTTTCCCCAAGGACCTATGCGTAAATACAGAAAACTGCAGGGACATGTTTGTAAAACAAAATTTCCCGTTGATTTAAAACCCAAATAAAGAAACGCCCAAAACGAAAGTTGGAGAGTTTTTCAAACTCTACAACATTGCTTTAGGGCTCAAGTTCAAAAACTCAAAGCTTGTATTTTTACACGTGAATCTTTGAACAAAAGTCGGATTTGAATTGCTTTTGTCGTAGAAATGTAATTCATAAAATTTCAGGACTTAAATGCAAGCATTTATGACACGTCATAATGACGGGATAGACTCATCATAATGGTTGGATAGACATGTCATAATGACTTGCACTTTTACACTTTAGTCCTAAGTAAATTTGAAAGTTACTTTTGTAAATCAAACTTTTGCATAAAAGGACTTGTATTTTTATAAAATTACATAAAGACCCTTATTTTTACCATTTTACCCAAATTTTTACACACTTCAACACACACATCTCAAATGAAACTTTCGGATAATTACATAATTTTTACAGGGGATAAAATAAGAAAAACACATTTGCAAAACCACCCTTCACTTATTTCGAAATTACCTCCCATACAACACATTTTGCAAAAACAACCCTAGGTTTTTTCTATAATTACAAAAATACCCTTTTTACTTGCACTTTAAATTTTCAAAAGCTTCACATAAACACACATGAGCTTTATACAAACAAACATATATTTCACACTAACAAAATATATGCCTAGCAGTACAAGTACACGAACTGTCACAGCCTGTATAAATTTGTTTTAGTTAGGTTTGCAGTACTCTATCAGAACCCAGTTTGTAATAACTACTTGTGCCTATGTTGTAAAAATGTGATGGTGATTGTCTCTCTGGACTCGCCTTCATGCGAGGTACGCTTGATCAATCCGGAATCCAGTGGTTTCATCGGGACGTTACCCGACAGACCATTGGGTTATTCCGTTTGAAGTGCGTTGAGGTCATGTCGCCTATATAGCGATGGTCTATGCACTTGAGCCAGAATAATTCAAGCGGTTCTGCCACAGTGGATCGGGTGCTTCGTTGCAAATAATGCCAACGCGACTCCATTGCACGAACTTATGAAATAATTGCACCAGGACGGCCCATTTTGCACTGACTTTCGTGCAGTAACGAAACGGTCCGAAACACCCCGAAACATGAGTTTATGGTCCAATGGGGTGGATCGGGTGCGTTTGTTCCGAAAATTTCCGACGTAGCTTCGTTGCACGAACTTGTGCATTAGTTTCACCAGTTTGGCCTATTTTGCACCGACTTTGGTGCAGTACCAAAATGGTCCGAAACAGCCCAAAACATGAGTTATGGGTCCAATAGGGTGCTTCGGGTGTGTTCATTGTGAAAAATTCCGACGCAACTTCATTGCACGAACTTGTGCATTAATTGCTCCAGTTCGGCAAGTTTTGCACCGACTTTCATGTAGCAACAAAACAGTTCGAAACGCCACAAAACATGAGTTTAGGGTCAAATGGGATCGATCGGGTGCGTTCGTTGTGGAATATACCAACGCGACTTCGTTGCACGAACTTGTGCATTAATTTAACCAGTTTTGCCTATTTTGCACTGACTTTCATCCATTAAAGGAACGGTCTGAAACACCCCAAAATATGAGTTTAGGGTCCAATGGTGTGGATCGGGTGCGTTCGTTGCGAAAAATTTTGACTCGACTTTGGGGCATGAACTTGTGCATTAGTTGCACAGTTCGGCTTATTTTCCACCGACTTTCATGCAGTAATGAAACGGTGCGAAACGACCCAAATCATTACTTATGGGTCCAATGTAGTTCATCGGGTTTGTTCATTGTGAAAAATTTCGAGATGACTTTGTTGCACGAACTAGTGCATTAATAGCACCATTTCGGCGAGTTTTGCACCGATTTTCGCGCAGTAACAAAACGGTCCAAAACGCAACAAAACATTAGTTTTAGGGTCCAATGGGGTGCATCGGGTGAGTTTGTTGCGAACAATTCCGACGCAACATCATTGCACGAACTTCTGGATTAATTGCACAAGTTTGGCGAGTTTTGCACCGACTTTTGTGGAGTGACGAAACGGTCCGAAACGCCCCAAACCATAAGTTTCAGGTCTAATAGGGTGGATCGGGTGCCAACGAGACTTCATTGCACGAACTTATACATTAATTGCACTAGTTCGGCCCATTTTGCACCGACTTTCGTGCAGTAACGAAACGGTCCGAAACACCCCAAAACATGAGTTTTATGATCCTATGTTGTGCATGAATTGCACCATTTCGGCCCATTTTGCACCGACTTTCATGCAGTATTGAAATGGTGTGAACCCCTCCAAAAAATGAGTTATGGGTCCAATGGGGTGCATCGGGTGTGTTCATTGTGAAAACTTCCGATGCGACTTTGTTGCACGAACTTGTGCATTAGTTGCACCAGTTCAGCGAGTTTTGCACCGACTTTCGTGTAGTAACAAAACGGTCCTAAACGCTGCAAAACATGAGTTTAGGGTCAAATAGGATCGATCGGGTGCGTTCGTTGTGAAAAATTCTAACACGACTTCGTTGCACAAACTTGTGCATGAATTGCACCAATTCAGCCCATTTTGCACCGACTTTCTTGCAGTAATGAAACGGTCTGAAACACCCGAAAATATGAGTTTATGGTCCAATGGGGTGGATTGGGTGCGTTTGTTCTAAAAAATTCCGACACAACTTCATTGCATGAACTTCTGCTTTAATTGCACCAGTTCGGCGAGTTTTGCACCAACTTTCGTGTAGTAAAAAAAGGTCCAAAATGTGACAAAACATGAGTTTAGGGTCCAATGGGGTGGATCGGGTGCGTTCGTTACGAAAAATTCCGATGCAACTTCATTGCACGAACTTGTGGATTAATTGCACCAGTTTGGTGAGTTTTGCACCGACTTTTGTGGAGTGACAAAATGGTCTGAAACGCCCCAAACCTTCAGTTTAGAGTCCAATCGGGTGGATCGGGTGCGTTCGTTGCAAATAATACCCACGCGACTTCATTGCACGAACTTATGAACTATTTGAATGAGTTCGGCCAATTGTGCATCGACTTCAATGCAGTAAAGAAACGGTCCGAAACACCCCGAAACATGAGTTTATGGTCCAATAGGGCAGATCGGGTGCGTTTATTGCGAAAAATTCTAACACAACTTCGTTGCACGAATTTGTGCATCAGTTGCACCAGCCTGGTCTATTTTGCACCGACTTTCATCTTGTACCAAAACGGTCTGAAACAACCCAAAACAGGAGTTATCGGTCAGATGGGATGTATCGGGTGTGTTCATTGTGAAAAAGTCCCACGTGACTTCGTTGCACGAACTTGTGCATTAATTGCACCACTTCGGCGAGTTTTGCACCGACTTTCGTGTAGTAAAAAAACCGTCCAAAATGCCACAAAACATGAGTTTAGGGTCCAATGGGGTGGATCGGGTGCGTTCGTTGTGAAAAATTCTGACTCGACTTAGTTGCACGAACTTGTGGATTAATTGCACCAGCTCGCACGAGTTTTGCACCGACTTTTGTGGAGTGACTAAATGGTCCGCTATGCCTCAAACCTTGAGTTTAGGGTCTAATTGGGTGGATTGGGTGCGTTCGTTGCAAATAATGCCAACGCAACTTCGTTGCACGAACTTATGAATTAATTGCAACAGTTCGGCCCATTTTGGACCGACTTTTGTGCAGTAATGAAACGGTCCGAAACACATCAAAACATGAGTTTATGGTCCAATAGGGTGTATCGGGTGCGTTTGTTCTGAAAAAATCCAACGCAACTTCGTTGCACGAACTTGTACATTAATTGCACCAGTTTGAGCAGTTTTGCACCGACTTTCGTGCAGTAACAAAACGGTCCAAAATGCCGCAAAACATGAGTTTAGGTTCCAATGGAGTGGATCGGGTGCATTCATTGCAAAAAATTCCGATGCAACTTCATTGCACGAACTTGTGGATTAATTGCACCAATTTGGCGAGTTTTGCACCGACTTTTGTGGAGTGACAAAATGGTCCGAAACACCCCAAACCTTCAGTTTAGAGTCCAATGGGGTGGATCGGATGCGTTCCTTGCAAATAATGCCGATGCGACTTCATTGCACGATCCTATGAATTATTTGCACTAGTTCGGCCCATTGTGCATCGACTTTAGTGCAGTAATGAAACAGTCTAACACACCCCAAAACATGAGTTTAGGGTCCAATAGGGTGGATCAGGTGCGTTTGTTGCGAAAGATTCCAACACAAGTTCGTTGCATGAATTTTTGCATTAGTTGTACTAGTTCAACCTATTTTGCATCGACTTTCATGCTGTACCAAAGCG
Organism: Panicum hallii; assembly: GCF_002211085.1. Lineage (NCBI taxonomy): Eukaryota > Viridiplantae > Streptophyta > Magnoliopsida > Poales > Poaceae > Panicum > Panicum hallii. Next base: position 20,679,571 of record NC_038042.1, read on the forward strand.
GTCTGAAAGACCCCAAAACATGAGTTATGCTGTCCAGTGCGAAAAATTCCGATGCGACTTCGTTGCCCAAACTTGTGCATTAATTGCACCAGTTTGGCGAGTTTTGCACCGACTTTCGTGCTGTAACAAAACATTGCGAAATGCCACAAATCATGAGTTTGGGGTCCAATGGGATAGATCGCGTGCGTTCGTTAAGAAAAATTCCGACGTGACTTAGTTGCACGAACTTGCGGATTAATTGCACCAGTTCGCACGAGTTTTGCACCAACTTTTGTGGAGTGACTAAATGGTCCGATAGGCCCCCAAACCATGAGTTTAGGGTCTAATAGGGTGGATCAGGTGCGTTCATTGCAAATAATGCCAACGCAACTTCGTTGCACTAGCTTATGAATTAATTGCACCAGTTCGGCCCACTTTACACCAACTTTCGTGCAGTAACAAAACGGTCCGAAACACCCCAAAACATGAGTTTATGATCCTATGGTGTGGATCGGGTGCGTTTGTTCCAAAAAATTCCAACACAATTTTGTTGCACGAACTTGTGCATTAGTTGCACCAGTTTGGCATATTTTGCACCGACGTTGGTGCAGTACCAAAACGGTTCAAAACAGCCCAAAACATGAGTTATGGGTCCAATGGGGTGCATCGGGTGTGTTCTTTGTGAAAATTTCCGAAGCAATTTCGTTGCACAAACTTGTGCATTAATTGCACCAGTTCGGCAAGTTTTGCACTTACTTTCATGTAGTAACAAAACGGTTCAAAATGCCACAAAACATGAGTTTAGGGTCCAATGGGGTGGATCGGGTGCGTTCGTTGCGGAAAACACCGACGCGACTTCGTTGCACAAACTTGTGCATTAATTGAATAGGTTTTGCCTATTCTGCACCGACTTTCGCCAATTAATGGAACGGTCCGAAACACACTAAAACATGAGTTTAGGGTCCAATGGTGTGGATCGGGTGCGTCCGTTGCGAAAAATTTTGACGCGACTTTGGAGCACCAACTTGTTCATTCTATGGCACAGTTCGGCCCATTTTGCACCGACTTTCATGCAGTAACGAAACAGTGCGAAACACCCCAAAACATGAGTTATGGGGTGCATCGGGTGTGTTCATTGCAAAAAATTCTAACATGACTTCGTTGCACAAACTAATACATTAATTGCACCAATTCAGCGAGTTTTGCACCGACTTTCGCGCAGTAACAAAATGGTCCGAAACGCCACAAAACATGAGTTTAGGGTCCAATGGGGTGGATCGGGTGCGTTCGTTGCGAAAAATTCCGATGCGACTTAGTTGCACGAACTCTTGAATTAATTACACCAGTTCGCCCGAGTTTTACACCGACTTTTGTGGAATGAATAAATGGTCCGATACACACAAAACCATGAGTTTAGGGTGGATCGGGTGCTTCATTGAAAATAATGCCAACACGACTCCGTTGCACGAACTTATGAAATAATTGCACCAGTACGGCCCATTTTCCACCGACTTTCGTGCAGCAACGAAATGGTCCGAAACACCACAAAATATGAGTTTATGGTCCAATGGGGTGGATCGGGTGCGTTTATTTCAAAAATTTCCGACGTAGCTTCGTTGCACGAACTTGTGCATTAGTTGCACCAGTTTGGCCTATTTTTCACCGAATTTGGTGCAGTACCAAAACGGTCCGAAACAGCCCAAAACATGAGTTATGGGTCCAATAGGGTGCTTCGGGTGTGTTCATTGTGAAAAATTCCGACGCAACTTCGTTGCACGAACTTGTGCATTAACTGCACCAGTTCGGCGAGTTTTGCACCGACTTTCATGTAGTAACAAAGCGGTTCAAAACGCCACAAAACATGAGTTTAGGGTCAAATGGGGTCGATCGGGTGCGTTCGTTTCGAAAAATACCAACGTGACTTCGTTGCACGAACTTGTGCATTAATTTAACCAGTTTTGCCTATTTTGCACCAAATTTCTTCCATTAAAGGAACGGTCGGAAACACCTCAAAACATGAGTTTAGGGTCCAATGGTGTGGATCGGGTGCGTTCTTTGCGAAAAATTTCAACTCGACTTTGGGGCACGAACTTGTGCATTAATTGCATAGTTCGGCCTATTTTGCACCGACTTTTATGCAGTAACGAAACGGTGCGAAATGACCCAAATCATTAGTTATGGGTCCAATGTGGTTCATCGGGTGTGTTCATTGTGAAAAATTCTGACATGACTTCTGTCAGACCCAGGACTATGGGACTGCGTACATAACATAGTTCATACAGGAATAGGGGATAGGACATGTCCTACACCTTATCTGTGTTGTATTCTACTCGCATACGAAGTAGGACTAGCTGATATAGAAGGAAGCTACTTGAGTTGTACTCGAGTACGATTCCTAGGCCAGTGTCGAACTAGGATTCATGTAACCCTGTCCTCCCGGATATATAAGGGCGGGTAGGGACCCCCTCAAAACACAATATCAACACCCAAGGCAATACAAACCACCAAACAGGACGTAGGGTATTACGCACATCGCGGCCCGAACATGTCTACACCTTGTGTTGCTTGCACCTTCAAGTTCCTGATCTCGGTGTCACCCTACCTAAAACTTAGCACCTCGGGTATATCCCTCGGTGGGCATGCGGCAAAACACCGACAGCTGGCGCGCCAAGTAGGGGTGCGCATCAAAGATCCACCGGCAAACTCGATGGCTTCGTTCAAGTTCACCAGTGCTGTGCCCCCCCAGGGGACGACGTTCATTTTCGGCTCGTGGGTCTGCATCACAGATGGCACGGGCGATTTTCATCGGTTCACCATCGATGTCATGAAGCCGAAAACTCTCGCAGCGAGTTTTCATAGCGTGCTCGACGAGTTCGTTGACAATCTCGACGACTTGTCAACCCATGGCTCCGCAAGGAAGACCAAGGAGGAGTCCATTTTCAATGCGACTCTGCAACGACCACGCTCGGATCGGACTCACTCCAATCTGAGAACTTGCGTAACCGATCACGACTCGGTCTATGCAATTCGGCCACTGAACATCAGGAGGCCAACAATTCCGAGTCCCTCTATGCATTGGAAAAGGACTTGGGCTATTTACTCCAAATCAGAAAACCCGAAGCCACCGCACATCGGGGGGCTACGGGTTGCCTTGGTGACAATGGTCTGATGATCACCTCCACTCCAGAAGGCTATTTCGTGGATTGGAAGGGCATGAAACTCTCTGATCTACTCAAGGACGAAGACTGACTCGTGGCACACCTCGAGCCTTTGCCTTTTTAGGAGGGCAAGCCATTAGCCACCATGGCAGAAGAATCGACCGAGCTAATCGAAGCGAGCTCCGACGAGCTCATATCACGCCAAGGGTTGATGGCGGAAGAAGGCGAGGATGATGGCATCTCACCCAACGAAGCACTTGACATGATATCCAAAGATGAGGCCACAGCCAACGCAGGCGACGAAAACAACACCGAGCGTGAGGCACGAAGGGCCAGGAATAGAGCCCGCGCAGCCCAGCGACGGAGGGTCAACGAGCGCATGCAATCTATGCACCATGAGCTAGACACCGAATTCACCGCCGTGGGCGAGCGGGGCTTCAGAACCCCTGTGGCTGACATCGCTAGGGTAACTGCCATACTCGAGCGCAGCAACGATCCAAATCTGTGCCAAGCACTTCACTACGTGCAGCGAGCATGGATCCAGCTCGATCAACAAAACCTGGCGTCCGCCATCGGAGAAGAACACGTGGCTGAAAGCAACAACCAGACTAATAGTTGAACGGCAGGCGGCCGTCCTCGACCTCAGCAATGCAATAACAACGACAACGCTCGCGGGAGTCAGGCCACTGGTGGGAGGCAGCAGCAACCTCCAGGAGGCAACCCGCGACAGCCCAATCATTGGAATCCTCCAGAAGACCTATGCCAGAGAATCAATGAAGGGCACGATGCGCGATCCATAATTGATTCCAGATGCAGAGAGCGTGAAGTAGCCGATACAGAGGGTACCGACTGCAGTGATCGCTTTCCAGCGTTCACAGCACGGTTCAACAGTTACAAGTACCCTGAGGGCTTCAAGACGATTGGGATCACCAAGTACGACGGCAAACAAGCTCCATGGCTACGATGTTACTCTACCGCCATAGAAGTCGCAGGAAGCTCCAACATCACCAAGGTCATCTACTTCCCGATGGCTTTGGACCCTGCGCCGCTCACATGGCTGGAGAGCCTCAGCAACAACTCGATCGACTCCTGGGAGCGGCTCAAGAAAGTCTTTATTGACAACTTTCAGGGGGCGATCGCCCATGCAGGTACTCATCATGACCTTGCTCAGTGTAAACAGGAACGTAACGAGCTCCTACGGTCATACACACACCGTTTCTTCGATGTGAGAGCCACCATTGCGAACATCTCGGAGGAGGACATTATCGACTGCTTCTACAATGGCATCACCGACGTGAGCGGTTCCCGTGGCGTAATGATAACAACCTGAGGCGCACTAATGACATTTGTACCGAGAAGAGCCAGTGGGACTACTTGGGTCCATCCTAAAAGCGCAAGCTAGACGACCTCGTCGCGGCTGTGGATCGTCCTTCGCGAGGCAGGAAGACAACGACACAGGAGGAGGTCAAAAAACTCTTGCAGAAGAAATGCCCATGGCATCCAAGTGCCAATCATGCGGCAATTGATTGCTACCATCTCTGGAGGACATTCAGCAATCCCAGTAGCAACAAGAAGAACAAGCTAGCGGATAGAGAGCCCAAAGAGGACGACCAAGGGGACAAATCGCACAACGCGAAGTTCCAAGATGCCTCCAAAACCATCAACATCATCTTCGGAGGTGACGAGGAGATCAATTCCAGGAGGGAACAGAAACTGCTTCTCCGAGAAATCATGTCCGTCGAGCCGGCAATACCACGCCCACTCCGGTGGTCGGAGGTCCCCATCTCGTTCTCATGAGATGATCAATGGACTAGCTTTTCGGAGCCCGGCAAATTTCCCCTGGTCCTGGACCCGGTGGTGGGAGACGTCAAGCTCACCAGAGTACTCATTGATGGCAGAAGCGGTCTTAACCTCATCTTCGCCAGCATGTTGAGGAAGATGGGCTTGGACTTAATGGACATGCTCGTCCCAAGCAAGTCTCCCTTCTACAGCATTGTCCCAGGCAACACAGTCCATCCACTTGGCATGGTGGTCCTTCCAGTCACCTTCAGCATGAGGGAGAACTACTGTACCGAGTTCATCAAATTCGAAGTTGCCAACTTCTAATCTTCATATCATGCCATACTGGGCAGGCCGGCACTGGCCAAATTCATGGCAGTGCCGCACTATGTCTATTTACTTCTCACGATGCCAGGATGAAGTGGAGTCTTCACTCTCCGAGATGACTTGAAGAAGTTGTATGACTGCATCCAGGAAGCCATCTAGTACGCTTCGACTACGCGTGTGCCAGATGCTTCAGGAGAAGTACTCGCGGCCTCGCAACAACTCTCCCAAGCCGGGCTAGAAATCCCAACGAGGAAGGCAAGCAAGTTGAGCATCTAGTTGACCGGCGACAAGGCCCTCAAGACCATCCAGCTCCAGGAGGGCGACTCATCTAAGACTGCTGTCATCGGTGCAGGCTTAGGTGAGAAATAGGAACTCGCGCTCGTCAGTTTCCTTCGGGCTAACCGAGATATATTCGCGTGGAAACTAGCAGATATGCCAGGGGCGCCCAGGGAACTGATCGAGCATAGCCTAAATGTACACGCACTAGCTGTGCCCAAAAAGCAACACCTTCGAAGGTTTGCTCAAGACAAACGAGAGGCAATCAAAAGGGAAATAGCTAAACTCCAAAGTGGGTAGCTAATCCCGTCCTTGTAAATAAAAAGAACAATGAATGGAGAATGTGCGTTGACTACACCGATCTCAATAAGCATTGCCCAAAGGATCACTTCGGGCTACCGCGCATTGATCTGGTTGTCGACTTGACGGCGGGTTGTGTACTCCTCTATTTCCTTGACTGTTATTCGAGTATCACTAGATCGCGCTCAAGGAGGAGGATCAAATAAAGACCGCATTTATCACCCCGTTCGGGACATATGCCTACAAAACTATGTCTTTCGGGTTGAAAAATGCAGGCACAAAAACATGCAATTCAAATGTGCTTCGCTGATCAGCTACATCGGAATGTTGAGGCCTACATGGATGATGTGGTCATCAAGACCAGGAATCCCGATGACCTGATTGCTGACTTGGAAGAAATGTTCAGCAGCTTATGAAAGTTCAGATGGAAGCTCAACCCAACAAAGTGCATATTCGGAGTACCATAAGGGAAATTGCTCGGGTTCATCGTCAGCAACCAGGGAATTGAAGCCAATCTTGTGAAGATCACGGCCATCACTGACATGGAGGCTCTAGCCACAATCAAGGATGTGCAGAAACTAACAGGATGTATAGCAGCCCTGAACAGGTTCATCTCCCGACTCGGGGAGACAAGACTACACTTCTTCAAACTCCAGAAGCACCAAGATAGGTTCTAGTGGACAGAAGAGGCCGAGCGGGCCCTGCAGGATCTGAAATAACACCTACAGTCACCCCTGGTCCTCATAGCACCACTGCCGGAAGAAGATCTACTACTCTATATTGCGGCGACAACTCATGTCATCAGCAGTGCCATCGTCGTCGAGCGCAGTGAGGAGGGCCATGCATTTGGGGTACAGAGGCCTGTGTACTTCTTCAGCGAGGTACTCTCCGAATCTAAGGTACGATACCCGGCAGTTCAAAAACTTCTATATGCAATACTGATTACATCAAGAAAGCTACGCCATTACTTCGACGAGTACAAGATCACTGTGATTACGGATTTTCCGTTGGCGGATATTCTACACAATCAAGACGCCACGGGATGTATATCAAAGTGGGCAGTGGAACTAGGGGCTCTGTCAATCGACTTCAAGCCACGCACTGCAATCAAGTCTCAAGCTCTAGTCGATTTTATGGCCGAGTGGAGAGAGAACGAAATTCCAACTCCAGTCGACAAGCCAGAGCACTGGACCATGTATTTCAATGGATCTCTCAAGCTCGATGGCGGAGGTGTTGGAGTCCTATTTATCTCCCCGAAAGGCGAACAACTGAAGTATGTCCTCCAGATCCTTTGGGAGGTATCTAATAATGAAGCCGAGTATGAAGCCTTGCTTCACGGGCTACGTTTGGCGATATCACTAGGCATCAAGCAACTACTTGTATACGGCAATTCACTTCTGGTTGTTCAGCAAGTCAACAAAGAGTGGGACTGCAACAAGGAGACAATGGACGCCTGCGTACAAGAAGTGCGCAAGCTGGAAAATAAATTTTCTGGACTGAAGATTCATCACGTGATACAGGAACAGAATGTTGGTGCAGATATACTATCCAAGCTAGGATCCACCCGCGTACAAGTTCCAGCAGGAGTTTTCATCTAGGAGCTGAAGCAATCATCCATCAAGTCCTCACCTCAGATAACCACTGATACCAGGCTTCAGAAGCCCGATCGAGAGGTTATGCTGCTCGGGGAGGACTGGAGAGAAACTTACATCGACTTCATCCGGGACCAAAGACTACCAGTGGGGATGGACGCAAAAAGTGCAACGGCAGCTCGTGTCATGCGCAGAAGCAAAGGTTTTGTCCTAGTCGACAATAAACTCTACCGGCGTGGTGCACGATTAGGCGTACTGATGAAGTGTGTCACGGGAGAAGACGGCCACGACATACTGCAGGAGATACATGAGGGCGTATGCGGCAACCACGCAGCTTCAAGAACGCTAGTTGGGAAAGTATATAGAGCTGGTTTTTGGTGGCCCACCGCAGTGTCAGATGCTGAGGACCTGGTGCGGAGATGCCAGAATTGCTAATTCTTTGGCAAACAATCTCACATCCCAGCCCATAATCTTATCACTATACCGCCATCCTGGCCATTTGCCTGCTGGAGCCTTGATAAGATTGGGCTATTTACAACGGTGCCATGTGGTTTCACCCATGTATTGGTAGCAATCGACAAGTTTACCAAGTGGATCAAGTACAAGCCGATAACCAAGCTCACGCCAGACAGAGTCGTTGATTTCATCTCCGACATCCTGCATCGCTTCGGCTTCCCGAATACCATCATCACGGACCTAGGATCAAATTTCACAGCTAACCAGTTCTGGGAGTTCTATGAAAATGCATGCATCAAAGTCAAATACATCTCCATTGCACACCCAAGAGCCAATGGTCAAGTTGAGAGGGTGAATGGCATGATAATCGAGGGCCTCAAGAAAAGAGTCTATGATGAAAATAGCAAGAAAGGCAGAAAGTGGATACACGAGTTGCCACATGTCGTCTGGGGGCTCAGGACTCAGCCGTCCAAAGCCACAGGGCAAACACCATTCTTTCTTGTCTACGGCTCCGAGGCAATCTTACCGGCTGACATCATGTGGAAATCTCCAAGGGTTGAAATGTATAATGAGGGCGAGGCGGACGAAGCAAGGCAGCTAGAGCTTGACTCTGTCGAAGAGGCTCGCTGCACTGCTCTTGTTCAGTTAGCATGATATCTACAGGGGATCCGACGATATCACGATCGCAATGTTAGATAACGGTCATTCAGTATTGGTGACTTGGTCCTACGCCGCATCCAAGATGAGTCAGGATTACACAAGCTCAATTCAAGGTGGGAAGGACCGTTTGTCGTCAAGCAGATTACAAGATCGGGGTCTTATCGATTACAATACCCCGAGGGCCAAGACATCCCAAACTCCTGGAACGTGCAGAACTTGTGCAAGTTTTACCTGTAAGAAGACACGCCGTGATAGCTGTTATTTGAGCGCCAAGGCGGTTTCTTTCCAATTCAATTTGGAGGCCATGTGCCACAGAATCAGGAATATAAATTTTCTATTAAAAATACGGAGGCTATAGCCACGTTCAAGTTTTATATAAATCAACTTCTTGCCATGAGCATAGTTGTCGTTGCGATGATGATTGCGTTTTTCCAAACAAGCTAGATCCGCTTGATCGGACTCAATCTAACTTGTTTGATGGGCTCACTTAAGGAGCTAGATTGACTACTCCCAGGGTCGCTGCACCAGGGGTAGTATCGACTACTTGCTACGAGCATGCTAGTCGTTGCGATGATGATTGCGTTTTTCCAAACAAGCTAGATCCGCACGATCGGACTCAATCTAACTTATTTGACGGGCTCACTTGAGGAGCTATATCGACTACTCCCAGAGTCGTTGCACTCAGGGTAGTATCGACTACTTGCTACGAGCATGGTAGTCACTGTGACGACGATAGCATTTTTTTCCTAATAGGGTAGATCCGCTCGATCGGATTCTATCTAACTTGTTGGATGAGCTCACTTGAGGAGCTTTATCGACTACTCCCAGGGTCGTTGCACCCGGGGTAGTGTCTACTACTTAGCCTATGAACGTGGATGGCAATCCAGAAATCATAAGGCAATGATAGTATGGACAACTTTGACAGATATATTACAAGGAGAAGAGTACTTTACAATAACACAATCCTGTTCTATATTCTCTACTATTTTTTCAGCTACAGGCCTGGCCTCTAGAAGGTACTCGCTGAACTGCTCTTCAGAGCAGTCTGGCGCTACACCCGGCGCGAGTGCTTCTAGTCGAGCCTTGGGCCAAAATGACTTCACAGGACCTAAGGCGTGGCTAACATATGTGGTGGGGGCCTCGGCAATGAAGCTCAGGACTTTCGGCAGAGCCCCGCGGAGTCGATCCAGCAGGGATCGCCCGTCTGCTGCGCCGTCATCCTGCGGATCCACCAATTCAACCAGCTGTTGGGCGGCCACCCTTAGGTCCTCCAGCTCTTTTTGGCGCTGCTCCTTCTCTTCGCCTAGCGTCTTGATCTGCTGAAGTCACTCGACGAACTGCTGCTCAGTGTCGGCGATCACCTTCTACAGCTTCTCGACATCATTTGTACGGTGATACAGCATATTCTTCACGTCGGTAAGTAACTCTTCTTTATAAATTAAGAGTTTCTTAACCTCTATGGTGAAGATAATGTTTCAGAACACAAGATCAAATTGTAGAGAAAAATACTCGATCAAGGAAGGGACTTGGCTTGATGCGCTTTCTTCTATTCCTTGAGCTGTTCTTGGAGCTCGGAGTTGGACTTCTCAAGATTATGGATGTCGTTCTTGAGTAGCCATGTTTCCTGTGTCCGCTCCTACTCAAGCTTGTTGAGCTCCCTGCGAAGATAGATGTTCTTTTGGAGTTCTTCCTGGATGCGTTGATCTTTCGCTTGGAGCTCCTGGAGGCCACTCTCGACTGCTTTCAGCTTCTCAGATTTTTCTTGAGAGCGTTTGTGTGGCAAAACCAACTTGAATTACACCAGCTCAAGTGCGCTAATCCCTTCTCGGAAGGCATTAAAGGCTCAACCACACTTCAAACGGTGTAACCCCATGGTCAGTTGGGTAAAGTCCCGATAAAACCACCTATCACAGGATCAAAACAAGGTACCTCGCTTGAAGGTGAGTCCAGAGATACAACTGCCAACCATTTTTACATCATAAGCATAATATTACTTTAGTATTCAAACATCGTAGCAAGAGCTAGCTAGTATGAATTTGTACAATATTGTTTAGGTTGAAGTATCTACAGCGGAAAACAAAATGCGACAATACAGACGTCGCACAATGGATGTTTGAGCTAAGCCCATGCTCAATATCACTCGGAGGGACCTGTGTTTGCCGGGGACGGATCCCACTCCACAGACCAACCATCGGGAAGAGCATAGGGCCATGGCACGGGTAGAGTAGAGTCCTTAGGGGGATTACCTGGAACAAAAGTCACAATGCAAGGCTGAGTATGCTAATACTCAGCAAGGCTTACCTGTTTCATGGTATACTTAGCCATGTAACTAGACTATGAAGGTTTTTAATGGTTCTGGGTATAGTTTTCAGCTGAAAAGCAATAAAGAGTAGATCCTTACTTTCAAATTTTAGCTTTCAGGTTCTAGTTGATTATCCATTCTAGGTAAGCAACTATAACTATTCAAGCATGGTAGAATCTTTTAAACAAACATCATCTTTGATAACCATAAGGTTGCTCTTGTTACTCTATGTGGCAAAGGGATCAAGCAGTCTCAATCTCCGCGAGAAACGGACGATTCTCAATCGAATTTTACAACCTTGCAAGGCAAACCTAACTCACACGCTTGGAACATCCAATGATCGTTCCGAAGCAACCGTTTGCCTTTCATTCCGACTCGTGGATCATGGCCACCACAAGTGACTGTAGGACCATACGCACATCCAATGTGCAGGACGTACGTCTGTAGCGCGACTACATGATCATACTCCTGTCCGCCTGTGTGAAACGTACTTCTACAGTGTGCGTGACATTAGGACGTACTCACATCCGCTGCGGAACGTACTCCCGCACGTCGGTGCATGTGCTAAAAACCAAATTACGAGTGGTGGGGGGTATGTCCACTCCTCGGGCTGATCGGGTACTAGGCTTACCGCTTACCATATTTCGCGGCATGTCGCTAGTACTTTCAAACACTTAACCACCACTACCACACACTTCGACCTTAGCAACTTTTATGAACACAGACAGGGTTTTTACCAAGGTCATGAATCATAATCATAATCACAACCCGTCCGTCATCCTTATAGTGTTGCAGGAATGTAAACATTGCAACTCCAATAAAGCTCGCGAGTGACAGGAAATCACTCGACTTCAAAGCAATTGGGTCCTTGGCTCGTCGGGGAAGAGAAGCCGAGGTGTGCCGGCCAAATTCCAGTGATGGTGGTCGCCGGCGGTGAGAGGGAACAGGCCAGGGAGGATCAGGGAACTAAGGCGGTCCTTGCTAGGGGTGATGCGATGGTTGGAGTTGACCGGCGATGGAGCTCAACCACGGTGGTGGTGTTCCGGCGTGATGGCTCACCAGCGGTGGATCAGAGGTGAGGGAATAGCTCCAAGAGAGTAAGGCGGTTCGATTAATCACCTTGGCGAGAGCTGAGACGGCCGGAGGGATGGGTTCCCACGGTGACCCGGAACGACAGCTAAGGGGGAGCTCATCGGCGAGGTGGATGCAGTGCTTAAGGGTGGCGGTGGACGGGCTGGTGAGCTGCACGGGATCACGGTGGAGCTACCGAGGGGGCTGTTGTGGTCTGAGAAGGAGCGGGGCGAGCTGACGACGGCGCGGCGGTCGGCGGCAGAGGGTGAGCGCGGCGGTAGTCCGGTGGAAGAAGAAGTCGAGAAAGCGGATTGCGGCTGTGCGAGCAGATATAAGTAGTCGAAGGGAAGCTCCTGGTCGTGCTGTGGGCTTAAGAAGTAGCACGGCACGCAGTAGCTGCTGCTGGCAGTCGGCAGCGCATCGTGGCGGCCGGGCGGAGCTCGGGCAGAGGCGGGGTGGCGTGGCACGCACGGGGAAGAGCCAGAGGGGAGGAGCTAGAGCGGTGGCCGGCCTAGAGGCGATGCAGGGGAGCTACTAGAGTAGAAAATGGCACTGGCAGAGCGGCAGCGACGGTGAGCAGCGGCGGCAATGGCAAGCAGCTGCTGCCGACTCGGCGGTGGCGTGGCGCGCTCGAGGAAAGCCAGCAGGAAGGAGAGGAGGCGGTGGGCGGACTTGGGGCGACGCGTGGGGGTTAGGGGTGGCAGGTGGGAGCCTCGAGCGGCGCGGCATGATGGCCTGCGGTGGGGCAGTCGTGCGGCAGAGGGGAAGCAGAGGAGGAAGAAGAACAGGGGGGTCACCAGGGGCTAATTTGCTGTTTCCAAAAATTCCAGGGACCTCACTGTAAACCAACATTTCCTGCTAATATAAAATTCAAATGAGAAAATGGTCAAATTAAAAGTTGTAGATCTTTTCAAACCCTACAACTTTTATTTAGGGTTCCCATTCAAAATCTCAAAGGATAGAGCTTTATTTACAAACTTTAGACTCAATTTAAACTTTTCAAAGTTTTTGTCCTTAGTTAAGTAAATTCCATATACTTTTGGACTGAATTGCAAGTTTAGGTAATGTAATGATGACTAACACTTTTACACTTTGAACCCTAGTCAAAATTGGAAGTTACATGTGTAATTCAAATATTTTGCATAAAAGGACTCCTACTTTTGAAAAATTACACATAAGTCCTCATATTCACTCATTCACACAATTGCACACAATTCAATACACACATTACACATTCCTTCCTAGTGTTTTAAAATTTTGACACCTAGGGTGTCACAGTTTGGCCACATCCTGTACAAGGGGGAAGACTGAGAAGATGAAACAACTCGACAAAACATAATGGCAGCAGAGCAGTCATGCCTTACTAGGGTAAATTTGTACATCTCCTTGGAGATCTTCTGGAAATATCGCATGTTGTCGATCGTCAGGAGAGGATCATCCAACAGATCTTTGGTGATGATGTTCTTGTATCCTCTCCCGGACACCAGCAGATCTCCAGGGTTGCCAGAAGTACCCGTAGCCTCTTCAGTTGATGGCTGTGTGGCACCTGCAAGTTGAAAAGCGTTCAGTACACGAAGTCTGCGATCTAAGCAGTTAGCCGTAGGGGGTCAGACACTTACTTGTGCCATCCGTAGGAGCGGCATTAGTGGCCTCGACTTGTTCATCACCACCAACGCTGGCTTCGAGTTGCTGGGGCTCGGGAGGTGGTGGGTCGGGCAGTGTCGCATCCTCCTCGGGGGCTGGCGGCTCGGGGGCTAGAGTAGCCGTGATAGGCTCTGGCTTGTCCAACCCCAAAGCAGATGAAGTCCTAACAAAGCAGAGTTAGATATATCATCAAACAAGTCAAAAGGAACAAACGATATGACCAAGGAGCTTTTGGAGGTGGGTTGCGGCTTTACCCGGAAAAGATAGCGGAAAAGATCCCAATGGGGTTCAATTCCGAGGAAAGCTTCACAAAAATGGATGAAAATGGCAATGTGGCAGATCGAGTTTAGGTTGAGATGATGGAGCTCAAGCCCGTAGAAGTAAAGAAGGCCACGGAAGAAGGAACAGGTGGGGAGAGCCAAACCCCGTTCAGAGAAATGGTAGAATGAGACGATTTCCTCTACATTCTCCATAGGAAGAGAGTGGAGAAAAGAAGGGCGCCAGTTAGCAAGACTTTTCCCCTGAAGCAAACTCTCAGAAACAAGACGCAGGAGGTCATTATTGAAGCACTTACTGTAAGTCCACTCCCTAGAAGGCAGCTCCGATTCCTTCTCCTTCCCATCTTTCTCGTTGGATCTCTTGGGCGCCATTCTAGATCTGTTTGCCACGAGCTGCTCGGGGGTTGCAGAGAAGGGGCGGAGAGATTCGGCTAGCTTGGGGCTTGTCAAAGGGGGTGAAGGCAGAGCACAGATCTGATTGGGGATTCGGAAATTTCTCGGTGGATTGAAGATTGGAAGCATGGATTTTACCCTAAGTTACCGCAGGGTTAAATAACCAGCGGCCAGATACAGGTTTACTATTCCAAAGCTGAAGAGCCGTCACAGGGAATATTCGGAAGCCGAGGGGTCACTTGGTGGATTTTTGTCACACCCGATTTATAAGAACATAAATCGAACAATCATATATGCGCCAGGATCAAGTCACGCATATATACAACAGAATCATCAAGATATCACAACACGTATCTCGAAACAAAAGTGTATAAATTATAAATGAATATCCTTGATACAACTGAATCAAGAATCAGTTCAAGGAATGCGGAAGCGTAAAATAAATACATGAAGAATAGGGCGCCACAGGGACGTCAACTGGGAGACAACGCCTAGAAATCGTTGAGTCCGCTGATGTAGTCCTCCACGTCGCCTGGTACTGAGCAGCAGTCGAAGATATCCCAAATAGAACAGAAGAGTAGAGAAGGCAAGTGTGAGTACACAACTTGTACTCAACAAGTATAACACGAGCTATGAGGCTCTAAGGTTAGCTGACTCAACTGCATTAGCTTTTAATCTTGGCAACTCTTATTAAAGCTATTTACTACAAGTGGATGAATTACCCTAACCCAAGTTACATAATAATTAATCAAAATTAATCATGAGACTACTGAAAACCAAGCCAAACCACCAAAGGTAAACACCCCACTAATCAGACGGAGGATCTGGGCCGCTCATGACTGTGAGCACAGCTGATATATCAGTTTTACACTCTCGAGAGGTTGCACAACTTTACCCACAAGTCGTGAGCTACGCTAGTTGTTCATCACACTTCCTTAGGTGAGATGGCTAGCAAGCACACTACGAGACCGTTACAAAGGATCATGTTGGTAAGGTATAACCGCTAAGGTTTCTGGATCAGCTACGATGGGGCCCACCTCACGGGGGTACAAGCACACAGCACAGACCAAGCCGGAGGAGCAGGGACCATTGAAGCTTACCACCCCTCTTGCCCACGCAGGTAAGTTACACCTGAACCAAGATGACCTAATTAGTAAGTCAAGACCGTCCCATTCCAGTCTTGTGGTTGCGCGGTTGTCCCAGGTTGTCGCTCTATGAACCGGTCCTTATGGAGAGTGGCCAACCAAGCACTAAGCACCGTGCTGGCCCCCTAAACCATATTTCTAACAAAACACATTTTAACGAGACGTGAGCCGCTCAAGCACACAGCACAGAGGGCCACTCTCAGAATTAAGTTGCATATAACCATTAATCAAATTAATTAAAAAGGACCGAGATGGGTGAGAGCGCAGCACCTAGCACAACTAACCAAAATGCAACCCAAGGTATATATATAAAGGATAAAGTGGCTAGGAAATCCTTATAGGCATACAAAATTAAAATGCAGTATGAAATTGTATTTAAAAGTGATAGGATATTCATGTTATACTCCTGCTGCTGCTCAAACTGCTCTGCAGAAAGGGGCTCCTGATACTTGTCCAAAGGCTCAGCGTCTACTCACGATCGCAACGCCAAAACATGGTCCAGCACATACACATACATACAAACAAGGACAAAAGATAAGAAACAGTACAACATTACATAAAAACAGCACACAAAACTATGATAGAACTATTCTACGCATTACAACGATTGCGTGAGCGTGAAAACCGCCTAAAATGGAGTTAAGACGTGAAATCTAGGGCTAAAACAGGGTCCAGGGACCTTTCTGCAAGAAAACAGGAAGTTCTAAGGGGTTCTGCGCAAAAACCGAGGGTCTAAACGTAATTAAACTATAGACACAGGGGCTAACTTGCTAAAAACCCTAGGGCTGGATGGCGGTTCTATTTCTAAAGAACTCAGGGGCCTAAACGAATAAAACAGGACCTAACTGCAATTACTTTTGAACTAGAGATGGACTGCGGGTTGGTTTTCAAAAAGGGCAGGGGCTCTTTAGCAAGAATACCAGGCTAAAGTGGTATCTTCTATTCTGGGTCGTTGGATCAAGATCTAGCGGCCCGTGGAGATTGAGGGCGGGCTAGCGGCACTGTGACGCCGGCGACGGATTCCGCGGCGGCGCAGCTCGGGGCTCGCCGGAGCTCGACGTTCCCGTCGCTCCAGTGGTCCAACCTTCACGACTTCAAGCCAGGGAGCATCAACGCGGCTCAGGGGATTGACCTAGGGCTACAGCTGGGCCTAGAGGGCTCGGGCTTCACGATCCACGGCTCGGGGCTGCGGACATCGCCAGCGAGCAGCGTTCCAGGGGCTAGGGCGGGTCCTGGGCTACGACATCTAGCGCATAAGCTTCGAGGGTTTGATGTGATGCTCACCAGAGGCTCGCGGTGGCCGGAGCTGCAGCGGAAGATGGCCGGCGGTGAGATCCTGCAGCGGAGACGGGTCGGTGTTCGTGGGGAGGGGTGTTGCCGAGGGTCTCCGGGCTCCTGGTCACCGTGGATCGACGCGTGGGGTTCCTGCAAAGGTGCTGAGTGGGTTAACAGGGCCTGCGGTCCACCGGTGGCAAGCAATTGCGGCGGCGGCAGTGCTCACCTGCTGGGATCTTCGGGGAAATTCAGACCGAGGAACGGGCCGAGGTCGCGGATGAAAGGTGCTGGAGCTCCTGGGTGATGAGGCGATGCTAACGCGGAAGCTCTCGCGGCCTGTGGCACGCTGGAGCAGCGTGCCCATGGTGGTGCAGAGAAGGTGTCGCGACGGAGCAAAGCGGAGGGGCTTTCTAGGGTTTGAGAGCGCCGCCAAGGTTAGGGATAAGATGCAGGGGGGGTTCGGGATCGTCAGATAAAGCCCGGCCGGGGGTCTCGTCGTGCGGGCCCAGGGGAGAGAAGCTCGCCGGAGATTTCGGGGGCCGTTGCGCGTCGGGGAAGAAGGGAGAAGAGGGAAGACGGGGGCGCTGGCAGGTGGGGACGGCCGGTCAGAGGGAGAAGAGAGAGGGAGGGGCGCTCGGGCTGGGGAACAGGGGGGAAGCTGGGCCGGCGTGGCTGTTGGGCCGCGCGTGGAGGAGAAGAGAGGAGAGGGGGGCTCAGCTCGGGCTGGGGGAAACTGGGCCGGGCACGGCCCACACGGGGAAAGGAGGGGGAAGGGGAGGGCCGGGCCGCGGAGAAAGGGCTGGCCCAAGAGGTTTGGGCTGCTTTCTTTTCTTCTTGTTTTCTTTTCTTTTCCACACTCAAACTATTCAAACACACTATTTGAATTCAATAAATTCGAATTCAAACCCTATAAACTCAATACAAGGAAAACAATGCTCCAGCATGAATGCACAAATATGTTGACCTTATAATAAATTTTATTTTCTTGTGTTATAAAATTACTTTAAATGCAAGATAAATTAGAGAAAGCCATGGAAATTTTATTTGAGCCAAAATAAATTCATTAGATTTGAGGAAGATTACATTAGGGTGTTACAATTTTTAGATAAATTATTCGAT
Source organism: Panicum hallii (assembly GCF_002211085.1). NCBI lineage: Eukaryota > Viridiplantae > Streptophyta > Magnoliopsida > Poales > Poaceae > Panicum > Panicum hallii. Next base: position 20,697,325 of record NC_038042.1, read on the forward strand.
TAACCATTTTTTCAGGGTTAATTGTCCCAAAAAAAGGGGTTTTCTGAATTCTAAATCTAATTTCCATCATCTGTACCATCACACCAATTATTTCCCAAGGGAACATTTTTTCACTGCATGCCACAACTATTGGATCCTTTTTTCCAAACCTGAGAGATTTTGATTCAAGGCTCGGGGGCTGCGGGATACGTGGCATCGACTACTTATTTTTCGAATATATTCGAAGAGTAAGCAAGGAAGATTCAAGACTAATGTGACCCTTAGCCTGATTCCTCGATTCAACCTAAGACTCGGGGGCTACTCCATATGGAGTGCGATTTTTCATCGCACACCATACCAAAGAAGTAATTCGGGGCATGAGCACCTCATAGCTTCGATGCAGCCAAGGAAATACTCGAAGAAGAACTTCAAGACGGAGCTTCAAATGAAGCCGAAGACTATTTTGGAAGTACTCGAAGAGCCTGCAGTACTCAGCTACGAAGAGCTCGGGGGCTTGTCAAACCCGGGACTACGGGACTGCATACACAACGTAGTTCATACGGGAATAGGGGATAGGACATGTCCTATACCTTATCTGTGTTGTATTCTACTCGCATTCGAAGTAGGACTAGCCGATACAGAAGGAAGCTACTCAAGTTGTACTTGAGTACGATTCCTAGGCTAGTGTCGGACTAGGATTCATGTAACCCTGTCCTCCCGGATATATAAGGGCGGGCATGGACCCCCTCAAAACACAACATCAGCACCCAAGGCAATACAAACCACCAAACATGATGTAGGGTATTACGCACATCGCAGCCCGAACCTGTCTAATCCTTGTGTTGCTTGCACCTTCGAGCTCTTGATCTCGGCATCACCCTACTTAAAACTTACCACCTCGGGTATATCCCTCAGTGGGCAGGCGGTAAAACACCGACAACTTCATTGCACGAACTAGTGCATTATTGCACCATTTTGACGAGTTTTGCACCGATTTTTGCGTAGTAACAAAACGGTCTGAAATGCCACGAAACATTAGTTTTAGGGTCCAATGGGGTGCATCGGTGTGGCAGAACCAACCTGAATTATACCCGCTCAAGTACGCGAGTCCACTCTTGAGGGCTCCAATGTGCTTCAAACGGTATAATCCTTTGGCCTGTCGGGTAACGTCCCGATAAACCACTTAATGCAGGATCAAACAAGGTACCTCGCACGAAGACGAGTCTAGAGACACAAGCGCCATCACATTTTACATCACAGGCAAGTATATTACATGAGAGTTTAAAAGTAACATCAGTTTCCAACTGATGGCAATTATTACGAAACAGTCTTAAGTTTCAAGTCATGCAGCAGAATTTTAAAACACGGGCCCTGTACATGTCGTCAGTTTGGATATCATGCTAGCCCTGGCATGATATCACTCGGAAGGATCTGCGTTGGTTGGGGACGGGTCCCACTCCACGGACCAACCATCAGGCAGAGGGTAGGTGTGACACCCTAGGTGTCAATTAGATCAAACCCATAGAAATAATGTATGGTATGTGTGAAATTGTGTGGAAATCTAACAAAAATTGTGAAATTAAGGGTATTAGTGTAAATTTATAAAAATACAAACCCTTTCATGTAATTTAGTTGAAGCATAAAGTAACTTTCCAAAATTTACCAAGGGTCAAAGTGAAAAAGTGAATGTCATCATGATCAGCATTAAATGCTTACAAACAAGCCCAAAGGTCCATAGAAATTGTTTTATTAGGACAAATTTTTGTAAAGTTTGATTTGAGTGTAAAATGGTGAAATAAAACTATGTACTTTAAGTTTCTGAGCTTGAGCTCTAAAACAAAGTTATAGCTTTTGAAAAGTTTTACAACTTTCTTTTTTACCATTTTCTCATTTGAGCATTAGTTTAAAAGTTATAAACTCTTTACAATGCAGTCCCTGTAATTCTTTGATTTCGCAAATTAGTCCTTGGCTCCTTTCTTCTTCCTTCTTCCTCCCCTGGCGTCTTCCCTGATCCCCTGCTCCTCTACTGCTGTGCCGCCGCCCGCCTTTCCCCGGCCGCCCCTCGCCACCTCCTGCTCCTCCCTCGCCTACGTGCCTCCCCACCGTCCCTCCACCGCCCTGGTTTTCTCTGTTGGCGCCTTGCCCGCGCGCCACGACGCCGCGCGTTGCCAGCGCCGCCCGCCGGCGCCTCTGTCGCCGCCGAGCATCGGTGGTTCACTGCTCCCCCCCGTAGCAACTTCAAGATGAGGCCCTGCCCGCCGTGCTCCTTTTCCCCTCCTCAATTGCCTATAAAAGGCCGCTACAGACCCTCCCCGCGCGTGTACAGACCCGCCGCCTCCATTGATGCCGCCGTGAGCTCGGTCGCCGTGAAGCTCTTCCCTCCGTTCACTTCCTCCCCAAATTGGCAGCACCCCTAGCTCCCCCGTGCCCCACTGCAGCTCCCCAGCTCGGCCATTCCCTCCCCCGCACACCGGAACATTGCCCCCAGCGCCACCCCGCCGCCGCACTTCGGCCTCCACGCCGGCGGACCTCCTCCGGCCATCCCCTCTCCTTCCAAGAACGCCAATCGGTGCGCCTCAAACTCCTAGTGCCCATAGGCCAACACTCCTCCCCCCTTGATGCCCCACCTCGCCGGAATTTGGCCTTAACCCGCCGCCGGTGCTCTGTTTCCGGCCATAGGGACCACATTGCGAGGTCTGAAATCTTTCCGAGGGCCTATATGAAAGTTTTCAATCTTTTCTTCCTTTCCAATGTGCTGAACTTTGAAAATTCCTAGAAAATCGTAGAAAATTCAAAAAAATGTAAAACCAGTTGGACTTGAATCTTTATTTCAAACTCTATCACTTCTGTTTTATGACCATGTTATGAAAATAAATGGTTTGTGCTGTATTTAAAATAGAAGTAAGTGAAGGCTTGTTATTTCATGTGAAAGCATTTTCTGCCTTGTAAAATTCGTAGTAATTCACAGAAAAATCCAAAAATAGCAAAACCTGTTTTGTTAGAAAATAGATTTCAAACTCTATGACTTTTGTTAATAGAGCTTAGTTTGAAACAAAATATTTCTATCTGTATTTTAAATTTAAGTTTAAGGAGTAATGAATACTTAACCTTGTCATTTCATGTTGTTTACTTATGAAATTTGACATGAATGTTCTATGAACTCTAAATAACTTTGTGCAAGTTACAAACTTAACTTTGATTTAAACTTAACCTCTTTTATTTTGGAACTTTCAAATTTAAAATACTCCACCATGCTACTTAAGGTAGTTAGATAAGTGTTAGGATAGCTAACCATGTTGCTCAATGTAGATAACCCTACTGCTTAATGTGACTAAGTAATTTACTTAATACTCGATAAATGACTGCCCAGTATGGGAGTTTGTGTTGTTTGCTAGTGTGTAATGTTGAATGTATTGGATTGCAACTTTATCGTGAAATAGAATATAGATTAATGCGTTTTCTAAACTGCATCCTTTTGATCGCATATAGACTTGACGTTTCCGGCCGACGGTGACTATCAGATCCTCCAGGAGCCTGTAGTGGAAATCTCTGAAGCCGCCGGGAACATCACTGAGGGATTAACTGAAGCCCCGAACCTGAGTTCGGAAGGTTTTATTAATATTTCTGACCCCAGCCCCGCCAGTGAAGGCAAGCCCCGGACATATCCCATTATTTTCTTTACACTGCAACCTATGCTTATTTATCTATATTTATGCATTAAGTCTAGGAATTGTAATGAAACCCTAGATGCATATTTCTAGGAACCAATGTACTGAACATTAGAACCTGAGTCCGACTAGTGCTATGCTAATAGGACCGGTAAAAGTCGAGTGATATCCTGTCACTCGCGCGATATAGGAATTGATTATCTCCATTCCTGCAATCACTATAAGGATGACGGACGGGGTTATGTGTAATTTCATGGAAGAAAGTGATACCCCGTCTGTGTTGATGAATTTGGTTAAGGTCGCAGTGTGTGGTAGTGGCAGTTAAGCGTTTGAAAGTACTAGCCACATGCCGCGAAATATGGTAAACGGTAAGCCTAGTAACCAATCGGCCCGGCAAGTGGACTCGTCCCCCACCACTCGACTTTTATTTTATGTTTACACGCACCGACTGTGAGAGTACGTTCTGCATAGCAGACAGGAATACGGTCATGTAGTCGCGCTACAGACGTATGTCCTGCACATTGGATGTGCGTATAGTCCAGCAGTCGCTTGTGGTGGCTTTGTTCCACGACCCGGAATGAAAGGCAAACGGTTGCTTCGGAACGGCCTATTGGTGTTCCAAGCGTGTGAGTTAGGTTTACCTTGCAAGGGTTAAAATTCGATTCAGAATCGTCCGCCTCTCACGAAGATTGAGACTGCTTATCTCTTTTACCACATAGAGTAAGAAGAGCAATGTTTTGATTATCAAAGATGCTGTTGATTAAAGAATTGTACCATGCTTGCAGTAGTTATAGGTGCTTACCTAGAATGGTTAAAAGAACTGGAATCTGAAAGCTAAAATATAAATTAAGGACCTACTCTTTATTGCTTTTCAGCAAAAACTAAACCCAGAACTTTTGCAAAGCCTGCATGGTCTAGTTATGGGCTAAGTATACCCAACCCCGGGTAAGCCTTGCTGAGTATTAGTATACTCAGCCTTGCTATATACTTTTGTTTCAGGTAATGTCTCTGAAGGACCTGTTTACCTTATGCCTTGGCCTTCTGCTTTGCCTGATGGTTGGTCCGTGGAGTGGGAACCGTCCCCGGCCAACACTGACCCCAACGAGTAATGTCATGCCCTGGCTTAGCATGATGTTAAGACTGGCGACGTGTATAATTATCGTACCTTAATTTCCGCTGCTAAGAACTCAACTGTTTTAAATGGTTTGTAATAACTTTTAGCACTCTAGTACTTATGTTACTCTGCAAACTCTTGTAATATAAATATCTGTAAAATGTGATGGTGATTGTATCTCTGGACTCACCTTCGTGTGAGGTAACCTTATTTGATCCTGTATTCGGTGGTTTATCGGGACGTTACCCGACAGGCCAAGGGATTATACCGTTTGAAGCACGTGGGAGGCCTCGGAATTGGACTCGCGTACTTGAGCCGGTATAATTCAGGTTGGTTCTGCCACAGCTGGTATCAGAGCTATAAGGTTACCCTGGAGATACATTTTACCTTAAAAATATTTTTAGTATAAAAGTTTGACCAACAAAATGTTTGGCAAAACTACGTTGGATTCGTTAAGGATTGTGCTTAGTACGTAAAGCCCTAGGGTAATGTTAATATGGGAATTATAGGTGGCTATAGTATATGTATATAACTCTAACTTCCAGCACTACATTTCTGCTAGACTTAAATTTGTGCACAATCCAACTTTACTTTCTGTAACGACATCTTCGATGGTGAGGTAAGAAGGTAAGGATCCTCAGCTAACTGGGGAGTTAGCCTTCCCGTCGGTGATGCGAACCGAACGCTGTTTCTCAAGCAGTGGCCTACTTGAGATGCTGCCAATATATCAACTTAGGTTGATGATATTGGGAGTATATGGTCAGTAATAGGGTATAGCAATACCCCCGCATTTTGCGGTATCTTGTGAATACGTTGTTTCAATGACATATGTTAACGTTGTCTGTACGGCGGTAATTGTACAGATGTTGTTTCTATAGTGAACAGTAATGTTTGGGGACGCTTTCATGAGTGCTGGCATGGAAGGTCCATATATTCATTGTGGTTTTCTGCAGGTACACTAACCACGATTAAATAGGTTAGGACGAATAGGGATATTCGACTAGATATTATAGGGAGAGACGAATATATTGTGCCACCGAAATTAATCGTATAAGTCCAAGTATTTTGGAAGTCATTTTGAATGTGAGGACGTGTAGCACGTGCATGCATATTCCTTGATTTGATTGAATGAGTGACATGGTTTGATGATTTAGGGCTATCTGGAGTGTGTTAGTAAATAGTATAATTTTGAAATGATTAGTTTTTGATAGCTTTAAGGTTAATGTTTCTATCTCTATCACTTTATTCTCGAGAGCTAGAGTAATCTTTCGATTTTTAGACTCTGCTGTTATCAGGGTAGGTCATCTGGTTTCCTTTACTTTGTGAGGATAGCTGTATTCCAACCAATCTATCAAGCTAACTCACAATTTTTCCGCAGTCTTCTCAAGGAGTATGGTTGAAAACTTATAATCTCACCATTTGAGTCCTTGTTTCAGATGGCTGAGTTTCCCAGGTTCTTTTGGGATTCCGCAGGACACGCTCATACCAATGCCTTGCATTGGGAGGGTTTTCCTCGTCTTTTATGGGAATCTCTCCAGGTGTTTGGCTACACTAAGCCTCCACCTTATGATGGAGTAGAATATGATGAAGAAGATGTTCCTCGTTATCGAGTGAAAATGACTATTCCTCCGCATCCTACTTTATCTTTGTGGTCACCGATTGAAGTAAATGTGGTTGGTCATCGCCTTGCCGATACTTTTGAAGCAGCAGCTATAGAAGCTATTCACATCTTCTGTGATCAACATCCTGAGGAAGTTGCAGGATATCCTATCGGCTTGTTTCCTGCAATGGATTCTCGTGACCCAGAATGGACTTTCAGAGTGGCATACTGTGACCATTTACTGGGAACTCTGGCTGGAGAGACCCTACGTACTGCCGTTCGATTCATGAGTGCACAGTACCGTTATCAGACGCTTCAGCAGCACGGTATCTATCGCTTGACCAACATAGCCCAAAGGTATCGTAATCAGGTTGGCCGACAGAACACACAGATTGAGGCACTCCAAGCTACTATCACTGCCAATGAAGAAGAAATTACTCAGCACGAAGAAACTATACAGCATCGAGAAGAACAGATCGTTGAGAGTGACGCCCTCATTACTCAGCGTGACACTGTTATTGACTTCCTTCAAGAGCAAGTTCATGAACTCAATCTTAATCTGGGCCAAGCTATTGACCACATCAACATGCTTCATGAGCAACCAGCGCAACCAGTTGCTAATGAATCCGAAGATGATGAAGAAGAAGACCCTGAAGAAGTCGAAGGAGTTTCTGGGATTGACTCTGAACATGGAGATCCTGTTCTTAGTCCTTACCATTCCTCCTCCGGTAGTCAGTCATCCGTGGGCAACCTCGATGACTTCTAGACTCGTTTGAGTTGATGACATCCTAGATGTAGATAGTGCGTGTGACATGGGAGTGAGTAGTTGGATAATGTGTGAGCCACTTGTTATAGAATATGTGGCAAACCTATGTACGATCTGGTTTGGAACCTTGTGGTGTAACATGGAATAAGTTTCAGTTGGTTATGTAAAATTTGAGTTACTGGAGTTAACACTTGAGATTTGGAGTGATTCCTTTGTACTGTGCTAGTATATGCTATGATATGATTTCTGAAATTAGAAGCAAGTATTGGCGAATGCTCATGGATAACTTCTATATTTCAGATGGTTGGCGCTACGCGCGGAACCCCAGAGGGATTCAGACAGGAACAAGCTAGTGGTTCACAACAACCACCTCCGCCACCACCAAATCTAGCGGAAGTGATGGCCCGTCAGACTGAACTCCTAAACATGCTAGTACAGGCCCAGCAACATCAGTTCCGTCCTCCTCAACGTGGACGTGAGGAGCATCCCTCGGCTGGTTATCAGGATTTCTTCAGCACCCAACCCCCACTTTTTCATAAGACTGAAGAACCCCTGGATGCAGATGCATGGCTCCGAACCATCGAGTCTAAGTTTGCATTACTCCCGGTTCAGTGCTCCGAAGCAAACAAAACTCTTTTCGCAGCCCAACAGCTTCGTGGTAACGCTCGCATTTGGTGGGACAATTACTATGCAATGCAGCCAGATGGACATGTTGTCAATTGGGAAGAATTTAAGACAGCCTTCAGAGCGCACCATATCCCGGAAGGACTCATTGAGCGGAAGCTCAATGAATTTTTGGCATTGACTCAAGGGAACAACACGGTACTCCAATATGCACAAGCCTTCAATCATTTGTGCCAGTATGCAGGCTACCATGCTGACACAGACATCAAGAAGAAAGATCGTTTCCGTCGTGGATTGAACACTAAGCTGAAGGAGCGCTTGAATTTGGTCAAGGCTAACAATTTCAATGAATTGGTCAATATGGCCATTACCCAAGAGGACTGTATCTCAGCACATCGTGCTGAGAAGAAGCAAAAAGTATCTACTGGACCCTCGAATGCACAACCTTCGAGGTATCGGTTAGTTCAAAACCCGACTTTCCGAGCTCCACCCAGAAATGCTCCCACAGGCAGATGGGTAGCTAGACCTCCTCAGCCGCCCCGATATAACAGGCCACCAGTGCCTCAATATCAGCAGCAGCAACGACCAGTTGGTCCAAGGCCGAACCTTCCGCAGTCTAATCAAGGAAATAACACCAATCGATGTTTCAACTGCGGTAGTCCAGCACATTTTGTTAAAGACTGCCCCCAACCCAAGAAGACATTTCCTGGACAGGCTTCCAACTCCAACTTCCAGAATAAAGGCAAGAAGCAAATGATGCAGGTCCGTCAAGGAAGAGTGAATTTCACCACTCTATCGGAACTCCCGGAAGGTGCACCAGTAATGACGGGTACTTTCATTCTACACCATCACCCTGCAATTATACTTTTTGATTCTGGTGCAACCCATAGTTTTATCAGTACAAGGTTTGGGACCAAAATAGGTTTGGATTTCTACCCCACCAATGGAACTTATATGATAACCACCCCAGGAGGTAGAATTGCATCAAATCAAACCTGTAGAGATGTACCAATCCAGATGAGTAGCACTTTAATAAGAACAGCCTTAATTACATTAGACCTAGAAGGGATGGATATTCTCCTAGGCATGGATTGGATGACCAGACATCGAGTATCTTTAGATATCTTTTCTCGAGAGGTGGAAATAAATTCTCCAGAATATGGACATACCATCCTTCATCTTCCATCACCAGAATATAGCAAATTTTGTGTGTATAATACAATGGGAGTCAAGTTAGAGGATATTCCTGTTGTATGCGAATATCCAGATGTTTTTCCAGATGAGTTACCAGGAATGCCCCCGGATAGAGAGGTTGAGTTTGTTATAGAACTACAACCTGGCACCGCCCCTATTTCTAAGAGACCTTATCGGATGCCACCCAATGAATTGGCAGAGTTAAAACTACAACTTCAGGAACTTCTTGATAAGGGTTATATTCGCCCAAGTGCTTCACCTTGGGGATGCCCTGCCTTGTTTGTCAAAAAGAAGGATGATAGTCTTAGACTATGTGTTGACTATCGTCCCCTCAATGCGGTTACTATCAAGAATAAGTACCCTCTTCCCCGCATTGATATCCTGTTTGATCAGTTAGCCGGAGCCAAGATATTTTCTAAAATTGACCTTCGCTCCGGATATCATCAGATAAAGATTAGACCAAGTGATATTTCGAAAACAGCTTTCTCCACCAGATATGGACTCTATGAATATCTGGTTATGTCCTTTGGTCTTACCAATGCACCGGCATATTTCATGTATCTCATGAACTCTGTCTTTATGCCGGAACTTGATAAATTCGTCGTGGTATTTATCGACGACATTTTGATCTATTCCAAAACTCTTGAAGATCATGCTAAACATCTTCATGTTGTTCTTCAACGTCTGCGAGATCATCATTTGTATGCCAAGTTCTCTAAATGTGAATTTTGGCTTGACACCGTCAAATTCTTAGGTCATACCATCTCCAAGGACGGTATATCTGTTGACCCTAGTAAAGTTCAAGAAGTAATGGATTGGAAACCTCCTACTTCGGTCCATCAGATCCGCAGTTTTCTCGGTCTTGCTGGCTATTACCGACGTTTTATCCCAGATTTCTCTCGAATAGCCAAGCCTATGACAGAGTTGTTAAAGAAAGGAGTGAAATTCTCCTGGAATGAGAAATGTGAAGAAGCTTTCCATACTTTAAGAGCACTCCTTACCACCGCTCCAGTTTTGGCTCAACCAGACCCATCCCAATCGTTTGATGTTTATTGTGATGCATCAGGCACCGGACTAGGATGTGTACTTATGCAAAACAACCGCGTAATTGCATATGCCTCTAGAGCACTTCGGACGCATGAGCAGAATTATCCTACTCATGACCTTGAGCTTGCAGCCGTCATACATGCACTTAAACTTTGGAGACACCACCTTATGGGTACCAAGTGCAATATTTATACGGATCATAAGAGCTTAAAGTACATCTTTACACAAGAAGATTTAAACATGAGGCAGAGACGTTGGTTGGAACTTATAAAAGATTATGATCTTGAAGTCCACTACCATCCGGGTAAAGCCAATGTGGTTGCGGATGCACTTAGCCGCAAGTCACATTGTCATTGCTTGTCAGTAGAAGTTTTTAGCAAAACTCTTTGCTGGGAAATGAGCAAGCTTAATCTGGAAATCGTTTCTCAAGGCAGTCTGAACCATATAGCGGTTAAACCTATACTCCAGGATAGAATTGTGATGGCACAACAACATGATAAAGGAGTTAAAATGATCAAGCAACAGTTAGCTCAAGGAGAAGAGAAGTATAAATGTTTCCAAGAGGGTTCTAAAGGAGTTCTACTGTTTAAAGGACGCATGGTTGTACCCAAGAACCATCAGCTTCGTAAGCAAATAATGGATGAAGCACATCTATCTAAATTTGCTATGCACCCTGGTAGTACGAAGATGTACCAAGATTTGAAACGAAATTTTTGGTGGACTCGTATGAGAAGAGAAATAGCAAAATACGTTTCTGAGTGTGATGTTTGTCAAAGAGTTAAGGCCAGTCATTTAAGGACTTCTGGTACACTACAGCCTTTATCTATTCCTTCTTGGAAATGGGAGGATATCAGTATGGACTTTATCGTAGGTCTACCCAATACTTCTCAAAAGCATGATTCTATTTGGGTAATTGTGGATAGGTTAACCAAGACCGCTCATTTTCTTCCAGTGCATACCACTTACACTACTAGGAAGTATGCAGAAATATATCTGGACCAAATCGTTCGTCTCCATGGGATACCTAAAACGATCATCTCTGATCGTGGAGCACAATTTGTTGCTCGTTTCTGGGAACAGTTTCAACGAACTCTTGGAACCAAGTTAATCCGAAGCTCCGCATATCATCCGCAAACAGATGGACAGACAGAAAGAATCAACCAAATTTTAGAAGATATGCTTCGAGCTTGTGTGATTCAATATGATAAGCATTGGGACAAATGCTTAGCTCTGGCAGAATTCTCTTATAATACAGCTATCAGTCAAGTATCAAAATGGCTCCTTTTGAAGCCCTATATGGTCGTCAATGCAGAACCCCTTTGAATTGGTCTCAGACTGGTGAACGTGAAATTTTTGGACCTGATCTTGTTAATGAAGCAGAAGAAAAAGTAAAGATCATTCGGAATAATCTTAAAGCAGCTCAATCAAGACAGAAGAGCTACGCAGATAAAAGAAGAAAACCCATACAGTTTGAAGTAGGTGATTTTGTATACCTACGAGTATCTCCTACTCGAGGTGTTCAACGTTTTGGTATCAAGGGCAAACTCGCTCCTCGCTACGTTGGTCCTTTTAAAATCCTTGAAAATTGTGGACCCGTAGCCTATCGACTTCAACTTCCTCCTCAACTAGCAACCATTCATAACATCTTTCATGTATCTCAGCTCAAGAAATGTATTCGTGTTCCTACCGAAATAGTTGATACACAAAGTATCGACATCGAGCCAGATCTTTCTTATAAGGAACTTCCAATCAAAGTCTTAGATACCAAGGAAAGAAGTACTAGAAGAGCAACGGTCAAAATGTTTAAAATCCAATGGGATCATCATACAGAGGAAGAAGCTACCTGGGAAACCGAAGACTACCTTCAGAGAAACTTCCCAGACTTTCTCAGAAATTCTTAGGTATCTATGCTTTTATCACCTCATTCTTGTAATCTCGGGACGAGATTCCTTTTAGGGGGGAAGGTTGTGACACCCTAGGTGTCAATTAGATCAAACCCATAGAAATAATGTATGGTATGTGTGAAATTGTGTGGAAATCTAACAAAAATTGTGAAATTAAGGGTATTAGTGTAAATTTATAAAAATACAAACCCTTTCATGTAATTTAGTTGAAGCATAAAGTAACTTTCCAAAATTTACCAAGGGTCAAAGTGAAAAAGTGAATGTCATCATGATCAGCATTAAATGCTTACAAACAAGCCCAAAGGTCCATAGAAATTGTTTTATTAGGACAAATTTTTGTAAAGTTTGATTTGAGTGTAAAATGGTGAAATAAAACTGTGTACTTTAAGTTTCTGAGCTTGAGCTCTAAAACAAAGTTATAGCTTTTGAAAAGTTTTACAACTTTCTTTTTTACCATTTTCTCATTTGAGCATTAGTTTAAAAGTTATAAACTCTTTACAATGCAGTCCCTGTAATTCTTTGATTTCGCAAATTAGTCCTTGGCTCCTTTCTTCTTCCTTCTTCCTCCCCTGGCGTCTTCCCTGATCCCCTGCTCCTCTACTGCTGTGCCGCCGCCCGCCTTTCCCCGGCCGCCCCTCGCCACCTCCTGCTCCTCCCTCGCCTACGTGCCTCCCCACCGTCCCTCCACCGCCCTGGTTTTCTCTGTTGGCGCCTTGCCCGCGCGCCACGACGCCGCGCGTTGCCAGCGCCGCCCGCCGGCGCCTCTGTCGCCGCCGAGCATCGGTGGTTCACTGCTCCCCCCCGTAGCAACTTCAAGATGAGGCCCTGCCCGCCGTGCTCCTTTTCCCCTCCTCAATTGCCTATAAAAGGCCGCTACAGACCCTCCCCGCGCGTGTACAGACCCGCCGCCTCCATTGATGCCGCCGTGAGCTCGGTCGCCGTGAAGCTCTTCCCTCCGTTCACTTCCTCCCCAAATTGGCAGCACCCCTAGCTCCCCCGTGCCCCACTGCAGCTCCCCAGCTCGGCCATTCCCTCCCCCGCACACCGGAACATTGCCCCCAGCGCCACCCCGCCGCCGCACTTCGGCCTCCACGCCGGCGGACCTCCTCCGGCCATCCCCTCTCCTTCCAAGAACGCCAATCGGTGCGCCTCAAACTCCTAGTGCCCATAGGCCAACACTCCTCCCCCCTTGATGCCCCACCTCGCCGGAATTTGGCCTTAACCCGCCGCCGGTGCTCTGTTTCCGGCCATAGGGACCACATTGCGAGGTCTGAAATCTTTCCGAGGGCCTATATGAAAGTTTTCAATATTTTCTTCCTTTCCAATGTGCTGAACTTTGAAAATTCCTAGAAAATCGTAGAAAATTCAAAAAAATATAAAACCAGTTGGACTTGAATCTTTATTTCAAACTCTATCACTTCTGTTTTATGACCATGTTATGAAAATAAATGGTTTGTGCTGTATTTAAAATAGAAGTAAGTGAAGGCTTGTTATTTCATGTGAAAGCATTTTCTGCCTTGTAAAATTCGTAGTAATTCACAGAAAAATCCAAAAATAGCAAAACCTGTTTTGTTAGAAAATAGATTTCAAACTCTATGACTTTTGTTAATAGAGCTTAGTTTGAAACAAAATATTTCTATCTGTATTTTAAATTTAAGTTTAAGGAGTAATGAATACTTAACCTTGTCATTTCATGTTGTTTACTTATGAAATTTGACATGAATGTTCTATGAACTCTAAATAACTTTGTGCAAGTTACAAACTTAACTTTGATTTAAACTTAACCTCTTTTATTTTGGAACTTTCAAATTTAAAATACTCCACCATGCTACTTAAGGTAGTTAGATAAGTGTTAGGATAGCTAACCATGTTGCTCAATGTAGATAACCCTACTGCTTAATGTGACTAAGTAATTTACTTAATACTCGATAAATGACTGCCCAGTATGGGAGTTTGTGTTGTTTGCTAGTGTGTAATGTTGAATGTATTGGATTGCAACTTTATCGTGAAATAGAATATAGATTAATGCGTTTTCTAAACTGCATCCTTTTGATCGCATATAGACTTGACGTTTCCGGCTGACGGTGACTATCAGATCCTCCAGGAGCCTGTAGTGGAAATCTCTGAAGCCGCCGGGAACATCACTGAGGGATTAACTGAAGCCCCGAACCTGAGTTCGGAAGGTTTTATTAATATTTCTGACCCCAGCCCCGCCAGTGAAGGCAAGCCCCGGACATATCCCATTATTTTCTTTACACTGCAACCTATGCTTATTTATCTATATTTATGCATTAAGTCTAGGAATTGTAATGAAACCCTAGATGCATATTTCTAGGAACCAATGTACTGAACATTAGAACCTGAGTCCGACTAGTGCTATGCTAATAGGACCGGTAAAAGTCGAGTGATATCCTGTCACTCGCGCGATATAGGAATTGATTATCTCCATTCCTGCAATCACTATAAGGATGACGGACGGGGTTATGTGTAATTTCATGGAAGAAAGTGATACCCCGTCTGTGTTGATGAATTTGGTTAAGGTCGCAGTGTGTGGTAGTGGCAGTTAAGCGTTTGAAAGTACTAGCCACATGCCGCGAAATATGGTAAACGGTAAGCCTAGTAACCAATCGGCCCGGCAAGTGGACTCGTCCCCCACCACTCGACTTTTATTTTATGTTTACACGCACCGACTGTGAGAGTACGTTCTGCATAGCAGACAGGAATACGGTCATGTAGTCGCGCTACAGACGTATGTCCTGCACATTGGATGTGCGTATAGTCCAGCAGTCGCTTGTGGTGGCTTTGTTCCACGACCCGGAATGAAAGGCAAACGGTTGCTTCGGAACGGCCTATTGGTGTTCCAAGCGTGTGAGTTAGGTTTACCTTGCAAGGGTTAAAATTCGATTCAGAATCGTCCGCCTCTCACGAAGATTGAGACTGCTTATCTCTTTTACCACATAGAGTAAGAAGAGCAATGTTTTGATTATCAAAGATGCTGTTGATTAAAGAATTGTACCATGCTTGCAGTAGTTATAGGTGCTTACCTAGAATGGTTAAAAGAACTGGAATCTGAAAGCTAAAATATAAATTAAGGACCTACTCTTTATTGCTTTTCAGCAAAAACTAAACCCAGAACTTTTGCAAAGCCTGCATGGTCTAGTTATGGGCTAAGTATACCCAACCCCGGGTAAGCCTTGCTGAGTATTAGTATACTCAGCCTTGCTATATACTTTTGTTTCAGGTAATGTCTCTGAAGGACCTGCTTACCTTATGCCTTGGCCTTCTGCTTTGCCTGATGGTTGGTCCGTGGAGTGGGAACCGTCCCCGGCCAACACTGACCCCAACGAGTAATGTCATGCCCTGGCTTAGCATGATGTTAAGACTGGCGACGTGTATAATTATCGTACCTTAATTTCCGCTGCTAAGAACTCAACTGTTTTAAATGGTTTGTAATAACTTTTAGCACTCTAGTACTTATGTTACTCTGCAAACTCTTGTAATATAAATATCTGTAAAATGTGATGGTGATTGTATCTCTGGACTCACCTTCGTGTGAGGTAACCTTATTTGATCCTGTATTCGGTGGTTTATCGGGACGTTACCCGACAGGCCAAGGGATTATACCGTTTGAAGCACGTGGGAGGCCTCGGAATTGGACTCGCGTACTTGAGCCGGTATAATTCAGGTTGGTTCTGCCACAGTAGGGCCACGGCATAGGTAGAGCAGGGTCGTCAGGAGGATTACCTCAGCAAAAATTCATAAGGCAAGACTGAGTATTCTAATACTCAGGAAGGCTTACCCGTTCATGGTATACTTAGCCATATAGCTAGACTTATGATGGCTTTTCGGGTTTTGGGTAAAGTTTTCAACTGAAAAGCAACAAAGAGTAGGTCCTTAAGGTCAACTTTTAGCTTTCAAGTTCTATGCAACAATTCATTCTAGATAAGCACCTATAGCTATTCGAGCATGGTAGAATCTTTTGCCAAACATCATCTTCGATAACCACAAAGTTGCTCTTGTTACTCTATGTGGTAAAGGGATCAAGCAGTCTCAATCTCCGTGAGAAACGGACGATTCCTGAATCGAATTTCAGCCTTGCAAGGTAAACCTAACTCACACGCTTGGAACATCCAGAGATTGTTCTGAAGCAACCGTTTGCCTTTCATTCCGACTCGTGGATCAGGTCCACCACAAGCAACTGCAGGACCATACGCACAACCAATGTGCAGGACGTACGCCTGTAGCGCGACTACATGACCGTACTCCTGGTTGCCCTGCAACACGTATTCCCACACGTCGAATCAAGTAACCGGAAAAACCAAATACGAGTGGTGGGAGGTATGTCCACTCCTCGGGCCGATTGGTTACTAGGCTTACTGCTTACCATATTTCGCGGCATGTGGCTAGTACTTTCAAACGCTTAACCACCGCTACCATACACTGCGACCTTATCAAATTCATTACACAGACGGGGCATCATCTCAACCATGATACCTCTCAAGAATCCCGTCTGTCATCCTTATAGTGATTACAGGAATACAACTCCTATATCGCGCGAGTGACAGGAAATCACTCGACTTCTACCGGTCCTATTAGCAGAGCAGTTATTCGAACTCAAGTGCTAGTATTCAATACACTGGTTCCTAGGAAAATGTAACTAGGGTTTTTCATATAATACCTATGAACATAATGCATAGATAGATGTAAATAATATAGGTTGCAGTGTAAATAAAGTAGGGGTTATGTCCGGGGCTTGCCTTCTTGCACGGGGTTGGGGGCAGTAGGGTCAAAGTTTTCCGAACTTTGGTTCGGAGGTTCAGTTAGACCTTCGACGGTGTTCCCGGGATCTTCAGAAACTTCCACTTCCTGATCCGGGATTACTTCATAGTCACCATCGGCGAGAGTAGTTGAGTCTACATGATATGCAAAGTTATAAGTTAAGGAATGCATATTCGTTTATGTTATTTCACAATAAAGTTGCAATCCAACGAAGTATGATTTACTTTTTACCCATATCATTTATCTCTCTACTGAGCAGTCATTTATCGGATATTAACTATTTTACCTAGTTACATTAAGCAACAGGGTTGGTTACCCTAATTATTTAACTAATAGCGTGGGGTAACATGTTGAGTTGGTTTTAAATACCAAAATAATTATTTTGAATAGCTTTACTTATTTGTTTTGCTAATTATTTATACTATCTCTAGGTTATTATTAAACTATGGACTTTTCATAGTATGTTCTAATTGTTTTGGGTTGATTTGTACTTGACTCTAGGTTGGAAATTTAGGGATAGGCTATACTACTCTAGAGCAGTACTTCAAATTATTTTCATGATTTTTGAATATTTAAATCCACAGATATTAATTATACAAGGTTAGCTATGCATTATTCATAATTAAATCCACATATTAAGAAAATATTATATAAACAGTAGGTTAACTATTTTTCCTAATTAATATATATCAAAACAGGATTAATGCAATTGGTTTCACATTTTTATCATTTTTCTATCATTTATTATACATTCTCTTAGCCTACAACCACTCAAACTTAGTATTAAAATTAAGGCACAAACCATTCAGAAACTGAAATTCATCATATAAGGAAAGTTATAGATCTTAAATTGAGGATTCTAACAAATTTTAGTTTGCATTTTTGTGATTTTTCCCTGATTTGATATGGAATTTCAAAGTCTGCAATTAAAATTACATAAGCGGTCCTTAGGGCACTATTCCTCTGAGTCTAAGGTCTTGCAGATAAACCCCTGAACTTTTGTATCTTCTAACCCGTGGTCCTCAGCCTTGGTCAGAGAGGGGACACGGGATTTGACCGGTCTGTTCCGGCGACGGTGATCACCGGCGGTGAGGGTGGAGGGGTGGGAAAGCATCACCACGTCGGTGCGCACTTGGGGGTGGCCGGAATCGGGTCGGGGTGAGCTGTAGCGGTGGCGCGACGGAGATAGTGCGGCCGGTGGTGGAGTTGATCGGCGGGAACGATGCTCTGGCGGTCGGGGGCGGCAAGGAAGTAGTCGAGGAGCTTCAGGGCGATGTGGCAAAGCTAAAGGTGGGATCGATTGGGTCGAGAAGGGTCGGAGGATAGAGTTCGACGAAGACAGAGGCTCACCGGCGAAGAGAGTGACAGCAGCGAGGTTGTTCCGGTAGCTGGAATGCCAGAGGGTGGTGGAGGAACTGCTGGGAAGCTTCTGCTGGATGATGTGATGCTGCTGGTACTCCGGGTGAAGGTTGAGGAGCTCTGTAGCGGTGTGTCGACGATGAGGCCGAGCAGCGGCGGATGGAGATCGCCGGGAACTCGTCGGGGAGCCGGTGTGGTGCTCTAGGGGACCAATTGAAGGGTCGTAGAGCTTCACGGGGTTGATGTAGTGCTGGCTGATGAGTTGTGGTGGCGCGGAAAGGCTCGGAGTGAGCTGTCCACGGTGAGCAGGAGGCGACGGCGGACGGTGGTCGTCGGTGAGGATGCTCCGGTTGAAATTGGAAGGCTGCTGGGGGCTGGGGAGTACGAGTAGAGGTTGGGAAAGCTTGCTGAGGAGTCAGTGGAGGCAATGGGTGGCTGATGACTGCTGCCCACGGTGAGCAGTGGTTCACCGGAGGAAGGGAGCGAGCGGCGGCGGCAATTAGAGCTTGGAGTGTGCACGGCAAAGTGGCTAGAGATGCAAACGACATCTCTGTGATCTCCTATTTCTGTTGAGCAGAAGAAAGGAGGAGAGGAAGTAGGCGTGGGCACTGAACGCGGCGGTGACAACGTGGCGGCCGGCGGGCGGCTCGGGACGCCGTGGCGCGCGCACGGAAGGGCAGCAGGGAAGAGTTGCAGGGCTGGGGCAGGGGGAGATAGACGCGTGGAGGGATGGGAAGCAGGAGGTGGAGCGGCGATGACAGCAGAGCAGCGGCCAGGGGCGAGGGACTGCCAGCGGCGGGAAGGGAAGCAGAGCAGAGCACGTGCTTGGGGAAGAAGAGAGGGGAGGAGGTCCGGGGGACCTGTTTGTGAAAACCAAGAACTTCAGGGACCTCTCGGTAAAGAAAGATTTCCCACTGATCTAGGGGTCTAATGTGGAAATGCCCAAAATGAAAGTTGTAGAGTTTTTCAAGCTCTACAATATTGCTTTAAGGTTCAAGGGAAAAAACTCAAAGTTTATAGCTTTGCATGTTTAAATTGTGAACAAAAGTAGAATTTGAATTCTTTTGTCCTTACCAAAGTGGATTTGAATGAAATTTTAGATACATTTGCAAGTTTTCATGGGATGTTATGATGACTTGTATTCCTACATTTTAGCCCTCAAGTAAACATGAAAGTTACTTTTACACTTCAACTATTTTACATAAAAGGCCCTATGATTTTTGTTTTATTTACACTTAGGTCCCTGTTCTTACTTAAAGGCTTATTTTTCTTAGGATTTAGCATGTCTATTGCACTTTGTTTCCTATGATAATATAAATTTGACACCTAGTATTATATTTTTCCTAGGTTTTAATGCTATCTCCCATTTCACCTAATCAACACTCAAGGACCTATATTTTACAGAAATTACAAATATACCCTTAGTCCTTTGTACTATACACATATACCATAGCAAGCACACACTCTTGTGGATTAATTACCTGATTGTTACAATCGGGTGCGTAAGTTGCGAAAAATTCCAACGCAACATCATTGCACGAACTTGTGGATTAATTGCACCACTTTGGCGAGTTTTGCACCAACTTTTGTGGAGTGACAAAATGGTTTGAAATGCCCCAAACCATAAGTTTCAGGTCTAATAGGGTGGATCGGGTGCGTTTGTTGCAAATAATGCCAACGAGACTTCGTTGCATGAACTTATGCATTAAATACACAAGTTTGCCCATTTTGCACTGACTTTCGTGCAGTAATGAAACGGTCCGAAACACCCCAAAACATGAGTTATGGGTCCAATGGGGTGCATCGGGTGTTTTCATTGTGAAAAATTCCGACACAACTTCATTGCACGAACTTTTTTGCAGTAGCAAAATGTTTCGAAACACCACAAATCCCAATGGGGTGGATCGGGTGTGTTCATTGCAAAAAATTCCAGCGCGACTTCGTTGCATGAAGTTGTGCATGAATTGCACCAGTTCGGCCCGTTTTGCACCAACTTTCGTGCAGTATTGAAATGGTGTGAAACCCTCCAAAAAATGAGTTATGGGTCCAATGGGGTGCATCGGGTGTGTTCATTGTGAAAACTTCTGTTGCGACTTTGTTGCACGACCTTGTGCATCAATCGTACCAGTTCGGTGAGTTTTCACCGACTTTCATGCAGTAACGAAACGGTGCGAACGCGTAAAAACATGAGTAATGGATCCAATGTGGTGCATCGGGTGTGTTCATTGAGAAAAAGTTCCATGTGACTTCGTTAAACGAACTTGTACATTAATTGCACCAGTTCGGTTGAGTTTTGCATCGACATTTGTGCAGTAACAAAACGGTCCGAAACGCCAAAAAATATGAGTTTATGGTCCAATAGGGTGGATCGGGTGCGTTCGTTGCGAAAAATTCCGACGCAACTTAGTTGCACGAACTTGTGGGTTAATTGCACTAGTTCGTGTGAGTTTTGCACCGACTTTTGTGGGGTGAAAAAATGGTCCGATACGCCCGAAACCTTGAGTTTAGGGTCTAATAGGGTGGATCGGGTGCGTTTGTTGCAAATAATGCCAACGCGACTTCGTTACACGAATTTATGAATTAATTGTACCAGTTCAGCCAATTTTGCACCGACTTTTATGCAGTAACGTAACGGTGCGAAATACCCCAAAACATGAGTTTATGGTCCAATGGGGTTGATTGGGTGCGTTCATTGCGAAAAATTTCGACATGACTTCGTTGCACGAACTGGCCATGAATTGCTCCACTTCGGCCCACTTTGCACCAACTTTCATGCACTAACGAAACGATGCGAAACGCCCCAAAACATATGTTATGGTCGAATGGTGTGCATCAGGTTTTTTTATTGTGAATAATTCCGGCGCGACTTTGTTCCACGAACTTGTGCATTAATTGCACCAGTTTGGCGAGTTTTGCACCGACTTTCGGGTAGTAACAAAACATTGTGAAACGCCACAAATCAAGAGTTTAGGGTCCAATGGGGTGGATCGGGTGCGTTCGTTGCGGAAAATTCTGACGCAACTTCGTTGCACGAACTTGTGCATTAATTGCACTAGTTTTGCCTATTTTGCACGACTTTCATCCATTAAAGGAACGGTCGGAAACACCCCAAAATATGAGTTTAGGGTCCAATAGGGTGGATTGGGTGCATTTGTTGCGAACAATTCCGACGCAACCTCTTTCCACGATCTTGTGCATTAGTTGCACCAGTTCGGCCTATTTTGCATCACTTTCGTGCTGTGCCAAAATGGTCCGAAACACCATGAAACATAAGTTATGGATCAGATGGGGTGCACCGGGTGTGTTCATTACAAAAATTCTGACGCGACTTCGTTGCACGAACTTGTGCATTAATTGCACCAGTTCGGTGAATTTTGCACCAACTTTTGTGGGGTGACAAAATTGTCTGAAACGCCCCAAACCATGAGTTTAGGGTCCAATGGGGTGGATCGGGTGCGGTTGTTCTGAAAAACTCCGACACAACTTCGATGCACGAACTTCTACTTTAGTTGCACAAGTTTGGCGAGTTTTGCACCAACTTTCGTGCAGTAAAAAAATGGTCCAAAATGCCACAAAACACGAGTTTAGGATCCAATGGGGTGGATCGGGTGCGTTCGTTACGAAAAATTCCGACGCAACTTCATTGCACGAACTTGTGGATTAATTGCACCAGTTTGGCAAGTTTTTCACCGAATTTTGTGGAGTGACAAAATGGTCCGAAATGCCCCAAACCTTGAGTTTAGGGTCCAATTGGGTGGATCGGGTGCGTTCGTTGCAAATAATGCCGATGCGACTTCGTTGCACGAACTTATGAACTATATGCACCAATTCGCCCCATTGTGCATCGACTTCAATGCAGTAATGAAACGGTCTAAAACACCCCAAAACATGAGTTTATGGTCCAATAGGGTGGATCCGGTACGTTAGTTGCGAAAAATTCCGACACAACTTCGTTGCACGAATTTGTGCATTAGTTGCACCAGTTCGGCCTATTTTGCATTGACTTTCGTGCTGTACCAAAGCAGTCTGAAACACCCCAAAACATGAGTTACGGGTCACATGGGGTGTATCTGGCGTGTTCATTGCAAGAGCTTGTGCATTAGTTGCACCAGTTCGGCGAGTTTTGCACCGACTTTCGTGTAGTAACAAAACATTGTGAAACGCCACAAATCATGAGTTTAGGGTCCAATGTTGTGGGCTGGGTGCACTCGTTGCGAGAAATTCCAACATGACTTCGTTGCACGAACTTGTGCATGAATCGCACCAGTTCATCCCGCCTTGCACCAACTTTCGTGCCGTAACAAAACGGTGCAAAACACACCAAAACATGAGTTTTGGGTCAAATGGGGTGCATTGGGTGTGTTCGTTGTGAAAACTTCTGTTGCGACTTTGTTGCACAACCTTGTGCATTAATCGCACCAGTTCCGTGAGTTTTCACCGACTTTCATGCAGTAACGAAACGGTGCGAACGCGTAAAAACATGAGTTATGGGTCCAATGTGGTGCATCGGGTGTGTTCATTGAAAAAAAGTTCCATGTGACTTCGTTAAACAAACTTGTACATTAATTGCACGAGTTTGATGAGTTTTGCATCAACATTTGTGCAGTAACAAAACGGTCTGAAACGCCAAAAAACATGAGTTTATGGACCAATGGGGTGGATCGGGTGCGTTCGTCGCGAAAAATTCCGACGCAACTTAGTTGCACGAACTTTTGGATTAATTGCACCAGTTCGTGTGAGTTTTGCACCAACTTTTGTGGGGTGAAAAAATAGTCCGATACGCCCCAAACCTTGAGTTTAGGGTCTAATAGGGTGGATCGGGTGCGTTTGTTGCAAATAATGCCAACGCGACTTCGTTACACGAATTTATGAATTAATTGTACCAGTTCAGCCAATTTTGCACCGACTTTTATGCAGTAACGTAACGGTGTGAAATACCCCAAAACATGAGTTTATGGTCCAATGGGGTGGATTGGGTGCGTTCATTGCGAAAAATTATGACGTGACTTCGTTGCACGAACAGGGCATGAATTGCTCCACTTCGGCCCGCTTTGCACCAACTTTTGTGCAGTAACGAAACGATGCGAAACGCCCCAAAACATATGTTATGGGTCGAATGGTGTGCATCAGGTTTGTTTATTGTGAATAATTCCGGCGCGACTTTGTTCCACGAACTTGTGCATTAATTGCACCAGTTTGGCGAGTTTTGCACCGACTTTCGGGTAGTAACAAAACATTGCGAAACGCCACAAATCAAGAGTTTAGGGTCCAATGGGGTGGATCCGTTGCGTTCGTTGCGGAAAATTCTGACGCAACTTCGTTGCACGAACTTGTGCATTAATTGCACTAGTTTTGCCTATTTTGCACGACTTTCATCCATTAAAGGAACGGTCCGAAACACCCCAAAACATGAGTTTAGGGTCCGATAGGGTGGATTGGGTGCGTTTGTTGCGAAAAATTCCGACGCAACCTCTTTGCACGATCTTGTGCATTAGTTGCACCAGTTCGGCCTATTTTGCATCACTTTCGCGCTGTGCCAAAATGGTCCGAAACGCCATAAAACATAAGTTATGGATCAGATGGGGTGCACCGGGTGTGTTCATTACGAAAAATTCTGACGCGACTTCGTTGCACGAACTTGTGCATTAATTGCACCAGTTCGGTGAATTTTGCACCAAGTTTTGTGGAGTGACAAAATGGTCCGAAATGCCCCAAACCATGAGTTTATGGTCCAATGGGGTGAATCGGGTGCGTTCGTTGCGAAAAATTCCAACGCAACTTCATCGCACGAGCTTGTGCAAGAATTAAAACAGTTCGACAGTTTTGCACCGACTTTCGTGCAGTAACAAACGGTGCTAAACACCCCAAAACATGAGTTATGGGCCCAATGTGATTCATCAGGTGTGTCCGTTGTGAAAAAATCCGACATGACTTCGTTGCACGAACTTGTGCATTAATTGCACTAATTCAGCGAGTTTTGCACCAACTTTCGTGCAGTACCAAAACGGTCTGAAACGCCACAAAACATGAGTTTAGGGTCCAATAGTGTGGATCAGGTGCAGCCATTATGGAAAATTCCAATGCGACTTCATTGCACGAACCTGTGCACTAATTGCACTAGTTCGGCCTATTTTGCACCGACTTTCGTCCTTTAAAGGAACGGTACGAAACACCCCAAAACATGAGTCTAGGGTCCAATCGGGTGGATCAGGTGTGTCTGTTGCGAAAAACTCCAACGCGACTTCGGTGCACGAACTTTCATGCAGTAACGGAACGGTGTGAAACGCCCCAAAACATGAGTTATGGGTCCAATATGGTGCATTGGGATGTTCATTGTGAAAAATTCTGACATGACTTCATTGCACGAACTTGTGCATTAATACACCAGTTCGGCGAGTTTTGCACAGTAACAAAACGGTCAAAAATGCCACAAAACATGAGTTTAGGGTCCAAGGGGTGGATCGTGTGCGTTCTATGGCAGAACCAACCTGAATTACACCAGCTCAAGTGTGCTGATCCTTTCTCGGAAGGCAGTAAGGACTCAACCGCACTTCAAACGGTGTAACCCCGTGGTCTGTCGGGTAAAGTCCCGATGAAACCACCTAACTCAGGATCAAAACAAGGTACCTCGCATGAAGGCGAGTCCAGAGATATAATCACTGACAATTTTACATCACAGACATAATATAACATTAGTATTCAAACATATATAGTAGCAAGACCTAACTACTACGAATTTATACAAAACTGTTCGAAGTTAGAGTATCTGCAGTGGAAAATAAAACACGACACTACTAGACGTCGCGGAACGGATATTGAGCTAAGCCCAAGCTCAACATCACTCGGAGGGACCTGTGTTGGCCGGGGACGGATCCCACTCCACGGACGAACCATCAGAAGAAGCATAGGGCCAGAGCACAGGCAGAGCAGAGTCCTTAGCGGGATTACCTGAAACAAAAGTTACATTGCAAGGCTGAGTATTCTAATACTCAGCAAGGCTTACCCATTTCATGGTATACTTAGCCATGTAGCTAGACTATGAAGGCTTGTAATGGTTCTAGGTATAGTTTCAGCTGAAAAGCAACAAAGAGTAGATCCTTAATTTCAACTTTTAGCTTTCAGGTTCTAGTTGGTTATCCATTCTAAGTAAGCAACTATAGCTACTCAAGCATGCTGGAAATTTTCTAAACGAACATCATCTGTGATCATCATAAAGTTACTCTAATTACTCTATGTGGCAAAGGGATTAAGCAGTCTCAATCTCCACGAGAAACGGATGATTCTGAATCGAATTTCAAACCTTGCAAGGGTAAACCTAACTCACACGCTTGGAACATCCAATGATCGTTCTGAAGCAACCGTTTCCCTTTCATTCCGACTCGTGGATCAGTGCCACCACAAGCGACTGTAGGACCATACGCACATTCAATGTGCAGGACGTACACCTATAGCGCGACTACATAACCATACTCCTGTCCGTTGTGCGGAATGTACTCCTACATGTGAAAAACCAAATTACGAGTGGTGGGGGGTATGTCCACTCCTCGGACCGATTGGTTACTAGACTTACCGCTTACCATATTTTGTGGCATGTGGCTAGTACTTTCAAACGCTTAACCACCGCTACCACACACTGCAACCTTATCAAATTTTTATCAACACAGACGGGGTTTTTACCAAGGTCATGAATCATAATCACAACCCCGTCCGTCATCGTTATAGTGGTTGCCGGAATGTAAACATTGCAACTCCTATAAAGCTCGCGAGTGATAGGGAAAATCACTCGACTTCTACCGGTCCTATTTGCTTAGCAACTAGTCGGATTCAGGTTCTAGTATTCAATACATAGGTTCCTAGGAATATGCAACTAAGGTTTCAATACAATTCCTGGAAACTTAAATGCACAAGTAGATATACATGAATATATAAATTGCAATGTAGTAAAAATAGCGGTTTATGTCCGGGGCTTGCCTTCGCTGGTGGGGCTGGGGTCAGATATGTCAACACTAAAAGTTTCCAAACTGAGGTTCGGGGCTTTTGTTAGATCTCTGGTGACGTTCCCGGGGTCTTCAGAAATTTCTTCTTCTGGTTCCGGGATTAGGTGGTAATCTCTGTCAGCGAGAGTTGTCGAGTCTATATGATATGCAAACATCACAGTTGAGGAAATGCATACACTTCAATTTCATTTCACGATAAAGTTGCAATCTAATAAACAAACATTCTATTTAGCAAACATCCCATGTATTCTCATACTGGGCAATCATTTATCAAGTATATACATAATTCCAAACTGGTTTGATATTTTTCTGAATTTCCTACAAATTCTTACAAATTTCTAAAGATCACTGATTTGAATTGAAAGGGAGGGACTGGAATCTTGTAGCTAGGCCCTCAGAAAGATTTAGATTGTTGCAATCGAGTCCCTAGCTCGCCGGGGAAGAAGAGCCGAGACTCGCCGGTCGAATTCCGGCAACGGCGGTCGCCGGCAGCAAGGGGGAACCGGCCAGGAAGGATCAGGGGGCTAGCGCGGACCTTGTTGGGGGTGATGTGAAGGTCGGGGTTGACGAAGAAGGTAGAACGACAGTGACCCAAGGTGGCGGCGATGGAGCTCAACTACGGCGGTGGTGTTCCGGCGTGATGGAGATCGGAGAGGGGTGGGGGTGTGGTCTATGAGCTGCACCGGGGTGATGTGGTTCGGGTGGTACACTTGTCGAGGGCGGGGAACGATTGGAGCGGCGGATCGACGGCGAGCAGAAGCGGCGGCGGTGGGAGAGCTCACCGGCATCGTGGTCCGGCTGCGTGGGTGCGAGGGAACAGTTTTGAGCTGGTCAGGGAGCTTCAGTGGGTTACGGCGGTGCCAGTGGGGCACTGACTTTAGCGTGCGGGGCGGTGGAGGCGGCTGACAACGGCGGACAGGGGTTGTGGCGGAGGTCCGGCGAAAGCAGTCGAGCAGAAGAAAGAAGAAGGCAACAGCGGGCGCGTGAGGGGGATGGTGAGGTGGCAACTCGGTCGGGCGGCGGAGCGGCGTGGCACGCTCGGGGTAGGCCAGCAGGAAGGGGCTAAGGCGGTGGCCAAGCTCAGGGGCGACGCGTGGAGGCTAGGAGAGGCAGGGGGAGGCCTCGGGCGGTGCGGCACGGCGGCCAGCGGCAGCGCTGCTACGCGGCAGAGGGGGAAGCAGAGGAAGAAGAAAAGAGGGGGGGGGGTGCCAGGGGCTGATGTGCCATTTCAAAAATTCCAGGGTCCTCGATGTAAAACAAGATTTTCTCACTGTTTTATATTTCAAATGAGAAAATGTTTAAAACAAGAATTGTAGAACTTTTCAAACCCTACAACTTTGATTTAGGGTTCAAATTCAAAAACTCTAAGGATAGAGCTTTATTTTAAAACCTTGGTCTTAATTCAAACTTTATAAAGTTTTTGTCTTTATTAGGGTAAATTTCATGTATTTTTGGACTTAATTGCAAGTTTTATGTACTGCGATGATGACTAACACTCTTACACGTTGACCCCTAGTAAAAATTGAAAGTTACATTTGTAATTCAAATATTTTGCATAGAAGGACTCATATTTTTGAAAAATTACACATAAGTCCTTATTTCCCACACACTCATTCAATTTCACTCAATTCAATACATATTTCACATTCTTTCCTAATGTGTTACAATTTTGACACCTAGGGTGTCACATGTTCATTGCGAAAAATTCCAACGCGGCTTCATTGCACGAACTTGTCGATTAATTGCACCAGTTCGGCGAGTTTTGCATCGACTTTTGTGGAGTGAGAAAATGGTCCAAGATACCCCAAACCTTGAGTTTAGGCTCCAATGGGGTGGATCCGGTGGGTTTATTGCAAATAATGCCGACGCGACTTTGCTGCACGAACTTATGAATTAAGTGCAACAATTCGGCCCATTTTGCACCGACTTTTGTGCTGTACCAAAACGGTCTGAAACATCCCAAAACATGATTTCTGGGTCAGATGAGGTGCATCGGGTGTGTTCATTGTGATAATCTCCGACGCGAGTTCGTTGCACGAACTTGTGCATTTATGGCACCAGTTCGGTGAGTTTTGCACCGACATTCGTGGAGTAACAAAATGTTGAGAAACACCACAAATCATGAGTTTAGGATCCAATGGGGTGGATTGGGTGCGTTCGTTGCAAAAATTTCTGATGCGACTTTGTTGCAAAAACTTGTGCATCAATTGCACTAGTTCGACCTGTTTTGCACCGACTTCTGTGGAGTGACAAAATAGTCCGAAACGCCACCAACCATTTAGGGTCCAATGGGGTGCATCGGGTGCGTTCGTGGCGAAAAATTCCAACGCAACTTCATTGCACGAACTTGGGCATCAATAGCACCAGTTCGTCCCATTTTGCACTGACTTTCGTGCAGTGACAAAATGGTGCGAAATGCCCCAAACATGGGTTATGGGTCCAATATGGTGCATCAGGTCTTCTCATTGTGAAATATTCCGACGTGAATTTGTTACACGAACTTGTGCATTAATTGCATAAGTTTGGCTAGTTTTGCACCAATTTCGTGCAGTAACAAAACATTGTGAAACACCACAAATCATGAGTTTAGGGTGAAATAGGGTGGATCGGGTGCGTTCATTGCAAAAAATTCCAACGCGACTCCGTTGCACAAACTTGTGCATGAATTGCAGCAGTTCGGCCCGCTTTGCACCAACTTTTGTGCAGTAACGAAACGGTGCGAAACACCCCAAAACATGAGTTATGGGTCCAATGGGTTTGCATCTGGTATGTTTATTGTGAAAACTTCCAACGCGAGTTGTTTCCACGAAGTTGTGCATCAATTACACCAGTTCGGCAAGTTTTGCAGCGACTTTCGTATTGTAACAAAATGGTTCGAAACATCACAAATCATGAGTTTAGGGTCAAATGGGTTGGATCGGGTGCGTTCGTTGTGAAAAATTCCGACGCGAATTCGTTGCACTAATTGAGCATGAATTGCACCAATTTGTCAGATTTTGCACCGACTTTCGTGCAATAACAAAACGGTACGAAACGCCACAGAACATCAGTTTAGGGTCCAATGGGGTTGATCGGATGTGTTCTTTGCAAAAAATTCTGATGCGACTTAGTTTCACGAACATGTGGATTAATTGTACCAGTTTGGTCAATTTTGCACCGACTTTCGTCCATTAAAGGAACGGTCCGAAACAACCAAAACATGAGTGTAGGGTCCAATGGGGTGGATTGGGTGCATTCATTGCAAAAAATTCCGACTCAACTTCGGTGCACGAACTTGTACATTAATTACACAGTTCGGCTTCTTTTTGCACCGACTTTCATGTAGTAACAATACGGTGCGAAACAGCCCAAAACATGAGTTATAGGTCCAATAAACTGAATCGGGTGTGTTCATTATGAAAACTTCCGACGTGACTTTGTTGAATGAACTTGTGCATTAATTTCACTAGTTTGGCGAGTTTTGCACCTACTTTCGTGCAGTAACAAAACGGTCCAAAATGCCACAAAACATGAGTTTAGGGTCCAATGGGGTGGATCGGGTGCGTTCGCCATCAAATATTCCGACGCGACTTAATTGCATGAACTTGTGTATTAATTGCACCAGTTCGGCGGGTTTTGCACCGACTTTTGTGTAGTGCCAAAATGGTCTGAAACGCCCGAAGCCTTGAGTTTAGGGTCCAATGGGGTAGATCGGGTGCTTTCGTTGCAAATAATGCCGACGCGACTTCGTTGCACAAACTTATGAGTTAAATGCACCAGTTCGGCCCATTTAGCCTCGACTTTCGTGTAGTAATGAAACGGTTCGAAACGCCCCAAAACATGAATTTATGGTTCAATGGGGTGGATCGGGTGCGTTTGTGGAGAAAAATTTCAACGCGACTTCGTTGCACGAACTTGTGCATTAGTTGCACCAGTTTGGCAAGTTTAGCACCAACTTTAATGCAGTAACAAAACGGTCCAATGGGGTCGATCCGGTGCGTTCGTTGCGAAAAATTCCGACTCGACTTAGTTGCAGGAACATGTGGATAAATTGAACCAGTTCATCTAGTTTTGCACTGATATTTGTGGAGTGACAAAATGGTCTCAAATGCCCCAAACATGTGGATTAATTGCACTAGTTTGGTGAGTGTTGCACCGACTTTCGAGCAGTAACAAAACGTTGCGAAATGCCACAAATCATGAGTTTAGGGCCCAATGGGGTGGATTGGGTGCATTCGTTATGAAAAATTCCAACACAACTTCGATGCACGAACTTGTGCATTAATTGCATCAGTTCAGCCCACTTTGTACCAACTTTCGAGCAGTAGCGAAATGGTGCGAAACACCCCAAATCATGAGTTATGGGTTCATGGGGGTGCATCGGGTGTGTTCATTGTGAAAACTTCCGACACGAGTTCGTGGCATGAACTTGTGCATTAATTGTATGAGTTCGACGAGTTTTATACCGACTTTCGTGGAGTAACAAAACGGTACGAAACGCCACAAATCATGAGATTAGGGTCAAATGGGGTGGATCGGGTGCGTTCGTTGTGAAAATTTCCGATGCAAATTCTTTGCACGAAGTTGTGCATGAATTGCACCAGTTCGGCCCATTTTGCTCCGACTTTCATGTAGTAACGAAACGGTGCGAAACACCCCAAAACATGACTTATGGGTCCAATGTGGTGCATCGGGTGTGTTCATTGTGAAAAAGTTCCACGTGACTTCGTTGCAAGAACTTGTACATTAATTGCACCAGTTCGTCGAGTTTTGCACCAACATTTGTGCAGTAAAAAAAGGTCCAAATCACCACAAAATATGAGTTATGGGTCCAATGGGGCGGATCGGGTATGTTCGTTGCGAAAAATTCCGATGCGACTTACTTGCACGAACTTGTGGATTCATTGCAATAGTTCGGTGAGTTTTGCACCGACTTTTGTGGAGTGACAAAATAGTCCGAAACGCTGCAAACGTTGAGTTTATGGTCCAATGGGGTGGATCGGGTGCGTTCGTTGCAAATAATGCCGACGCGACTTCGTTGCATGAACTTATGGATAAATTGCACCAGTTCGGCCAAATTTGCACCAACTTTTGTGCTGTACCAAAATGGTCTGAAACACCCCAAAACATGAGTTACGGGTCACATGGGTTGCATCGGGTGTGTTCATTGTGAAAATCTCCGACGGGACTTCGTTGCACGAACTTGTCCATTTATTATACCTATTCGGTGAGTTTTGCACAGACTTGTGTGCAGTAACAAAACACTGCAAAACACCACAAATCATGAGTTTAGGGTACAATAGGGTGGATCGGGTGCGTTCATTGCGAAAAATTCCGACGCGAATTTGTTGCACGAACTTGTTGATAGAAGGATGAGTCCCGATCTTCCGAGAGGTACGGTAAACTTGATTGGTGGAGAACTCGAAGTTGATGATCCAAGGCTCCGAACAAACTGAACCTCGCAATCACTACACCACTGCTGCATTGGTTATCACCCATGTCACACGAATGACCTTGCCACGAAGGCTTATCCCTGCAAGTGCAATCAAGAACGTCCAAATCCGACTCCGTATGTAGCCAGGGCGTCAGTATTGGTGAAGTCAGTTCTGGAATCCAAGGTGGAGTCGAAGTCTAGTTGGACATGGACTCCTCCTTGGTGTGGATGTCCTAGCTCCTCCTCCTTGACTCCTTGACCTTCTCCAAGTCCATGCTGGTCCTCTCCATTGTTCCTAATCAATAACATATGCATGGAACCAAGCGTAAGTTCTGAAAAACAATTGACAAGTTTAGAACGTACCTGGAGATCCAACTGTCGCGCACGTGCTCTACTGATCGGTCCTTGCAT
This sequence comes from Panicum hallii, assembly GCF_002211085.1. NCBI lineage: Eukaryota > Viridiplantae > Streptophyta > Magnoliopsida > Poales > Poaceae > Panicum > Panicum hallii. The sequence goes on from NC_038042.1 coordinate 20,729,180, forward strand.
GCAATATGGAACCAAGCGTAAGTTCTGAAAAACAATTGACAAGTTTAGAATGTACCTGGAGATCCGACTGTCGCGCACGTGCTCTAGTGATCGGTCCTTGCATTGCATGCAAAGAAGAGATGGCCTCATCACTTGTTGACGAATTGCACCAGATCGGCCCGTTTTGCACCAACTTTTGTGGAGTGATAAAATGGTCCGAAACGCCACAAACCATTTAGGATCCAATGGGGCGGATCGGGTGCGTTCGTTGCGAAAAATTCCAACGCGACTTCGTTGCATGAACTTGTGCATGAATTGCACCAGTTCATCCCTTTTGCACCAACTTTTGTGCAGTAACGAAACAGTGCGAAACGCCCCAAAACATGAGTTATGGGTCCAATGGGGTGCATCGGGTGTGTTCATTGTGAAAAAGTTCCACATGACTTCGTTGCACGAAATTGTACATTAATTGCACCAGTACGGCGAGTTATGCACCGACATTTGTGCAGTAAAAAAACTGTCCAAAACGCCACAAAAATAGAGGTTTAGGGTCCAACAGGGTGGATCGGGTGTGTTCGTTGTGAAAAATTCCGACGCGACTTAGTTGCACGAATTTGTGGATTAATTGCAACAGTTTGGCAAGTTTTGCACCGACTTTTGTGGAGTGAGAAAATGGTCCGAAACACCGCAAACCATGAGTTTATGGTCCAATGGGGTGGATCATGTGCCCTCGTTGTGAAAAATTACAACGCAACTTCGTTGCACGAACTTGTGCATGAATTGCACCAGTTCGGCCCGTTTTGCACCGACTTTCGTGTAGTAATGAAACAGTACGAGATGGCCCAAAATATTAGTTATGGGTCCAATGGCGTGCATCGGGTGTGTTCATTGTGAATCCTTCCGACCTGACTTCGTTACATGAACTTGTGCATTAATTGCACCAGTTCGGCGAATTTTCTACCGGCATTCATGCAATAACAAAACGCTTCGAAACCCCATAAAACATGAGTTTAGGATCCAATGGGGTGGATCAGGTGCGTTCGTTGCAGAAAATTCTGACACGACTTCGTTGCATGAACTTGTGCATTAATTGCACCAGTTTGGTCTTTTTTGCACCTACTTTCATCCATAAAAGGAACGGTTCGAAACATCCAAAAATATGAGTTTAGCGTCCAATGGGGTAGATCGGGTGTGTTCGTTGCGAAAAATTCCTACTCGACTTCGGTGCATGAACTGGTGCATTAATTGCATAGTTCGGCCCCTTTTTGCACCGACTTTCATGCAGTAACGAAATAGTACGAAACGCCCCAAAATCTGAGTTATGGGTCCAATGTGGTGCATCAGGTGTGTTCATTGTGAAAAATTTCTACGTGACTTTGTTGTATGAACTTGTGCATTAATTGCACCAGTTTGGCGAGTTTTGCACCGACTCTCGTGCAGTAACAAAACTGTCCAAAACACCCAAAACATGAGTTTAGGGTCCAATGGGGTGGATCAGGTGCGTTCGTTGCGAAAAATTCCGACCCGACTTCACTGCACGAACTTGTGGATTAATTGCACCAGTTCGGCCCATTCTGCTCTCGCTTTCGTACAGTAACGAAACCGTCCGAAACACCCCAAAACAAAACACCCGACGCGAAAAATTCTAACGCAACTTCGTTGCACGTACTTGTGCATTAGTGGCACCAGTTCGGCCTATTTTGCACCGACTTTCATGCAAAAACAAAACGGTCCAGAACGCCACATAACATGAGTTTAGGGTCCAATCGAGTGGATTGGCTGCATTCATTGCAAAAAAATCCGACGTGACTTAGTTGCACGAACTTGTGGATTAATTGCACCACTTCAGCGAGTTTTGCACCGACTTTCGTGCAAAAACAAAATGGTCTGAAATGCCACAAAACATGAGTTTAGGCTCCAATAAGATGGATCGTGTGCGTTCATTGCGAAAATTTCCGATGCGACTTCGTTGCACGAACTTCTGCATGAATTGCACCAATTAGGCCCGTTTTGCACCAACATTTGTGCAACAACGAAACAGTGTGAAATACCCCAAAATATGAGTTATGGGTCCAATAAGGTGCATCGCGTGTGTTCATTGTGAAAAAATCCGACGCGACTTCATTGCACAAACTTGTGCAATAATTGCATCAGTTCGGTCAGTTTTGCATTGACTTTCATGCGGTAACAAAACGTTGCGCAACGTCACAAATCATGAGTTTAGGCTCCAATAGGATAGATCGTGTGCGTTCGTTGCGAAAAATTCCGATGCGACTTCGTTACACAAACTTGTGCATGAATTGCACAAATTCGGCCCGTTTTGCACCAACATTTGTGCAGCAACGAAATGGTGTGAAACGCCCCAAAATATGAGTTATGGGTCCCATAAGGTGCATCGGGTGTGTTCATTGTGAAAAATTCCGACGTGACTTCATTGCAAGAACTTGTGCATTAATTGCACCAGTTTGGTCTTTTTTGCACCGACTTTTGTCCATTATAGGAACGGTCCGAAACATCCCAAAACATGAGTTTAGGGTCCAATGGGTTGGATCAGATGCGTTCATTGCGAAAAATTCCGACCCGACTTCACTGCACGAACTTGTGGATTAATTGCACAAGTTCGGCCCATTCTGCACTCGCTTTCGTACAGTAACGAAACCGTCCGAAACACCCCAAAACATGAGTATGATCCAATAGGGTGGATCGGGTGCGTTTGCTGCAAAAAATTCTAACGCAACTTCATTGTACGAACTTGTGCATTAGTGGCACCAGTTCGGCCTATTTTGCACCGACTTTCGTGCAAAAACAAAACGGTCCGAAACGCCACAAAACATGAGTTATGCGTCAGATGGGGAACATCGGTTGTGTTCATTGTGAAAAATCCGACGCGACTTCATTGCACAAACTTTTGCATTAATTGCACCAGTTCGGTGAGTTTTGCATTGACTTTCGTGCAGTAACAAAACATTGCGCAACGTCACAAATCATGAGTTTAGGCTCCAATAGGATGAATCATGTGCGTTCATTCTGAAAAATTCCGATGCGACTTCGTTGCACAATCTTGTGCATGAATTGCACCAATTCGGCACGTTTTGCACCGACTTTCGTGCAAAAACAAAATGGTCCGAAACGTCACAAAATATGACTTTAGGGTCCAATCGGGTGGATCGGGTGCGTTCGTTGCAAAAAATTCCGACACGACGTAGTTGCACGAACTTGTGGATTAATTGCACCAGTTCGGCGAGTTGTGCACCAACTTTTGTCGAGTGACAAAATGGTCCGAAATGCCCCAAACCATGAGTTTAGAATCCAATGGGGTGGATCAGGTGCGTTCGTTGCGAATAATTCCAACACGACTCTGTTCCGCAAACTTGTGCATGAACTGTACCAGTTCAGCCCGTTTTGCACCAACTTTCATGCAGTAATGAAACAGTGGGAAACACCCCAAACCATTAGTTTAGGGTCAAATCGGGTGGATCATGTGCGTTCGTTGCGAAAAATTCCGACGCGACTTTGTCGCATGAACTTGTGCATTAATTGCACCAGTTTGATCTTTTTTGCACTGACTTTCATCCATTCAAGGAACGGTTCAAAACACCCTAAAATATGAGTTTAGGGTCCAATGGGGCGGATCGGGTGCATTCGTTGCGAAAAATTCTGACTCGACTTCGATGCACGAACTTGTGCATTAATTGCACAGTTCGGCCCCTTTTTGCACCGACTTTCATGCAGTAACGAAACAGTGCGAAACGCCCCAAAACCTCAGTTATGGGTCCAATGTGGTGCATCGGGTGTGTTCATTGTGAAAAATTTCAACGTGACTTTGTTGTACGAACTTGTGCATTAATTGCACCAGTTTGGCAAGTTTTGCACCATTTTCGTGCAGTAACAAATGGTCCAAAATGCCACAAAACATGAGTTTAGGGTCCAATGGGGTGGATCAGGTGCGTTCGTTGCGAAAAATTCCAACGCGACTTGGGTGCACGAAGTTGTGCATGAATTGCACCGGTTCGGCCCATTTTGCACCGACTTTTGTGGAGTGACAAAATGGTCCGAAACGCCACAAACCATTTAGGGTCCAATGGGGTGGATCGGGTGCGTTCGTTGCGAAAAATTCCAACTTGACTTCGTTGCACGAACTTGTGCATGAATTGCACCAGTTCGTCCCGTTTTGCCCCGACTTTCGTGCAGTAACAAAACGGTGCGAAATGCCCCAAAACATGAGTTATGTGTCCAATGGAGTGCATCGGGTATGTTGATTGTGAAGACTTACAATGTGACTTCATTACACGAACTTGTGCATTAATTGCACCAGTTCGGTGAGTTTTGTACTGAAGTGTCCCCTCATCCGAGGTGACTAAATGTGATACAAATATCAGTCCCAGGAGGCTGATAACACATTTATTACATCAGATGGTTCATTACCGTACAAACCGTCGAGGTAGCGGGTACTGAAGCGCCACTATCAAGAGGGACAACATAAGGACTACAAGCCAAACTAAAGTGCCAATGAAATCTAAGATAACATCAGAGTCTTGCGCCATGGTAAGCTTCCTGTCGAGACCCTGAACCACAGGCAAGGTTGGGTGCAGGACGGTGACCTACTCGATGTCTTCAGGAACGAAGTTCGGATCCGCTTCTGTATAAACTAGGCAAGAGTGAGTACATACATACTCAACAAGTCCAACCACACCCACGGAGGGGGATAATAAAAATCATGCACAGGATATATCAAGGATAAGGCTAGGGTTTGTTTGCGATAAATTCAGGTTTTACACATGCAAGGGTTCATTTAATAAAAGAGTTTTCTCAAAAACATTTCTGTAGTATTCGAATAATAAGTCGGGTTGATCCTACACAAAGGATCCAAGTTTTAAGGCTACCGGACTCCACATCCACAGTAGCTCACGGCACAACAGCCGGACACTTTCAAAACAACTCAAGCCACAAAACCAACAATCCCAAAATGTCTATTGAAGTGACCATGTGGTAACTCGTCCAATACCGTGGACACGGCTATTCAAATAGATTTTACACTCTGCAGAGGTTGCACACTTTACCCACAAGTAGGGTACCGCACTACAAACACCTTAGTGTCGCTGCGGATCCCACCTTAGCTGAATCTAACTAGCCAACACGGAAGTCATAACCGGGACATAACTCACACAGATCGTATTGCTTCTGCATGATCTCCCGTTGCTCACCAGCTCTCCTTTTGGCTACCAGAACAACTAGTGGGGTTTATGCTAAGCCGTTGCCCACACAACGGTCGAGTGGTTGTACGATAAGTGGGTTAGGTAAGATGACACCTCAGTTCATCCTTACATTGACAAGATGGACTTCTCCCAACCATGCTCAACCACAAAGGTACAAGCTCACCAGTGGTATTTCACACAGGAAACACCGTCCATCTCATCAGATTATATCCTTCTTTTATTTTCCAAAAATCCCATTTTATCTTTTAAAACTCTCACACCTTTATTTTCGATAAAGCGCATTGTGGTCATGATTAAAATATAATAAAGGAAATAAAATATCCTAAGCATCTCTAGCAGTAGTTAACGTCCAGTAGAGCAAACCCTATATAGACATTAATCTAGGTCATCAAGGAATCGTCATAGCAACCAAGGGGTGTCTATCCAACCATATCTTGCAACAATGCATTTTATAAAATAGGCCAATAGGTTATGTTTATAAAACTGGGATAAATATGCATCAAAGGGTGGGATTGGACTTGCCGTCCTCAAAGTCTTTCGGATGCTCCTCCTCGAGGTTCGGGTCTTCGGGCTCCGGCTCGTGGTCCTACTCCTCCTCGGTCACACCGTCGGCTCGTGCAGAGACGGTCTACGGAGGCTGTCCACGGAGATGGGTGGTGGCCGGCAATGGTGAGCGGTAGTGGCGAGCTGCAGCGCGAAGTAAAGGAGGGGAGGTGCTGGGGCGGTGTGGGCAGAGTGAGGGGAGATGGCCGGCATGGGAGAGTCATGGGCAGTATAGGAACCTCGGCTTTAATGGCGGCTGGGATGCTCGGGGACAAGGCGTGTGACAGTTCGTGTATTTGTAATGCTAGGCATATATTTTGTTAGTGTGAAATATGTGTTTGTTTGTATAAAGCTCATGTGTGTTTATGTGAAGCTCTTGAAAAATTAAAGTGCAAGTAAAAAGGGTATTTTTTGTAATTACAGAAAAACCTAGGGTTGATTTTGCAAAATATGTTTGGATGGGAGGTAATTTCGAAAATAAGTGAAGAGTGGTTTTGTAAATATGTTTTTCTTACTTTATTCCCTGTAAAAAATATATATTTATCCAAAAGTTGCATTTGAAATGCATATGTTGAAGTGGGTAAAAAGTTAGGGTAAAATGGTAAAAATAAGGGTATTTATATAATTTTATAAAAGTGCAAGTCCTTTTATGCAAATGTTTGATTTACAAAAGTAACTTTCAAATTTACTCAGGACTAAAGTGAAAAAGTGCAAGTCATCATGACATGTCTATCCAATCATTATGACGAGTCTATCCCGTCATTATGACGTGTCATAAATGCTTGCATTTAGGTCCTGAATTTTATAAAATTCATTCTTTAGTACAAAAGCAATTCAAATCCGATTTTTGTTCAAAGATTCACGTGTAAAAATACAAGTTTTGAGTTTTTGAACTTGAGCCCTAAAGCAATGTTGTAGGGTTTGAAAAACTCTCCAACTTTCGTTTTGGGCATTTCTTCATTCGGGTTTTAAATTGATGGGAAATTTTGTTTTACAAACAAGCCCCTGCAGTTCTTTGATTTTGTGTATACGCCCTTGGAAAATCTCAGTTGTCTTTCTTCTCTGCTATATCTCTTCCTCTTATCCTCTTCTGGGCTTTCTTATCCTCCACCGGCAGCAGCTGTATCAAAGTTTCTCTTTTCCTCCCTCTCTCCCTGCTGTTTTCCCCTTGGCTCACGGCTGCTGTCTTTCCTCCCGAGCAAGCAGTACAGGCGCAGGGGGAGTGGCTCGGCCAGGTCCGAGCGGCGGCCAGGGTCCGAGCGCGCGGGCGTCGCGGGCTGTGGCGGCTCGGCGCATGGGAGCTGGCGCGGCGAGCGACTGCAGGCGACGCGGAGCAGCGCCAGCGCGAGTGAGAGCCGGAGCAGCGGCGCGCAGGGGCGAGCACAGGGCAGCTCAGGCGCGCGGCTGGCTGGGCCCAGGCGCGGCGAGCGGTGCTGCGCAGGGAGCGGCGGGCCCAGGCGCGCGCGCGAGCTGGTGGCGCGGCAGCTCGTGGCAGGTGGCGCCGTGCGGGTGGCTGGCGGCGCTGGAAGGGCACGCGCGGGGGCCGAAGCGGCGGCCGTAGGCGGTGCGGGGCGTAGGCGCGCGAGGCGCGCGGGGCCGGGCGCGTGGGCGCGGAGGCGCAGGAGCCAGGGCGGCGGCTCGGCCCAGGAGAGAGGTGGACGCGCGAAGTAGGAGACGCTGGGGCAGCGAGCGCGCAGGAGAGTGGCAGCGCGCGGTCTGGGCCGAGCGGTGCGCGGCCTGGCAAGGGTGAGCGGAGGCGCGGGCCACGGCAGAGCGGGAGCGAGCGGCGCGATGCTGTGCGCGGACGCGGAGCGAGCAGGAGGCGGTGCTGGTGTGGACACTCCGCAGGTGAGCCGAGCGCAGGAGCAAAGCCGATGGCTTCAGGCGAACAGACGGCGCTAGCTCACGGGCGTTGGGCGAACAAGAGTTGAAGCGCAGCGCATTGATCAGAGGCCATCGAGGAAAGGGCAACGGAAGACACGGCCCTAATGCAAGTAGACCCCGGTCTTCGTGAAGGCGGAGGTGGGAGTGTAACATGGCGAATCAGAAGGAGAAGCGGCAAAACGAAGGCGGCGGTTTTAGCGCGGCGGTTTCGAAAGGAGCAACTGTGCGGGTGTGCCGACCGTGTCTCAGCGGCACACACGCATGGGCAGTGAAGGCTTAACCCGTGAGTAGGAGAATCTTGAGGTTCGCGGAAGATTTGGCATAGCAAACCCATTTCGCTCCATCGTGTTACTCCATGGTCTACAACCTCCAGCAACTCCTTTTCCTCGTCGATCACCGAGCAAGACCACGAGTCACCACAGAGACTACTCCTTTGGCTATCTTCCACCCACGGCAACTATGCTCGGCAAACCCCTTCGTCATCCACGGGATCTCGTCATCGTCGAGCTTTTCTCTTCGCCGATCCTGTTCACCGCGAGAATTCACGTTCCGTGTGTTCCCCTTCATAACCAAGGCTACCCAAGGTTTGCCCTGTTTTGCTAGATCTTTTTAATGCCGGCGATTCCTTTGCCAGAATATCGCCGTTAACTTCCTGTTATCTGTTTTCCCGGACCAGGGACTTGATTGCTTCATTTTAGAAAGTTCTAGGGTGTTTTCTATAAGAATTCCAAAGCTTTATTTATTTCAAATCGATGAACTTCTACATTTCATAGATTTTTGTAAGAAGTTCATAAAAGTGTAAAATCAGCTTTGTTTGAAACCCTAAGTCAAACCCTACAAGTTTTATGTTGTAATTTTGAATTGAAAATTGATTTGTGGTCTAGGTTAAATGATAGGGAATGAGTGCTTTATTATACCTTGTATTGTATGCGTGTGTTATAACCGAATATAGGTCCTAGGATACATATCTCAAGTGCAGATGTGTGATATCTAGTTAATCTTTTCATACGAGTGCTCTTATCCTTACCGTCAAGACATTATCCTTGTCTTGATTACCGTTTTCGTAAAGTTCTCTTCGTATAAAGATCTTTGTTAATTCATGTGCATCTGTTGCTTAGCTTATACATCTCTGCAGCTGCGTCTCCACATCAGCTTTTGGTTCAGCCGCTAAGCATCCGTTTCCCTTGAATCTAGAATGTTTCTGTGTAACAGCTGTCAGTCGATACTTCTACCATCGGCTGGTTAGCTGATACGGTTGATACCTTTCTAGTATCGACTACTGCCGATACAAGTCTATTGTTCTGTCCTACATTGACTGTACAGAGTCGATGTATCGGAGAAACACACACGATTCTAAGATTCCTGTTATCGGCCGATCCAAGCCGATTCTAGCTGTCTTCCCTAACAATCTAATATGGCCGATCAATCCTTAATTTTCCCATCCTTATCCACACACTTCTATCAGTCGATCTATCGACTGAGAGGTCGGCCTTATACTTATCGGTCATATACCCTTAACCACACTCCATTCGGCTATACGTCACTCAATTGCTGTGCTGACGTAATCGAGTCGATACAACCACACCTAGTTACCTAGAATAACACTTAAGCACATCTCAATTAAGACAACTGCTTTAGGAATCATCCTTCTGCCAAGATAATCAATGCTTTCATCGATCATCTAGAAACCTAATGCCTCTTTCCATCAGCTAAACCTTCGCTGTTTCCAATCGGCTCTGTTGTAACCATCAACAAGTAGCCAATTCTAATTAGTTGTCCTCCTAAAGCTCTGTCTAGGTTTAGTTCAGATCTTTTTGGTTGTTATGTGAATAGTGTGTTAGATAAGTGCTGGATTGTAACTTTGTTGTGAAATAAAATAGTTTTGTGTGCACGCTTGAATGTAATGTTGCATTACATGTAGATACAACTACTTCGGCAACGGTACCTACGAGATTCCCCGGAGTCTACGGAGGATGTTCCTGAAGACCAAGTGAATGTCACCGAAGGATTACCTGAAGCCCCGAACCAAAGTTCGGAAGATTTTGACATTTTTGACTTCAGACCCACCAGTAAAGGCAAGCCCCGGACATAACCTACTATTCTATTACACTACAATCTATATCTATTTACATATTCTATGCATTAAGTTCTTAGGAATTGCTTGAAACCCTAGTTGCATTTCCATAGGAACCAATGTGATGAATACTAGCACTTGAGTCCGACTAGCTGCTATGCTAATAGGACCGGTAGAAGTCGGGTGATTTCCTGTCACTCGCGCGATATAGGAGTTGTAATGTTTACATTCCTGTTATCACTATAAGGATGACGGACGGGAGTTTTGTGAGGTATCATGGTTGAGGTGATACCCCGTCTGTGTTGTTGAATCTGTTAAGGTCGCAGCGTGTGGAAGTGCGGGTTAAGTGTTTGAAAGTACTAACCACATGCCGCGAAATATGGTAAGCGGTAAGCCTAGTAGCCAATCGGCCCGAGGAGTGGACATACCTCCCACCACTCGTCTTGCTTCTTCTGGTTACTTATGTTCGACGTGTGGGAATACGTGTTGCAAGGGCAACCAGGAGTACAGGTTTTGTAGTCGCGCTACAGACGTACGTCCTGCACTTTGGAAGTGCGTATGGTCCTGCAGTCGCTTGTGGTGGATCTGATCCACGAGTCGGAATGAAAGGTAAACGGTTGCTTCGGAACGACCCTGTGGTGTTCCAAGCGTGTGAGTTAGGTTTACCTTGCAAGGTTGAATTTCGATTCAGGAATCGTCCACCTCTCATGATGCATGAGACTGCTTACCCCCTTTTCCACATTGAGTAATAAGAGCAATCATATGATTATCAAAGATGATGTTTGACCAAAGATTATACCATAATTGAATAGCTATAGGTGCTCATTTAGAATGGATAATCACATAGAACTTGAAAGCTAAAAGTTGACATTAAGGATCTACTCTTTGATGCTTTTCAGCTGAAAACTCTACCCAGAGCTAAAAGCCTTCATGAGTCTAGTTACATGGCTAAGTATACCATCACCGGGTAAGCCTTGCTGAGTATTAGTATACTCAGCCTTGCTAGTTATATGTTTTTCAGGTAAAGTCTTTGAAGACCCTACTCTTCCTTGCCTTGGCCCTGTGCTCTTCCAGAAGATTGGTCCGTGGAATGGGATCCGTCCCCGGCCAACACTGATGATACCGAATGATGTCGTGCCCGGGCTTAGCATGACATCCATCTTGACGACGTGTCTTAAGTCATCGCGTATGTTTTCCGCTGCTAAAAACCATAACTCTAACAGTTTGTAATAACTTTTCTAAATTTGTAACTTTGCACTATTGTTGGAAACTCTTGTAAAGTAATTTCCTTGTAATGTAAAATGTGATGGTGATTGTATCTCTGGACTCACCTTCGTGTGAGGTAACCTTATTTGATCCTGTGTATCGGTGGTTTATCGGGACGTTACCCGACAGGCCAAGGGATTATACCGTTTGAAGCACGTTGGAGCCCTCGGAAGTGGACTCGCGTACTTGAGCCGGTATAATTCAGGTTGGTTCTGCCACAGCTGGTATCAGAGCTATAAGGTTACTCTGGAGATACCTTTTACCTTAAAAATACTTTCAGTATAAAAATTTGACCAACAAAATGTTTGGTAAAGTCGCGTTGGATTCGTTAAGGATTATGCTTAGTACGTAAAGCCCTAGGGTAATGCTTATGAGGGAAATAGAGGTGGCTATAATATATATATAACCCTAACTACCAGCATTACTTTTCTATCAAAACTTAAATTCATGCACACCCCAATTTTACTTTCTGTAACGACACCTTCGATGGTGAGGTAAGAAGGTAAGGATCCTCAGCCAACTGAGGGAGCTTGGCCTTCCCGTCGGTGATGCGAACCGAACGCTGTTTCTCAAGCAGTGGCTTACTTGAGATGCTGCCAATGTACCAACCTCGGTTGACTACATTGGGAGTATATAGTTAGGTATGGGGTATGAACAGCGACACCCCCGCATTTTGCGGTACCCCCGAGAATACGTTATCTCGATAACGTATGTTAACGTTGTCTGTACGGCGGTAATTGTACATATCTATTTCTATAGTGAATAGTAATGATTGGGGACGCTTTCATGACATGCTGGCATGAAAGGTTCAGTATATACATATTGTGATTTTCTGCAGGTATGCTAACCTCGTTACGTAAGCTTGAACGTAAGAACGACTAGTATATATATAGGGAGAGACGAATTTATATGATGCCACCGTAACTAACCACGTAAGACCAAGATTACTTGGCAGTTATTTTTGTTTGTGAGGACGTGTAGAACGTGCATACATCATGACATCTTGGATTGACCTGATTGCTTTGTTTGTTATGTTGTTGTACTGAAATATGTTGCTTGTACCTAAATGTCTGTCTAGACTCTATGTTGTGGGAGCCAATGAAATTTGCTAGGCTATCTTAGAGTTAAGGGAGTCTTTTGTGAATCAAGTAGATTGGGTTATGTTTGAACCCTATCACCGATCTTAGCTTGACAGCTAAATCAAACCCTTGATCTTGCTTCTCCTTGAGGGTTAAATCTTGATAGTTATCAACAAACCCTTGGATCCATTATTCAGTGAATCATCTGTCCTCTCTCGATGTTGTACCATATCTTGTTGTCTATTCTGGTTACAACATTTGAAAATTGTACCTTTAATTTTTGCTCAGATGATTTTAATTAAAAATAAAAAAAGATTTATGGCAAAAGTCTTGCATCAAAACATATACCATTTCTGGTCAGTGCATGGTGTTGCATCATCATCGAAAACCCATAGATTAACTAACGAGTGTGCCTCTAGTATAACTTTGGGTTGTCTTTGGGTCCCTAAGTCTATCCTGCTGTTGTTGGCACTACAGGGTTGCTATCTCTCTTTTGTGGTGGTGTTTAATCACATGACCATGATACCGTGTCGGAACCTAAGGCCTCATGTGTGCTGCAGCCATATGATTGAGCCATTAGGAGTGCACTGGTGACTAGGTATATGTGACGTAACCCCACTGCAATCTCTTCTTATGCAACCTTACTAGTGTCCTAACTTTTGATCCTCGCTTAAGGATATAGAACTACCCAGGTGATTAGTTACGAGCGAACGGTTGTAGGGCGCGAGTCACGTGCATCATCAACTCATGAGGGTATGCATCATACTTCATGCATTTCATACGTGCATACATTGCAAGTATCATCATCATTGCATCATAGTGTATGCATCATTTGGTCAACATCATGGTAATTGCATTGTGTCATATGCATCATCTCGGTCGTGCATGGGATCCCTCATCCTCATGTTGCACCATCATTGTAATCATACATCTCAGCAGTGCATCATATTCATGGTTATATATCGAGCATTGCACTCTAAGTTGGAGTATTTTGTCATTATCTCTTGATTGCATCGGTCTAAATAGGCATGTTTTGCAATCAATATCATTCAAACTATTTAAATAATAAACTCTGAGCAGAGATGTTTCAAACATCACTTATCAGTCTCTTGTGCTATCCTCACTTGTTATCCATGAGTTCTGTGATGAATGTCACCGACATTTATCATCTCCATGATTGTGATCTTAATTCTATAAAAACTTGATCACCTTTCTCTCTCTTCTCTCATCATACTCATCCATGTACCATTTATCTACGCTCTCGTCATACTCCTCTCGTCATACTTCAACGACTTTTATCGTCAACATCAATCTTCTCTGGTGTGATTGCTTCCTGTTACTTTTGATATGTGATTTACTTCTCTTCCCTTAAGAGTCTCTCGTCCGAATCTCGGGACGAGATTCTTTTTAGGGGGGAGGGCTGTGACAGTTCGTGTATTTGTAATGCTAGGCATATATTTTGTTAGTGTGAAATATGTGTTTGTTTGTATAAAGCTCATGTGTGTTTATGTGAAGCTCTTGAAAAATTAAAGTGCAAGTAAAAAGGGTATTTTTTGTAATTACAGAAAAACCTAGGGTTGATTTTGCAAAATATGTTTGGATGGAGGTAATTTCGAAAATAAGTGAAGAGTGGTTTTGTAAATATGTTTTTCTTACTTTATTCCCTGTAAAAAATATATATTTATCCAAAAGTTGCATTTGAAATGCATATGTTGAAGTGGGTAAAAAGTTAGGGTAAAATGGTAAAAATAAGGGTATTTATATAATTTTATAAAAGTGCAAGTCCTTTTATGCAAATGTTTGATTTACAAAAGTAACTTTCAAATTTACTCAGGACTAAAGTGAAAAAGTGCAAGTCATCATGACATGTCTATCCAATCATTATGACGAGTCTATCCCGTCATTATGACGTGTCATAAATGCTTGCATTTAGGTCCTGAATTTTATAAAATTCATTCTTTAGTACAAAAGCAATTCAAATCCGATTTTTGTTCAAAGATTCACGTGTAAAAATACAAGTTTTGAGTTTTTGAACTTGAGCCCTAAAGCAATGTTGTAGGGTTTGAAAAACTCTCCAACTTTCGTTTTGGGCATTTCTTCATTCGGGATTTAAATTGATGGGAAATTTTGTTTTACAAACAAGCCCCTGCAGTTCTTTGATTTTGTGTATACGCCCTTGGAAAATCTCAGTTGTCTTTCTTCTCTGCTATATCTCTTCCTCTTATCCTCTTCTGGGCTTTCTTATCCTCCACCGGCAGCAGCTGTATCAAAGTTTCTCTTTTCCTCCCTCTCTCCCTGCTGTTTTCCCCTTGGCTCACGGCTGCTGTCTTTCCTCCCGAGCAAGCAGTACAGGCGCAGGGGGAGTGGCTCGGCCAGGTCCGAGCGGCGGCCAGGGTCCGAGCGCGCGGGCGTCGCGGGCTGTGGCGGCTCGGCGCATGGGAGCTGGCGCGGCGAGCGACTGCAGGCGACGCGGAGCAGCGCCAGCGCGAGTGAGAGCCGGAGCAGCGGCACGCAGGGGCGAGCACAGGGCAGCTCAGGCGCGCGGCTGGCTGGGCCCAGGCGCGGCGAGCGGCGCTGCTCAGGGAGCGGCGGGCCCAGGCGCGCGCGCGAGCTGGTGGCGCGGCAGCTCGCGGCAGGTGGCGCCGTGCGGGTGGCTGGCGGCGCTGGAAGGGCACGCGCGGGAGCCGAAGCGGCGGCCGTAGGCGGTGCGGGGCGTAGGCGCACGCGGCGCGAGGCGCGCGGGGCCGGGCGCGTGGGCGCGGAGGCGCAGGAGCCAGGGCGGCGGCTCGGCCCAGGAGAGAGGTGGACGCGCGAAGTAGGAGACGCTGGGGCAGCGAGCGCGCAGGAGAGTGGCAGCGCGCGGTCTGGGCCGAGCGGTGCGCGGCCTGGCAAGGGTGAGCGGAGGCGCGGGCCGCGGCAGAGCGGGAGCGAGCGGCGCGATGCTGTGCGCGGACGCGGAGCGAGCAGGAGGCGGTGCTGGTGTGGACACTCCGCAGGTGAGCCGAGCGCAGGAGCAAAGCCGATGGCTTCAGGCGAACAGACGGCGCTGGCTCACGGGCGTTGGGCGAACAAGAGTTGAAGCGCAGCGCAGTGGAAGCAGCGCGTCGGTTCGGGAGTGGCACGGACAGGAGCGAAGGCTGGTGATGCGGGCGCACGGACCGAGTAGCACGCGCGTGGCGGAGCAGAGTGGGCGCTGGTGCGTGGATGCACGAGAGTGAACCAGACGGGGGAAACCGGCGATGCAGGGCGGCTCAGTTGAAGCGCGGACACAGGAAGTCGGCGAGGGTGTGGTAGATGCGAGCGCGCGGGTGGAGTAACGTGTGCGCGGCAGAGTAGAGCAGCGCGCAGCTAAGGCACGGCAAGGCCGAAACGAGCGCGTGACCAACAACGGAAGAAGGAGGAAGATCTATGCAGGGCAACGACGTGCAGGGTGGCGGCGTGCAACGCGTGGCGGTGTTCTCGTTGGGTGAGCTCAAGCCGCGACCGAGTTGATGTGCAATGCATTGATCAGAGGCCATCGAGGAAAGGGCAACGGAAGACACGGCCCTAATGCAAGTAGACCCCGGTCTTTGCAAAGGCAGAGGTGGGAGTGTAACATGGCGAATCGGAAGGAGAAGCGGCAAAACGAAGGCGGCGGTTTTAGCGCGGCGGTTTCGAAAGGAGCAACTGTGCGGGTGTGCCGACCGTGTCTCAGCGGCACACACGCATGGGCAGTGAAGGCTTAACCCGTGAGTAGGAGAATCTTGAGGTTCGCGGAAGATTTGGCATAGCGAACCCATTTCGCTCCATCGTGTTACTCCATGGTCTACAACCTCCAGCAACTCCTTTTCCTCGTCGATCACCGAGCAAGACCACGAGTCACCACAGAGACTACTCCTTTGGCTATCTTCCACCCACGGCAACTATGCTCGGCAAACCCCTTCGTCATCCACGGGATCTCGTCATCGTCGAGCTTTTCTCTTCGCCGATCCTGTTCACCGCGAGAATTCACGTTCCGCGTGTTCCCCTTCATAACCAAGGCTACCCAAGGTTTGCCCTGTTTTGCTAGATCTTTTTAATGCCGGCGATTCCTTTGCCGGAATATCGCCGTTAACTTCCTGTTATCTGTTTTCCCGGACCAGGGACTTGATTGCTTCATTTTAGAAAGTTCTAGGGTGTTTTCTATAAGAATTCCAAAGCTTTATTTATTTCAAATCGATGAACTTCTACATTTCATAGATTTTTGTAAGAAGTTCATAAAAGTGTAAAATCAGCTTTGTTTGAAACCCTAAGTCAAACCCTACAAGTTTTATGTTGTAATTTTGAATTGAAAATTGATTTGTGGTCTAGGTTAAATGATAGGGAATGAGTGCTTTATTATACCTTGTATTGTATGCGTGTGTTATAACCGAATATAGGTCCTAGGATACATATCTCAAGTGCAGATGTGTGATATCTAGTTAATCTTTTCATACGAGTGCTCTTATCCTTACCGTCAAGACATTATCCTTGTCTTGATTACCGTTTTCGTAAAGTTCTCTTCGTATAAAGATCTTTGTTAATTCATGTGCATCTGTTGCTTAGCTTATACATCTCTGCAGCTGCGTCTCCACATCAGCTTTTGGTTCAGCCGCTAAGCATCCGTTTCCCTTGAATCTAGAATGTTTCTGTGTAACAGCTGTCAGTCGATACTTCTACCATCGGCTGGTTAGCTGATACGGTTGATACCTTTCTAGTATCGACTACTGCCGATACAAGTCTATTGTTCTGTCCTACATTGACTGTACAGAGTCGATGTATCGGAGAAACACACACGATTCTAAGATTCCTGTTATCGGCCGATCCAAGCCGATTCTAGCTGTCTTCCCTAACAATCTAATATGGCCGATCAATCCTTAATTTTCCCATCCTTATCCACACACTTCTATCAGTCGATCTATCGACTGAGAGGTCGGCCTTATACTTATCGGTCATATACCCTTAACCACACTCCATTCGGCTATACGTCACTCAATTGCTATGCTGACGTAATCGAGTCGATACAACCACACCTAGTTACCTAGAATAACACTTAAGCACATCTCAATTAAGACAACTGCTTTAGGAATCATCCTTCTGCCAAGATAATCGATGCTTTCATCGATCATCTAGAAACCTAATGCCTCTTTCCATCAGCTAAACCTTCGCTGTTTCCAATCGGCTCTGTTGTAACCATCAACAAGTAGCCAATTCTAATTAGTTGTCCTCCTAAAGCTCTGTCTAGGTTTAGTTCAGATCTTTTTGGTTGTTATGTGAATAGTGTGTTAGATAAGTGCTGGATTGTAACTTTGTTGTGAAATAAAATAGTTTTGTGTGCACGCTTGAATGTAATGTTGCATTACATGTAGATACAACTACTTCGGCAACGGTACCTACGAGATTCCCCGGAGTCTACGGAGGATGTTCCTGAAGACCAAGTGAATGTCACCGAAGGATTACCTGAAGCCCCGAACCAAAGTTCGGAAGATTTTGACATTTCTGACTTCAGACCCACCAGTAAAGGCAAGCCCCGGACATAACCTACTATTCTATTACAATACAATCTATATCTATTTACATATTCTATGCATTAAGTTCTTAGGAATTGCTTGAAACCCTAGTTGCATTTCCATAGGAACCAATGTGATGAATACTAGCACTTGAGTCCGACTAGCTGCTATGCTAATAGGACCGGTAGAAGTCGGGTGATTTCCTGTCACTCGCGCGATATAGGAGTTGTAATGTTTACATTCCTGTTATCACTATAAGGATGACGGACGGGAGTTTTGTGAGGTATCATGGTTGAGGTGATACCCCGTCTGTGTTGTTGAATCTGTTAAGGTCGCAGCGTGTGGAAGTGCGGGTTAAGTGTTTGAAAGTACTAACCACATGCCGCGAAATATGGTAAGCGGTAAGCCTAGTAGCCAATCGGCCCGAGGAGTGGACATACCTCCCACCACTTGTCTTGCTTCTTCTGGTTACTTATGTTCGACATGTGGGAATACGTGTTGCAAGGGCAACCAGGAGTACGGGTTTTGTAGTCGCGCTACAGACGTACGTCCTGCACTTTGGAAGTGCGTATGGTCCTGCAGTCGCTTGTGGTGGATCTGATCCACGAGTCGGAATGAAAGGTAAACGGTTGCTTCGGAACGACCCTGTGGTGTTCCAAGCGTGTGAGTTAGGTTTACCTTGCAAGGTTGAATTTCGATTCAGGAATCGTCCACCTCTCATGATGCATGAGACTGCTTACCCCCTTTTCCACATTGAGTAATAAGAGCAATCATATGATTATCAAAGATGATGTTTGACCAAAGATTATACCATAATTGAATAGCTATAGGTGCTCATTTAGAATGGATAATCACATAGAACTTGAAAGCTAAAAGTTGACATTAAGGATCTACTCTTTGATGCTTTTCAGCTGAAAACTCTACCCAGAGCTAAAAGCCTTCATGAGTCTAGTTACATGGCTAAGTATACCATCACCGGGTAAGCCTTGCTGAGTATTAGTATACTCAGCCTTGCTAGTTATATGTTTTTCAGGTAAAGTCTTTGAAGACCCTACTCTTCCTTGCCTTGGCCCTGTGCTCTTCCAGAAGATTGGTCCGTGGAATGGGATCCGTCCCCGGCCAACACTGATGATACCGAATGATGTCGTGCCCGGGCTTAGCATGACATCCATCTTGACGACGTGTCGTAAGTCATCGCGTATGTTTTCCGCTGCTAAAAACCATAACTTTAACAGTTTGTAATAACTTTTCTAAATTTGGAACTTTGCACTATTGTTGGAAACTCTTGTAAAGTAATTTCCTTGTAATGTAAAATGTGATGGTGATTGTATCTCTGGACTCACCTTCGTGTGAGGTAACCTTATTTGATCCTGTGTATCGGTGGTTTATCGGGACGTTACCCGACAGGCCAAGGGATTATACCGTTTGAAGCACGTTGGAGCCCTCGGAAGTGGACTCGCGTACTTGAGCCGGTATAATTCAGGTTGGTTCTGCCACAAGGCGCAAGCTGTGAGGGCGAGGGGACGTGATAGAGATGGGCTGGCACAACAGCGGGTCGCATGCCGGCTTGGCATGCACGGGCAGCAAGCACGCAGCGGCACAGCGAGTAGCAGCGGCCGCGGCGGCCGTGGCGTGATGGGGCAGTGTGATGCGAGCACGCGTGCATAGCCAGCAATGGGGGCAGCGGCGGGTCGTGCGCTGGCCAGCGCGTGTGCACAAGGAGCAGGCTATAGCTCGAGCAGGCCGCAGGCAGCACAGGGGAGAAAAAGAAAGAGGAAGCCAGCAAAAAAAAAGAGTCTGGGAAAAAAGTTAGAAGGGAGAAATAAAATGGATTTGAACAAAATATGAGAAAAGAAAAGAGGGGACACGCGCACGGCACGATGGTGATGCGACGGGGCGCACGCGGCGGACCGCGACACGATGGTGATGCAACGGGGCGGCGGGGCCGGTGGAAAAGGAAAAGGGACGGGCGGCTTCACGGAAAAAGAGGATTGCACGATGTCAGGACGGCGGAAAATCGGGGGGTGGGCTTCGGGAGCTCTAGCGGCGTAAAAGGTTTAAAATTTTTTTTAAGTAAGTGATTGGTAATGCAATTTAAATAAACAAAAAAAATACGGGCGTTACAAACCTACCCCACTTAAAATGAATCTCATCCTCGAGATTCGGCTAGCTCCTAAATAGATAGGGAAACTCTTTCTTTAGGGCATCTTCACGTTCCGATGTAGCTTCTTCCACTCCGTGTCTGCTCCACTGAACTCTGCAAATCCATACTTCGGAGTTTCTTGTCCTTTTTGTAACTATGTCCAAAATCTTGACAGGTACTTCCTGGTACCGAAGATCTATCTATAAATCTATTTCTTCTTCCGGCACACGCTCTTTCTCGGGTACCCTCAGACATCTTCTCAGTTGGGATACATGGAATACTGGGTGTATGTCAGCCATTCCTTCTGGTAGCTCCAGACGGTATGCTACGGCTCCAATTTTCTTGTGTACTCGGTATGGTCCAATGTACCGAGGGGCTAGTTTCCCATGTATCCGAAATCTTCGAGTCCCTCGAATAGGTGAAACCTTGAGATAGACGAAGTCTCCTAGATTGAAGTTTATTTCTCGTCTCTTCTTGTCTGAGTAACTCTTCTGTCGAGATTGGGCGGCCTTTAGTTTTTCTCTAATTTTGGTCACTCTTTCTTCCGCTTCCTTTATGAGTGCGGGTCCAACTAGGGCACGCTCTCCAACTTCTGACCACATCAAGGGGGTTCTGCACTTTCTCCCATAGAGAGCTTCAAAAGGTGACATGCCCAAGCTTGCTTGATAACCGTTGTTGTACGAAAACTCAGCATAGGGTAAACTTTGTTTCCAATCCTTGCCATAAGTAAGGACATGCTCTTAGCATATCTTCTATAATCTGGTTCACCCTTTCTGTTTGATCATCGGTGTGACAGTTCGTGCATTTGTAATGCTAGGCATATAATTTGTTAGTGTGAAATATGTATTGTTTATATAAAGCTTATGTGAGTTTATGTGAAACTTTTGAAAATTTGAAAGTACAAGTTAAAAGGGGTATTTTTGTAATTACAGAAAAATCTAGGGTTGTTTTCGTAAAATGTATTTGGATTAAGGTAATTTTAAAATAAGTAAAAGGTGGTTTTGTGAACATGTTTTTCTTATTTTATCTCTTGTAAAAGTAAATATTATTTATCCAAAAGTTTCATTTAAAATGTATATGTTGAAACGGGTAAAAATGTTGGGTAAAGTGGTAAAAATAAGGGTATTTATGTGATTTTATAAAAGTACAAGTCCTTTTATGCAAGTATTTGAATTACAAAAGTAACTTTCAAAATTACTCAGGACTAAAGTGTAAAAGTGCAAGTCATCATGACATGTCTATCCACTCATTATGACGATTCTATCCCGTCATTATGACGTGTCATAAATGTTTGCATTTAGGTCCTGAATTTTATAAAATTTCGCTTTTGGGACAAAAGCAATTCAAATCCGACTTTTGTTCAAAAGTTTACGTGTAAAAATATAAATTTTGAGTTTTTGAACTTGGGCCCTAAAGCAATGTTGTAGAGTTTGAAAAACTCTCCAACTTTCGTTTTGGGCATTTCTTCATTTGGGTTTTAAATCAACGGGAAATTTTGTGTTACACTCAGGCCCTTGCAGTTTTCTGTATTTACGTAAAGGTCCTTGGGAAATTCCATTTCCCTTTCTCCTCTGTTCCCCTTATCTCTCTGTCTGCCTTTGATTTCCCCTGGTGTCTTCTCCCCTTTTTCTCCCCACCAGCGGCAGCACTCTCCAATCCTGTTTTCCCTTCCCCACTCTCTCTCCTCAGCACAAGCAGCAGCGGCTCCAGGCAAGAGGCAGAGGCAGGCCAGCTGCTGGCCAGCGGCGCGCGGCGCGTGGGAGCGGGCCCAGGCGGCGCAGGCCGGGCGGGAGCGAGCCAGCAGCCGCGGCGCCCAGGCGCTGGCGCGACGCGCGGAAGGAGCGGAGGCCGGCCCAGGCGGGGTGGGCGGCGCGCGGCCGCGTGGCTAGCGCGCAGGCGGCGGCCCCGAGCGGGCTCAGGCGCAGGCGGGGGCAGCGGCCCGGGGACGCGCGCGTGCGAGCGCTGAGCAGGCAGGCGGCGCGCGGCTGCACAGGGGCTGGCGAGCGGCTCAGCGCGGCTCCGGCGGCGCGCAGGAGCGGAGCAGGCGTGCGCCGTGGGCGCGTAAGCGCAGGCGTGCGGGCGATGTGTGCGCGGGCGGCTCGCGGAGGTGGTGCGCGGGGCGCGGGCACGCAGCGCGTGCACGCAGGCGCGCGGAGGCAGGTGCGGGAGCTGGGCAGGAGCAGGTGGCCCGAGATGGCGCACGGTGGTGAGTGGAACGGGGAGGGCTCAGGCGTGCACGACAGCAGGAGCGCGGAGCGTGCGCGGGAGGCGTGGAGGTGCACGGGAGCGAGCGCGTGCGCGCGGGCGAGTGAAGGCGCATGTCACGCAGGAAGTGTACGCGGCTCGGCCCAAGAGCAGACACGCGCGTGCTCAACAAGCTGGCAACAAGCTGGCGGCGTGCGGGTGTGACGCAAACTCGTGAGCGGCACGGCTGGAGTGCAGGGCGAACGCGTGCGCGGCAGAGCAGAGCGGGCACAGATATTGGCGGCACTGGAACAGGTGGCCCGAGGAAGCAATGGCACGCGTGAGCTGCACGCAAGCTAGGCGGCGCTGGAGCGAAGCTCGTGGCGTGACAGCGCGCGAGCAGAAGAGGACCGGCATGGCAGCGTGCAAGCAAAAGACGGGCGTTGTAAGCAAGTCATGACGCGGGCCAAGAACGCACGTGGTTCGGGCGTGCGCGGAAGCGATTTGGCAAGACCGGAGCAAGCGCGGGTCCGACAACAAGAAAAGAGGAGTAACTGTGCAGGGTAACGACGTGCCGAGCGACGATGTGCAGGGTGGCGCCATGCAACGCGTGATGGTGTTCTCGCTGGGCGAGCTCAGGCCGCGACCAAGTTGGTGTGCAGGAGGGTCGCGCGTGATGGACGCTGGAGGCCGTCGAGGAAAAGGCAACGGAAGGCACGGCCCTAGTGCGAGCAGACCTCGGTCCTCGCGGAGGCGGAGAAACGCGTTTGGCGAGGCAAGTCAGAAGGAGGAGTTGGCCTAGCGAATCAATTCGGCTCCATCGTCTTGTTCCAGGGGTCCATGACGTCCAGCAGCCCCTACCTTCGTTGATCGCGCAACCAACCGCCATCACCGCAAATCACCGCGGGGATTACCTCTTCGGCCATTCTCTACCCACTGCAATCCCCGGCAAGCTTCTTCGTCATCCATGGAGTCTCGTCGTCGTCGAGTTTTACTCTTCGCCGATCCTATCGCCACGGGACTTCACTTTCCGTCCGTTCTTTTCCATAACCAAGGTTTGCCCCGACCCACAGAATCTTCTTAATGCCGGCGATTCCTTTACCGGGATATCGTCGTTAACTTCTTATTATCCGTTTTCCTGGACCAGGGACTTGATTGCTATGTTTCAGAAAGTTCTAGGGTTTTCTTTATAAAATTTCAAAGCTTTCCTTATTTCAAACCAGTGAACATTTACAAGTTTTATGTTATGCTCTTGAATTGAAAATCTTGATTTGTGATCTAGGTCAAATATTGGGAAATGAATGCTTTATTTGTGTCTTTTGTAATATGCATGTGTTTTAACTAAAAGATAAATCATAAGATGTATGTTTCAAGTGGAAAAGTGTGGTAATTAGTTAATCCATCACACAAATGCTCCTATCCCTACCGTCAAGACGTTATCCTCGTCTTGATTGCTGTTTCTTTAAGTTCCTTGTCGTATAAGGATTCCCGTTAGTTCTTGTGTGTCTGCTGCTTAGCCAAAACATCTTTGCGGCTATGCTTTAGCATTGGCTATCAGTTCAGTTGCTAAGCATCCGCTTTCCTTGAGTCTAGGATGTTTCTGTGTAACAGCTATCAGT
Source organism: Panicum hallii (assembly GCF_002211085.1). Taxonomy (NCBI): domain Eukaryota; kingdom Viridiplantae; phylum Streptophyta; class Magnoliopsida; order Poales; family Poaceae; genus Panicum; species Panicum hallii. The sequence continues at coordinate 20,752,674 of NC_038042.1, forward strand.
CGATACTTCTACCATCGGCTGGTTAGCTAATACGATTGTTACCTTTCTAGTATCGGCTACTGCCGATACAATCCTTTTGTTCCGTCCTACATCGACTGCGCAGAATCGTATCGGAAAGATACCCACGATCTTAGGGTTCTTGCCATCGACCGAACCAAGCCGATTCTAGTCGTTTACCATATCGGTTATGGCCGATCGATCCTTAGTTTTCCCATCTCCATATCCGCACACCTCTATCAGCCGATTTATCGACTGAGAGATCGGCTATATATCTATCGGCCATATACCCTTAACCACACTCCAATCGGCTATACGTCACTCTATAGTTGTGCTGACGTAATCGAGTCGATACAACCACACTTAGTTACCTAGATAACACCTAAGCACATCTCAGTTAAGACAACTACTTTAGGAATCATCCTTCTGCCAAGGTAATCGATGATTTCATCGATCACCTAGGAAACCAACGCACTCATCAATCAGCTAAACCTCTATTATTTCCAATCGGCTCTGTTGTAATCTTCAACAAATAGCCGATTCTAATTAGTTATCCTCCTAAAGCTCTGTTTAAGTTTAGTTTCAAATCTTTTTAGTTGTTATGTGAATAGTGTGTTAAATGAGTGTTGAATTGCAGCTTTGTTGTGAAGTAAAATAGTTTTGTGTGCACACTTGAATGTAATGTTGCATTACATGTAGATATGATTACTTTCGGCAACGGTACCTGCGAAATCTCCCCGGAGTCTACGGAGGATGTTCCTGAAGACCGAGTGAATGTCACCAAGGGATTAACTGAAGCCCCGAACCAAAGTTCGGAAGATGTTGACTTACTGACTTCAGACCCACCAGTAAAGGCAAGCCCCGGACATATTCCACTATTTTATTTACTCTGCAATCTATATCTATCTATATTATATCTTGCATTAGGTCTAGGAATTGTGGTGAAACCCTAGATGTATAAATCCTAGGAATCCAATGTAATGCTCCCGAGTCCTTATCGGATAGATGCTCCGCTAATAGGACCGGTAGAAGTCGAGTGATCTCCTGTCACTCGCGCGATATAGGAGTTGCATGTTTACATTACTGCAACCACTATAAGGATGACGGACAGGGACATGTGCTGTGTCATGACCTGGAAGTTTACCCTGTCTGTTTCGATAAAAAGTTTTAAGGCCGAAATGTTGGTAGTGGTGGTTAAGTTTTTGAAAGTACTAGCCACATACCGCGAAATATGGTAAGCGGCAAGCCTAGTAACCAATCGGCCCGGCAAGTGGACATACCTGCCACCACTCGATTTTATGTTATGTTCACACGCACCGATGTGCGGGAGTGCGTTCTGCAAGGCAGACAGGAATACGGGTTTTGTAGTCGCGCTACAGACGTATGTCCTGTACACATTGGGTGTGCGTACGGTCCTGCAGTCGCTTGTGGTGGACCTGATCCACGACCCGGAATGAAAGGCAAACGGTTGCTTGGGAATGATCGTTGGATCTTCCGAGCGTGTGAGTTAGGTTTACCTTGCAAGGTTAAATTCGATTCGAATCGTCCGCCTCTCACGAGGATTGAGATTGCTTATCCCTTCTGCCACATTGAGTAAGAAGTGAAACTAATAATGGATAATCTTGATGGATGATAATCACTACCTTGCTTGCTTAGTGTAGGTGCTAATCTAGAATAAATACTCAACTAGAAGAAGAAAGCTAAAACTTGAAAGTAGTTCATACTCTTTGTTGCTTTTCAGCTGAAAATGAACCCAGAGCCTTTGCAAAGCCTTCATGAGTCTAGCTATGGGCTAAAGTATACCCAAACCCGGGTAAGCCTTGCTGAGTATTAGTATACTCAGCCTTGCTAGTTTTATATTTTTCAGGTAAAGCCTTTGAAGACCCTACTCTCTCCCTGTCATGGCCCTGTGCGCTTCCAGAAGGTTGGTCCGTGGAATGGGATCCGTCCCCGACCAACATTGGTGATACCGAGTGATGTCGTGCCTGGGCTTAGCATGACATCCGTCTTAACGACGTGTTATAATCGTCGCGTATGTTTTCCGCTGCTAAAACCATAGCTTTAATGGTTTGTAATCTTTTCTCTAGATTTGAAACTTCATACTTCTTTTGGAAATTCTTGTAATGTAATTCTCTATGATGTAAAATGTGATGGTGATTGTATCTCTGGACTCACCTTCGTGTGAGGTAACCTTATTGGATCCTGTGTATCGGTGGTTTATCGGGACGTTACCCGACAGGCCAAGGGATTATACCGTTTGAAGCACGTTGGAGCCCTCGGGAGTGGACTCGCGTACTTGAGCCGGTATAATTCAGGTTGGTTCTGCCACAGCTGGTATCAGAGCTATAAGGTTACCCTGGAGATATATTTTACCTTAAAAATGCTCTCAGTATAAAAGTTTGACCAACAAAGTATTTGGCAAAACTACGTTGAATCCGTTAAGGATTATGCTTAGTACGTAAAGCCCTAGGGTAATGCTTATGAGGAAAATAGAGGTGGCTATAGTATATATATAATCCTAACTTCCAGCATTACTTTTCCGTTAAAACTTAAATTCATGCACAACTCAACCTTATATTCTGTAACGACATCTTCGACGATGAGGTAAGAAGGTAAGGATCCTCAGCCAACTGAGGGAGCTTGGCCTTCCTGTCGGTGATGCGAACCGAACGCTGTTTCTCAAGCAGTGGCCTACTTGAGATGCTGCCAATGTACCAACCTTGGTTGACTACATTGGGAGTATATGGTTCGGCGCAGGGTATGGCGATCGCAGATCATACCCCCGCATTTTGCGGTACCCCCGTGAATACGTTATCTCGATAACGTATGTTAACGTTGTCTGTACGGCGGTAATTGTACAGATGCTGTTTCTATAGTGAACAGTAATGATTGGGGACGTTTTCATGACATGCTGGCATGAAAGGTTCAACATATATATATTGTGATTTTCTGCAGGTATGCTAACCTCGTTACGTAAGCTTGAACGTAAGAACGACTAGTATATATATAGGGAGAGACGTATTTATATGATGCCACCGTACTTAACCACGTAAGACCAAGATTACTTGGCAGTTATTTTTGTTTGTGAGGACGTGTAGAACGTGCATACATTATGATATCTTGGATTGACCTGATTGCTTTGTTTGATACATTGATGTACTGAAATATGTTGCTTGTATTTGAATGCCTGTTTTGACTTTGTGTTGTAGGAATTAATGTAATCTGCTAGGCTATCTTAGAGTTAAGAAAGTCTTTTGTGAATCAAGTGGATTGGGTTATCTTTGAACCCTATCACCGATCTTAGTTTCACAGCCAAATCAAACCCTTGATTTCGCTTTGAATCTGCTTTGGCAGAAACATTGGGCTTCTTCTTTGATGGTTAAACCTTGATAATCATCAGCAAATCCTTCAATCCATCATCTGGTGATCTATCTATTCTTTCTTGGTGTTGTACCTTATGTTGTTGGCTATTCCGGTTACAACATCTGAAAATTTGTACCTTCAATTTTTGCTCAGATGATTTTGAATAAAATAAAAAGATTTATGGCAAAAGTTATGCATCATAACATATGTCATCTTTGGTCAGTGTATGGAGTTGCATCGTCATCGACAATCTGTAGACTGACTAACGGGTATGCCTCTAGTGCAACTTTGGGTTGTCTTCAGTTTCCTAAACCTATCTTGCTGCTGTTGGCACTACAAGGTTGCTATTCCTCTTTTGTGGTGGTGTTTAATCACATGACCATGATGCCGTGTCGGGACCTAAGGCCTCATGTGTGCTGCAGCCATATGATTGAGCCATTAGGGGCGCACTGGTGACTAGGTCTATGTGACGTAACCCCACTGCAAACTCTTCTTATGCAACCTTACTAGTGTCCTAACTTCTAATCTTTGTCTAAGGCTATAGGACTACTCAGGTGTTAGTTACGAGCGAACGGTTGCAGAGTGCGAGTCATATGCATCATCAACTCATGAGGGTATGCATCATACTTCATGCATTTCATACGTACATACATTGCAAGTATCATCATCCTTGCATCATAGTGTATGCATCATTTGGTCAGCATCATGATAATTGCATTGTGTCATATGCACCATTTCAGTCGTGCATGGAATCCTCCATCCTCGTGTTGCACCATCATTGCAATCATACATTACAACGGTGCATCACATTCATGGTTATATATCGAGCATTGTACTCTGAGTACAGCATTTTGTCATTATTCCTTAATTGCATCGGTATAAATAGACTTGTTTTGCAATCAACATCATCTTCATCATTTAGGCAATAAACTCTGAGCAAGAATGTTTCAAACATCATTTATCAATCTCTTGTGTTATCTTCATTTGCTATCCATAAGTTTTATGACGAATGTCGCTGACATTTGACGTCGTCAAGTTGTGATCTTAGCTCTGGGAAAACTTGATCACCTTTTCCTTTCTTATCTTGTCAAACTCATCTATGTACAATCTATCCATGCTCTCGTTATACTCATCTTGCTACACTTCAACAGTTTCTACCATCATCATCAATCTTCTCTGGTGTGATTGTTTTCAGCTGCTTTTGATGGGTGATTTGCTTCTCTTCCCTTAAAAGTCTTTCGTCCGAATCTCAGGACGAGATTCTTTTTAGGGGGGAGGGCTGTGACAGTTCGTGCATTTGTAATGCTAGGCATATAATTTGTTAGTGTGAAATATGTATTGTTTATATAAAGCTTATGTGAGTTTATGTGAAACTTTTGAAAATTTGAAAGTACAAGTTAAAAGGGGTATTTTTGTAATTACAGAAAAATCTAGGGTTGTTTTCGTAAAATGTATTTGGATTAAGGTAATTTTAAAATAAGTAAAAGGTGGTTTATTGAACATGTTTTTCTTATTTTATCTCTTGTAAAAGTAAATATTATTTATCCAAAAGTTTCATTTAAAATGTATATGTTGAAACGGGTAAAAATGTTGGGTAAAGTGGTAAAAATAAGGGTATTTATGTGATTTTATAAAAGTACAAGTCCTTTTATGCAAGTATTTGAATTACAAAAGTAACTTTCAAAATTACTCAGGACTAAAGTGTAAAAGTGCAAGTCATCATGACATGTCTATCCACTCATTATGACGATTCTATCCCGTCATTATGACGTGTCATAAATGTTTGCATTTAGGTCCTGAATTTATAAAATTTCGCTTTTGGGACAAAAGCAATTCAAATCCGACTTTTGTTCAAAAGTTTACGTGTAAAAATATAAATTTTGAGTTTTTGAACTTGGGCCCTAAAGCAATGTTGTAGAGTTTGAAAAACTCTCCAACTTTCGTTTTGGGCATTTCTTCATTTGGGTTTTAAATCAACGGGAAATTTTGTGTTACACTCAGGCCCTTGCAGTTTTCTGTATTTACGTAAAGGTCCTTGGGAAATTCCATTTCCCTTTCTCCTCTGTTCCCCTTATCTCTCTGTCTGCCTTTGATTTCCCCTGGTGTCTTCTCCCCTTTTTCTCCCCACCAGCGGCAGCACTCTCCAATCCTGTTTTCCCTTCCCCACTCTCTCTCCTCAGCACAAGCAGCAGCGGCTCCAGGCAAGAGGCAGAGGCAGGCCAGCTGCTGGCCAGCGGCGCGCGGCGCGTGGGAGCGGGCCCAGGCGGCGCAGGCCGGGCGGGAGCGAGCCAGCAGCCGCGGCGCCCAGGCGCTGGCGCGACGCGCGGAAGGAGCGGAGGCCGGCCCAGGCGGGGTGGGCGGCGCGCGGCCGCGTGGCTAGCGCGCAGGCGGCGGCCCCGAGCGGGCTCAGGCGCAGGCGGGGGCAGCGGCCCGGGGACGCGCGCGTGCGAGCGCTGAGCAGGCAGGCGGCGCGCGGCTGCACAGGGGCTGGCGAGCGGCTCAGCGCGGCTCCGGCGGCGCGCAGGAGCGGAGCAGGCGTGCGCCGTGGGCGCGTAAGCGCAGGCGTGCGGGCGATGTGTGCGCGGGCGGCTCGCGGAGGTGGTGCGCGGGGCGCGGGCACGCAGCGCGTGCACGCAGGCGCGCGGAGGCAGGTGCGGGAGCTGGGCAGGAGCAGGTGGCCCGAGATGGCGCACGGTGGTGAGTGGAACGGGGAGGGCTCAGGCGTGCACGACAGCAGGAGCGCGGAGCGTGCGCGGGAGGCGTGGAGGTGCACGGGAGCGAGCGCGTGCGCGCGGGCGAGTGAAGGCGCATGTCACGCAGGAAGTGTACGCGGCTCGGCCCAAGAGCAGACACGCGCGTGCTCAACAAGCTGGCAACAAGCTGGCGGCGTGCGGGTGTGACGCAAACTCGTGAGCGGCACGGCTGGAGTGCAGGGCGAACGCGTGCGCGGCAGAGCAGAGCGGGCACAGATATTGGCGGCACTGGAACAGGTGGCCCGAGGAAGCAATGGCACGCGTGAGCTGCACGCAAGCTAGGCGGCGCTGGAGCGAAGCTCGTGGCGTGACAGCGCGCGAGCAGAAGAGGACCGGCATGGCAGCGTGCAAGCAAAAGACGGGCGTTGTAAGCAAGTCATGACGCGGGCCAAGAACGCACGTGGTTCGGGCGTGCGCGGAAGCGATTTGGCAAGACCGGAGCAAGCGCGGGTCCGACAACAAGAAAAGAGGAGTAACTGTGCAGGGTAACGACGTGCCGAGCGACGATGTGCAGGGTGGCGCCATGCAACGCGTGATGGTGTTCTCGCTGGGCGAGCTCAGGCCGCGACCAAGTTGGTGTGCAGGAGGGTCGCGCGTGATGGACGCTGGAGGCCGTCGAGGAAAAGGCAACGGAAGGCACGGCCCTAGTGCGAGCAGACCTCGGTCCTCGCGGAGGCGGAGAAACGCGTTTGGCGAGGCAAGTCAGAAGGAGGAGTTGGCCTAGCGAATCAATTCGGCTCCATCGTCTTGTTCCAGGGGTCCATGACGTCCAGCAGCCCCTACCTTCGTTGATCGCGCAACCAACCGCCATCACCGCAAATCACCGCGGGGATTACCTCTTCGGCCATTCTCTACCCACTGCAATCCCCGGCAAGCTTCTTCGTCATCCATGGAGTCTCGTCGTCGTCGAGTTTTACTCTTCGCCGATCCTATCGCCACGGGACTTCACTTTCCGTCCGTTCTTTTCCATAACCAAGGTTTGCCCCGACCCACAGAATCTTCTTAATGCCGGCGATTCCTTTACCGGGATATCGTCGTTAACTTCTTATGATCCGTTTTCCTGGACCAGGGACTTGATTGCTATGTTTCAGAAAGTTCTAGGGTTTTCTTTATAAAATTTCAAAGCTTTCCTTATTTCAAACCAGTGAACATTTACAAGTTTTATGTTATGCTCTTGAATTGAAAATCTTGATTTGTGATCTAGGTCAAATATTGGGAAATGAATGCTTTATTTGTGTCTTTTGTAATATGCATGTGTTTTAACTAAAAGATAAATCATAAGATGTATGTTTCAAGTGGAAAAGTGTGGTAATTAGTTAATCCATCACACAAATGCTCCTATCCCTACCGTCAAGACGTTATCCTCGTCTTGATTGCTGTTTCTTTAAGTTCCTTGTCGTATAAGGATTCCCGTTAGTTCTTGTGTGTCTGCTGCTTAGCCAAAACATCTTTGCGGCTATGCTTTAGCATTGGCTATCAGTTCAGTTGCTAAGCATCCGCTTTCCTTGAGTCTAGGATGTTTCTGTGTAACAGCTATCAGTCGATACTTCTACCATCGGCTGGTTAGCTAATACGATTGTTACCTTTCTAGTATCGGCTACTGCCGATACAATCCTTTTGTTCCGTCCTACATCGACTGCGCAGAATCGTATCGGAAAGATACCCACGATCTTAGGGTTCTTGCCATCGACCGAACCAAGCCGATTCTAGTCGTTTACCATATCGGTTATGGCCGATCGATCCTTAGTTTTCCCATCTCCATATCCGCACACCTCTATCAGCCGATTTATCGACTGAGAGATCGGCTATATATCTATCGGCCATATACCCTTAACCACACTCCAATCGGCTATACGTCACTCTATAGTTGTGCTGACGTAATCGAGTCGATACAACCACACTTAGTTACCTAGATAACACCTAAGCACATCTCAGTTAAGACAACTACTTTAGGAATCATCCTTCTGCCAAGGTAATCGATGATTTCATCGATCACCTAGGAAACCAACGCACTCATCAATCAGCTAAACCTCTATTATTTCCAATCGGCTCTGTTGTAATCTTCAACAAATAGCCGATTCTAATTAGTTATCCTCCTAAAGCTCTGTTTAAGTTTAGTTTCAAATCTTTTTAGTTGTTATGTGAATAGTGTGTTAAATGAGTGTTGAATTGCAGCTTTGTTGTGAAGTAAAATAGTTTTGTGTGCACACTTGAATGTAATGTTGCATTACATGTAGATATGATTACTTTCGGCAACGGTACCTGCGAAATCTCCCCGGAGTCTACGGAGGATGTTCCTGAAGACCGAGTGAATGTCACCAAGGGATTAACTGAAGCCCCGAACCAAAGTTCGGAAGATGTTGACTTACTGACTTCAGACCCACCAGTAAAGGCAAGCCCCGGACATATTCCACTATTTTATTTACTCTGCAATCTATATCTATCTATATTATATCTTGCATTAGGTCTAGGAATTGTGGTGAAACCCTAGATGCATAAATCCTAGGAATCCAATGTAATGCTCCCGAGTCCTTATCGGATAGATGCTCCGCTAATAGGACCGGTAGAAGTCGAGTGATCTCCTGTCACTCGCGCGATATAGGAGTTGCATGTTTACATTACTGCAACCACTATAAGGATGACGGACAGGGACATGTGCTGTGTCATGACCTGGAAGTTTACCCTGTCTGTTTCGATAAAAAGTTTTAAGGCCGAAATGTTGGTAGTGGTGGTTAAGTTTTTGAAAGTACTAGCCACATACCGCGAAATACGGTAAGCGGCAAGCCTAGTAACCAATCGGCCCGGCAAGTGGACATACCTGCCACCACTCGATTTTATGTTATGTTCACACGCACCGACGTGCGGGAGTGCGTTCTGCAAGGCAGACAGGAATACGGGTTTTGTAGTCGCGCTACAGACGTATGTCCTGTACACATTGGGTGTGCGTACGGTCCTGCAGTCGCTTGTGGTGGACCTGATCCACGACCCGGAATGAAAGGCAAACGGTTGCTTGGGAATGATCGTTGGATCTTCCGAGCGTGTGAGTTAGGTTTACCTTGCAAGGTTAAATTCGATTCGAATCGTCCGCCTCTCACGAGGATTGAGATTGCTTATCCCTTCTGCCACATTGAGTAAGAAGTGAAACTAATAATGGATAATCTTGATGGATGATAATCACTACCTTGCTTGCTTAGTGTAGGTGCTAATCTAGAATAAATACTCAACTAGAAGAAGAAAGCTAAAACTTGAAAGTAGTTCATACTCTTTGTTGCTTTTCAGCTGAAAATGAACCCAGAGCCTTTGCAAAGCCTTCATGAGTCTAGCTATGGGCTAAAGTATACCCAAACCCGGGTAAGCCTTGCTGAGTATTAGTATACTCAGCCTTGCTAGTTTTATATTTTTCAGGTAAAGCCTTTGAAGACCCTACTCTCTCCCTGTCATGGCCCTGTGCGCTTCCAGAAGGTTGGTCCGTGGAATGGGATCCGTCCCCGACCAACATTGGTGATACCGAGTGATGTCGTGCCTGGGCTTAGCATGACATCCGTCTTAACGACGTGTTATAATCGTCGCGTATGTTTTCCGCTGCTAAAACCATAGCTTTAATGGTTTGTAATCTTTTCTCTAGATTTGAAACTTCATACTTCTTTTGGAAATTCTTGTAATGTAATTCTCTATGATGTAAAATGTGATGGTGATTGTATCTCTGGACTCACCTTCGTGTGAGGTAACCTTATTGGATCCTGTGTATCGGTGGTTTATCGGGACGTTACCTGACAGGCCAAGGGATTATACCGTTTGAAGCACGTTGGAGCCCTCGGGAGTGGACTCGCGTACTTGAGCCGGTATAATTCAGGTTGGTTCTGCCACAATCGGTCTGCGGGTGATAAGCCGAACTGAAATCCAACTTGGTGCCCATGGCCTTATGCAAACTTTTCCAAAACCTAGAGGTGAATTGGGTTCCTCTATCTGAAACAACTGCTAGGCACACCATGCAGCTTCACTATGTTCTCCACATAGAGCCGGGCTAGCTTTTCTCCACCATAATTGGTCCGTACGTGTGGCAGAACCGCCTGAATTACACCGGCTCAAATACGCAAGTCCTCTTTCAAGGGCTCCAACGTACTTCAAACGGTGTAACTCTTTGGTCTGTCGGGTCTTCGCCCGATACAACCACGGTTCAATAGGACCGATACAGGTTTCCCTGGCACGAAGGCGAGTTTACAATTACAGCACAACTCATCACTTTTAATTTACAAACATGTAAACATTATTACAAACCATGTTCAATTGCAATAAAATTTATACAAACGGTGTTCAAACTGACAAGCTGGGCGGCTTGTCTAAGTTCACAGCGGAAAGGAAATAAACACGCGACTACTCTCGTCGCAAAGGCGGACACCATGCTCAGCCCAAGGCCTGGTGTCACTCCGGAGGGTCATTGCCAGCCGGGGACGGGTCCCACTCCACGGACCAGCCAAAAGGAACAGAGGTTGGCCATGCAGGGTTGTCCGTGAGGTTCACAAGTGTTATACCTGCAAATGGTACTAGCAAAACTGAGTATTCTAATACTCAGCAAGGCTTACCCGGGGTTGGGTATACTTTAGCCCATAACTAGACATATGACGGCTTATAAAAGTTCTGGGTTTATTTTCAGCTGAAAAGCAACAAAGAGTATGAACTACTTTCAAGTTTTAGCTTTCATTTTCTAGTTGAGTATTTATTCTAGATTAGCACCTATACTAAGCAAGCAAGGTAGTGATTATCATCCATCAAGATTATCCATCATTTGTTCCACTTCTTACTCAATGTGGTAAAAGGGATAAGCAGTCTCAATCTTCGTGAGAAGCGGACGATTCTGAATCGAATTTCAAACCATGCAAGGTAAACCTAACACACACGCTTGGAACATCCAAAGATGGTTCCGAAGCAACCGTTTACCTTTCATTCCGGGTCGTGGATCAGGCCACCACAAGCGACTTGCAGGACCGTACGCACACCCTATATGTGCAGGACATACGTCTGTAGCGCGACTACAAAACCCGTATTCCTGTCTGCCATGCAGAACGTACTCCCACAGGTCGGTGCGTGTGAACATAACATAAAGATCGAGTGGTGGAAGGTATGTCCACTTGCCGGGCCGATTGGTTACTAGGCTTACCGCTTTACCATATTTCGCGGCATGTGGCTAGTACTGTTCAAACGCTTAGCCACCACTACCACATGGATCGGCCTTATCAACTTTTAACAAAACAGACAGGGTAAAACTTCAGGTCATGATACAGCACATGACCCTGTCCGTCATCCTTATAGTGGTTGCAGAATTGTAAACAAGCAACTCCTATATCGCGCGAGTGACAGGAAATCACCTGACTTCTACCGGCCTTATTAGCGGAGCATCTATCCGATAAGGACTCAGGTACAATACATTGGATTCCTAAGATTCATGCATCTAGGATTTCATTACAACTCCTAGACTTAATGCAAGATATAATATAAATAGATATAGGTTGCTGTGTAAATAAAGTAGTGGGATATATCCGGGGCTTGCCTTCTTGAGTGGGGGTGGGGGCAGGAGTGTCAGAGGCTTCCGAACCTTGGTTCGGGGCTTCAGTTAGTTCCTAGACGATTTGCGTTGGGTCTTCAGAAAACCCTTGGTCTTGTCCTAAGACCAACTCGTAGTCCCCGTCGTCGAGCGTCGTTGATTCTATATGAGATGCAATAATTTAAGTAAGACGAGATTTAAGTTTAAGATCTTACATTACAAAAGTTGCAATTCATCTAGCCAACACACAAGAGTTCATGAAATAAAGAGAGTTTAGGTTTGAAACACGACTTATAAAGGAACTATAAAGATATTGCTAACTGGTTGTAAACAAGCACTAAAATATTTAAATTTGAATTTGAAGTTAAACCCAAAATTAATTCCAAACTTTAAGAAAAGATCATAAAGTTTTGGAAATTTAATTACACACCAAACATTAATACATTAGAGAATGACAAAAGGTCTTAATTAGAAAGGGTCATACAACATGTTTAGCTAATACTTCAAATTTGAAATGTCCAAATGAAAAGAAGTTAAGTCTAACACAAATTTGAGTTTGGGACTTTAACACAAATTTATTTATACTTGATAGAACATACATGCCAAAGATTCACAAGCAATAAAGCAAGAAATATAAGAGTTAAACACAAACCACTGCTTAATCTTAGGTTTAAAATAGAGGTAAAAGTATTTTGTTTCAAACTAAACTTCCTTAGCAAAAGTTGTAGGGTTTGAAATCTAGTTTACAACAAAACTAGTTTCGCCATTTTTGGATTTTTCTGTGAATTGCTACGAATTTTGCAAGACAGAACATGCACTCACATGAAATAACAACTACTTCTGTTACAAACTGGTCCCTAGGTTTTACAGAAAACCCCCTGGAAAGAAAGCAATCAGTGCAATTGGGTCCAATGACCATGGCCGGCGGGGGAGGAGCTCGGGTCCGGCCAAATTCCGGCCAGGGGGGTCGCCGGTGGTGAGGGGCAAGGGGAGGGAGAGCACGAGGGGATCTCAGGCTACCCACCGGTGGTCTTGGAGGGGCTCGAGGTGGCCGGAGATGGGCTGCCCACGGGAGGCCGAGCCGGCGGCCGGAGGTGAGTGGCGGCGGTAGCGCTCCGGCGTCCAGGGGAGGAAGGGCCGGGCTGGGGAAGACGCAGTGGAGGATGGGGAAGCTGTTGGTGCTACTGGTTTGGGGGGGGAGAGTGCGGAGGTGCGAGCTCCACGGTGGACCGAGGTCTCGGCGGCGCTAATGGAGGACGGCGTGGTTCTGTACGCGCGCAAGGAGGTCCGGGGCGGCCTTTTATAGGCAATTGAGGTGGGAAAGAGGAGCACGGCGAGCAGGGCAACGGTTTGAGGTTGCTACGGGGGGGGGGGGAACTAGTGAATCGCGGCAGCGGCAGAGGCGCCGGCGGGCGGCGTTGCAGTGCCGCAAGGCGGTGTGGCGCGCAGGCGAGGCGCCAGCAGGGGGGTTAGGGCGGCGGAAGGACAGGGAGGTGACGCGTGGACGAGGGGAGAAACAGGAGGTGGGCGCCGGCGACCAAGGGCGGTTCACTGCGCCGGCGGCAGAGGCGCCAGGAGCAGAGCAGAGGGCAGAGGCGCCAGGAAGAAGAAGGGGGAAAGAATAAAGCCGGGGACTGTTTTGCAATATGAGAGAAAAACGAGGACCTCACTGAAAAGAACTTGCAACTTTTAAACCAGTGCCCAAATGGAGATGGTCCAAAAAGCAAAAGTGTATAGTTTTTCAAACTCTACAACTTCTCTTTAAGGTTCATCTACAGTTGAGCAACAGTTTTGAAGATACTATAAACTTAGTAATATTTTCAAATTTCATGTAAATCCTATGGATAAAATTACTTTTACATATATACCCAAGGGTAATTTCTCATATTTTTGTAATTTAAACCACAGGTTACCATCTTTTGCAAAACAACCCTCATGCTTTTAAACTTTTCCCTCCATATCCACCCATTTTGCATAAAAGGACCTCCAGTTAAAATTTATTTACATAATTAACACTTTTTCCTTAACATTGCACATATTAAACACACCTTTGCCACACTTTGAACATAAAAGCATACCAAAACTCTAGGGTGTGACCATGCTATTTACCTGAGTGTCACAGCCTTCCCCCCTAAAAAGAATCTCGTCCCGAGATTCCGGAACAGGATGGAATGGAAAGATCAGACTTGAAGATTGGCTTGGAAGAAATCGGGAAAGTTATGCTAAAGATAAGATTCAGTTTCCCATGTTGCTTCTTCTTCCGTATGATGGTTCCACTGAATCTTGTACATTCTGATGGTTTCTCTTCTGGTGCTTCTCTCTTTAGTGTCTAGGATTCTGATTGGATGCTCTGTATAGGTCAGATCTGGTTTGATTTTCGATAGCTTGGGAATCGATGATTTCGGTAGGGATCTTAACACACTTCCTGAGTTGGGATACATGGAAGATGTTATGGATGGCCGCTAGTTGAGGAGGAAGTTGGAGACGGTAAGCTACGGGTCCACAGATTTCAAGGATTTCAAAGGGTCCGATGTATCGAGGAGCAAGTTTCCCTTTTACACCGAATCTTTGAACACCTCGGGTAGGAGATACTCGAAGATATACGAAGTCTCTGACTTGGAATTGTAAGGGTCTTCTTCGTATATCAGCGTAGCTTTTCTGTCAAGATTGGGCGGCCTTTAGATTGTTCTGGATAAGCCTAACTTTATCCTCTGCTTCCATAACTAGATCGGGTCCAAAAATTTTACGTTCGCCGGTTTGTGACCAACTCAAAGGAGTTCGACATCGGCGACCGTGTAACGCCTTAAATGGGGCCATCCTAATACTTGTCTGATAGCTGTTATTGTAAGAGAATTCTGCCAGTGACAAGTATTTATTCCAGTTTTTGTCAAATTGAAGTACACAAGCTCGGAGCATATCTTCCAGAATCTGGTTTACCCGCTCAGTTTGCCCATCTGTCTGAGGATGATAGGCGGAACTTCGAATTAACTTAGTTCCAAGAGCATCATGAAGTTGATCCCAGAACCTAGCGACGAATTGTGCTCCATGATCAGAAATAATCGTCTTAGGTACTCCATGTAGACGAACAATTTGATCTAAATAGATCTCGGCATACTTCTTGGCAATATATGTAGTATGCACGGGAAGAAAATGTGCAGTCTTGGTTAATCGATCAACGATTACCCAAATAGAGTCATGCCTCCGAGAAGTGTTGGGCAGACCAACAATAAAGTCCATACTGATATCCTCCCACTTCCACAAGGGAATGGGTAGAGGTTGAAGGATACCAGCAGTTTTCAGATGACTGGCTTTGACTCTTTGACAGATATCACATTCCGACACATACTTGACAATCTCTCGTCTCATACGAGTCCACCAAAAGTTCTGTTTCAGATCCTGATACATCTTCGTACTGCCAGGATGCATAGAGAATTTGGACAGGTGGGCTTCGTCCATTATTTGCTTACGGAGCTTATGGTCCTTAGGTACAACGATACGTTCGTTGAACCATAAAATTCCTTCAGGATCTATTCGGAAGCATTTATACTTCCATTCTCCTTGTATTAACTTCTGTTTAATGATTCTGACCCCTTTATTATGCTGTTGTGCTAGAATAATATTATCTCTGAGTGTGGCTTCAACTGAAAGGTGGTTTAAGTCACCTTGGGAAATGACCTCTAGGTTAAGCTTTCTCATTTCCCAACAGAGAGTCTCATTGAACGCCTCAACAGATAGGCAAGAATAATGCGCTTTGCGACTGAGGGCATCCGCGACAACATTAGCCTTGCCTGGATGATAATGCACTTCTAAGTCATAATCTTTGATAAGTTCTAGCCAGCGCCTTTGCCTCATATTCAGATCTGCTTGGGTAAAGATATACTTGAGGCTTTTGTGGTCAGTGTAGATATGGCACTTTGTACCCATTAGATGGTGTCTCTAGATTTTTAGGGCATGAATAACAGCTGCAAGCTCGAGATCATGAGTGGGGTAATTCTGTTCATGAACCCTAAGTGCTCGTGATGCATATGCAATTACTCGGTTGTTTTGCATAAGTACACAACCAAGTCCAGTTCCTGATGCATCACAATAGATGTCAAAAGGTTTTGATACATCTGGTTGAGCTAAGACTGGAGCAGTCGTAAGACGATCCCTAAGAGTGTGAAATGCAGTTTCACATTTTTGATCCCAAGAGAATTTAACCCCTATCTTTAGTAGCTCGGTCATAGGTTTGGCTATTCTGGAAAAGTCAGGAATGAAACGACGATAATAGCCAGCTAGACCGAGAAAACTACGAATCTGATGGACTGACGTTGGAGGTTGCCAATCCATCACTTCTTGTACCTTACTGGGATCAACGGATATTCCATCACCAGAAATGGTATGGCGCAGAAATTTTACTGCATCCAACCAAAACTCGCACTTGGAGAATTTGGCATACAGGCGATGGTCTCTTAATCGCTGAAGGATGACATGAAGATGTTTCGCATGATCTTCTGAATTTTTAGAGTAGATCAAGATGTCATCAATAAAAACTACGACAAATTTGTCAAGTTCTTGCATGAAGACAGAGTTCATAAGGTACATGAAATATGCTGGAGCATTGGTGAGACCAAACGACATAACCAGATACTCATATAAACCATATCTGGTAGAGAAAGCTGTTTTAGGAATATCACTGGGCCGAATTTTTATTTGATGATAGCCGGAACGAAGATCTATTTTAGAAAATACCTTGGCTCCGGCTAACTGATCGAACAGAATATCAATGCGGGGTAAGGGATACTTATTTTTGATAGTTACCGCATTGAGAGAACGGTAGTCCACACATAGCCTTAAGCTATTATCTTTCTTTTTCACAAACAAGGCTGGACATCCCCATGGTGATGCACTCGAACGAATGAAACCTTTGTCTAAGAGATCTTGGAGTTGGGTTTTTAACTTAGCCAACTCATTAGGAGGCATACGATAGGGTCTCTTAGAGATAGGGGATGTACCAGGTTGGAGTTCTATGATAAACTCGATATCTCTATCTGGAGGCATTCCAGGCAAATCGTCTGGAAAGACATCGGGATATTCACATACGATAGGGATATCTTTTAACTTAACCCCAGTGGTAGCATAAGTACAAGGGTTAAGGTGTTGCTGCTGTGGAAGATAGAGAATGATTGACTCAGACTCAGGTGAATCTATTCCCACAGTTCGAGAAGGGATATCTAAGGACACATGATACTGAGTCATCCAGTTCATACCCAAAAGGACATCCATCCCTTTTAGGTCTAATACTAACAGATCCGTTTTGATTAGATGACTACCCAGCTGAATTGGTACCCTTCTACAGATTTGATTGGACAAAGTCTTACCACCAGGAGTTACAATCCTATAAGCTTCATTTATACAACAGATATCCAAGCCCACTTTAGTCCCACAATCCATACTGATAAAACTATGAGTGGCACCAGTATCGAAAAGAACAATAACGGGATGATGGTTGATAGAAAATGTACCCGTCATTATCGGTGCCCCTTCTGGGAGTTCGGAGAGTGTGGTGAGGTTTACCCTTCCTTGGCGGACCTGGACCACCTGTCTCTTGCCCTTGCCCTTGTTGGTTGGATTAGATGTTTGCCCTTGGAAAGATTTCCTAGGTTGACGGCAATCCTTGATGAAGTGGGACGGGCTTCCACAATTGAAACAACGATAGTTGCTGTTTCCTGGATTTGCTGGTGGAAAGTTTGGCCGCGGGCCTTGTTGTTCCTGCTGCTGAAATTGAGGTATCGGTGGTCGGTTGAATTGTGCCTGTTGGGGTGGTCGAGCTACCCATCTGCCTGGCAAATTGCCTCGAGGCGGAGCTCGAGGGGCGTTACTCGAGACCAACCGATACCTTGGCGGCTGTGAAGTTGCAGATCCTGTAGGTGCTTTTCGTTTCTTTTCTGCTCTGTGGGCGGCAATGAAATCCTCTTGAGTAATGGCCATATTTACCAACTCATTAAAATTGTCGGCCTTTACCAAATTCAGCCACTCCTTAAGTTTGGTGTTTAGGCCCCGGCGAAAGCGATCACATTTGCGGGCATCAGTGTCCGCATGAGATCCTGCATACTGGCACAGGTGATTGAAAACCTGTGCATACTGCGTAACAGTGCGGGTACCTTAGGTCAAACTTAAAAATTCATTGAGCTTCCGCTCAATGAGTCCCGCTGGTATATGATGTGCTCAAAACGCAGTTCGAAACTCGTCCCAGGTGACGACATGTTCGGCAGGTTGCATAGCATGAAACTGATCCCACCAAAGACGAGCAGTGCTTCGGAGCTGCTGAGCTGCAAAGAGAACCTTATTCTCATCTGAACATGGAGCTGGTAATAAGGCGAACTTGGACTCGATGGTTCGCATCCAGGCGTCTGCATCTAAGGGCTCATCGGCCTTATGGAATAATGGCGGTTGAGTGCTGAGGAAATCCTGGTAACTGGCCGACAGGGGTTCACCTCGGCCTCGAGGTTGCTGCTGAAAGTGGCCCATTTTAGCTTGCACAAGTTGATTAAGAAGCTCAGTTTGCCGGGCCATAACCTCGGCCAGGTTTGAAGGTGGCGGTGGTGGTTGCTGAGAACTACCGGGCTTACCTGCCCGGAATCCTTCCGGGGTTCCACGAGTAGCTCCAACCATCTGAAATAAAGGAGATATCCATTATCAATAACATCCCTACTCCAAATTTCAGATGATATACAATTTCCAAACAGGAATGCAATTCTTATGCTCCATTCAACCCACTCATTCGGATGCAAGAAGACAAAGGAAGATAATAGACACAAGATTTGGGTTACTACATAAGCACTGGTGATCCTTATGTCTTACATTAGTACCCCTAGACTACTACATGCCATCACTTAATTACATATGCCACATATACAATAAGTGGCTCCAAACCTAGGCAAACTACACACTACCTATTTTACACTTTTACTACACTAAGTACAACTGGACTGGCACCCACTCAACTTAAAAGTCTTCTAAGTTACCCACTGACGACTGGCTACCAGAAGAGGAATGATGGGGACTGATAACAAGGTCTCCGTGCTCAGAGTCCATTTCGAAGATAGTCAAGTCTGATAACAGCAAAGGCTAGAAATCAGATGGATACCTAAGATACTTAAGATACTCATCTTAGGACTATCATGAGAGTCCTATCAACTCATTCTAGAAACAAAAACACACTATTCCTCCTTAACAAAATTTAAACATACATTGCATTCATTTGTTTGATAATGCATGCACGTACTATTCGTCCTCACAACCAAAATAACTGCCGAATATCCTCGGACTTACGTGGTTAATTCCGGTGGCATATTCATACGTCTCTCACTATATATACTAATCGATAAATCCTACGCATCCTATTAGCGTAAGCGTGGTCAGTGTACCTGCAGAAAAATACACAGATATATATATATATATTTCATGAACCTTTCATGGCAGCACGACATGAAAGCGTCCCCAAACAGTACTGTTCACGATAGAAGCTGTGGCAGAACCAACCTGAATTATACCGGCTCAAGTACGCGAGTCCAATCCTGAGGGCTCCAACGTGCTTCAAATGGTATAATCCCTTGGCCTGTCGGGTAACGTCCCGATAAACCACCGATACACAGGATCAAATAAGGTTACCTCACACGAAGGTGAGTCCAGAGATACAATCACCATCATATTTTACATCACAGAGGATTACATGACAAGAGTTTCCAAAAGAAGTACGAAGTTTCAAATCTAGAGAGAACATTACAAACTTTTAAAGTTAAGGTTCTTAGCAGCGGAAAACATACGCGACGATTCCTAACACGTCGTCCAGACGGATGCCATGCTAAGCCCGGGCACGACATCACTCGATATCACCAGTGCTGGCCGGGGACGAATCCCATTCCACGGACCAATCATCTGGAAGAGCACAGGGCCATGACAGGGAAAGAGTAGGGTCTTCAAAGGCTCTACCTGAAAAACATAAAACTAGCAAGGCTGAGTATACTAATACTCAGCAAGGCTTACCCGGGATTGGGTATACTTTAACCCGTAACTAGACTCATGAAGGCTTTGTCAAGGCTCTGGGTTTATTTTCAGCTGAAAAGCAACAGAGAGTATGAACTACTTTCAAGTTTTAGCTTCCAGATTCTAGCTTGATTAGCCACCTAGGTTAGCACCTATACTAAACAAGCAAGGTAGTGATTATCATTCACCAAGATTATCCATCATTAGTTCCACATTTTACTCAATGCGGCAGAAGGGATAAGCAGTCTCAAGCATCGTGAGAGGCGGACGATTCGAATCGAATTTAACCTTGCAAGGTAAACCTAACACACACGCTTGGAACATCCAACGATCGTTCCGAAGCAACCGTTTGCCTTTCTTTCCGACTCGTGGACAGGCCACCGCAAGCGACTTGCAGGACCGTACGCACACCCTATGTGTGCAGGACATACGCCTGTAGCGCGACTACAAACCCGTATTCCTGTCTGCCTTGCAGAACGTACTCCCACAGGTCGGTGCGTGTGAACATAACATAAAGATCGAGTGGTGGGAGGTA
Organism: Panicum hallii; assembly: GCF_002211085.1. Taxonomy (NCBI): domain Eukaryota; kingdom Viridiplantae; phylum Streptophyta; class Magnoliopsida; order Poales; family Poaceae; genus Panicum; species Panicum hallii. The sequence continues at coordinate 20,772,892 of NC_038042.1, forward strand.
TGTCCACTCACCGGGCCGATTGGTTACTAGGTTTACCGCTTACCATATTTCGCGGCATGTGGCTAGTACTTTCAAAAACTTAGCCACCACTACCACATAGATCGACCTTATCAACTTTTAACGAAACAGACAGGGTAAACTTCCAGGTCATGATACAGCCCATGACCCTGTCCGTCATCCTTATAGTGGTTGCAGAAATGTAAACATGCAACTCCTATGTCGCGCGAGTGACAGGAAATCACCCGACTTCTACCGGTCCTATTTAGCAGAGCATCTAAGCGATAAGGACTCAGGTACAATACATTGGCTCCTAAGATTCATGCATCTAGGGTTTCATTACAGCTCCTAGACTTAATGCAAGATATAATATAAATAGACGTAGATTGCAGTGTAAATAAAGTAGTGGGATATGTCCGGGGCTTGCCTTTACTGGTGGGTCTGAAGTCAGAAATGTTAATATCTTCCGAACTTTGGTTCGGGGCTTCAGTTAATCCCTTGGTGAGGTTCACTTGGTCTTCAGGAACATCCTCGGCAGACTTGGGGAAACCTCGTAGGTACCGTTGCCGAAGTAGTCGTATCTATATGCAATGCGACATCACATTCAGAGCATGCACGTGAAGCCATTTCACCTCACAACAAAGTTGCAATTTAACACCCTTTAACATATCACTCATATATCAACCAGAAAGATCTGAGCTAAACCTAGATAGAGCTATAGGGGAACATCTAATTAGAATCGGCTACTCGTTGAAGATTACAACAGAGTCGATTGGAAACAACGGAGGTTTAGCTGATGGAAAGATGCATCGATTTCCTAGGTGATCGATAAAAGCATCGATTACCCTGGTAGAAGGATGATTCCTAAAACAGTTGTCTTAACTAAGATGTGCTTAAGTGTTATTCTAGGTAACTAAGTGTGGTTATATCGACTCGATTACGTCAACACAACAATTGAGTGACGTCTAGCCGATTGGAGTGTGGTTAAGGGTATATGGCCGATAGATATATAGCCGATCTCTCAGTCGATAAATCGGCTGATAGAGGTGTGCGGATATGGAGATGGGAAAACTAAGGATCGATCGGCCATAACCGATATGGTAAACGACTAGAATCGGCTTGGTTCGGCCGATGGCAAGAACCCTAAGATCGTGGGTATCTTTCCGATACGATTCTGCGCAGTCGATGTAGGACAGAACAAAAGGATTGTATCGGCAGTAGCCGATACTAGAAAGGTAACAATCGTATTAGCTAACCAGCCGATGGTAGAAGTATCGACCGATAGCTGTTACACAGAAACATCCTAGACTCAAGGAAAGCGGATGCTTAGCAGCTGAACTGATAGCCAATGCTAAAGCATAGCCGCAAAGATGTTTTGGCTAAGCAGCAGACACACAAGAATTAACGGGAATCCTTATATGACAAGGAACTTAAAGAAACAGCAATCAAGACGAGGATAACGTCTTGACGGTAGGGATAGGAGCATTTGTGTGATGGATTAACGAATTACCACACTTTTCCACTTGAAACATACATCTTATGATTTATCTTTTAGTTAAAACACATGCATACAATATATGGTACAAACAAAGCATTCATTCCCTAACATTTAACCTAGACCACAGATCAAGATTTTCAATTCAAGAGCATAACACAAACTTGTAAATGTTCCCTGATTTGAAATAAAGGAAGTTTTGAAAATTTTACAAAGGACACCCTAGAACTTTCTAAAACATAGCAATCAAGTCCCTGGTCCGGGAAAACAGTTAATAGGAAGTTAACGACAATATTCCGGCAAAGGAATCGCCGGCATTAGAAAGGTTCAGCAGGTCAGGGCAAACCTTGGTTATGGAGAAGAACAGACGGAAGGTGATTTTCCGTGGCGAACAGGATTGGCGCGGAGAAAAGTTCGACGGTGACGAGATTCCGTGGTTGACGAAGAAGTTTGCCGGGTAGGGTTGCCGTGCTTGGTTGCATCGAGGCTCCTCCGAGCTCGTCACACCTAACTGCCGCCTTCGCTCCATAACTCCTCCTTCCGACTTGTCGCGCTATAAGCGCCTCCCTGCTTCCGCGAGGATCGAGGCCTGCCTGCATCAGGATCACATCTTCCGTTACCGTCTGCGCTAGACCACCTCCGTTCTCCTCGAGCAGTTCGCAGTGCCGCTTGACTTCATCCGCGGCTCCCTCCTTAACGATCCCCGACGTTCTCCACGCGCGACTCTACTGCTCCCTGGGCAGGTCAGCCTGCAGCCGCCGCATTGCAACTTCTCTCGCATCGCGCGTGACCTCCCTGCATATTGTCGTCCTGCACGCCGTGCAGCTACTCTTCCGCTTCCTGCTACCGAATCCGTGTTCGGCCGGCCTTGCCGCGTCACTCCCGTGCTCGCACACGCGTTCCAGCGTTGCTCGCGCCACCTGTCCTCTGACCACCTAGCGCTTGCACTCCAGTGCGCTGCGTGCCCCTCGCTCCTGCACGCGCCGCCACGTCGCGCTCCACCAGCTCCCGTACGCCACCGCACGCATGCCATCGCCCTGCGCTTCTAGCTCCTGCGCACGCCGTCGCGCACGTCTCCCGCGCGCACGCATCTGCGCGCTCCATGCCGCTCGCCTGAGCCGTTGCCGCTCCGCTAGCCGAGCTCCGCTCCTACTTCGGCCGAGTCGCTCCTCGCTCGCCCAGTGCACTAGCGCCGCGTCGCTCTGCCGCCCGGGACCTCGCTCGAACGCTTGCACCACGAGCCCCCTCGCTGCGTCGCACGACACCCGCTCACTCCGCTCCACCCGCGCGGCGTTCACCTCTTGCTACCGCGCACCCCGCACCCGAGCCACTGCTCCCGCCTGTTTCCACGCGCTTGCCCGCACCGTCTGGCGCCTGGGCCATGCCCTGCGCAGCGCCTCCTGGGCCTGCTGCTGCCCCTGCGCCGAGCCCGCCAGCCGAGCCGCGCCACCAGCAGCTCGCCCCCGCCTCCGCATACGCCTGCGCGCACGCGCCCGCGCCGTGCGCCTACGCGCCGCTCGGGCCGAGCCGCGCCGCCGCCAGGGCCGCGCCACCGCTCGCCCCGCGAGCCGACCGAGCCCGCGCCGAGCCACCGCCGCCCGCGCGCTGCTCCCGCCAGCCGCGCCGCCGGGGGCCGCTCGCGCCGCTGGCTCCCCTGCGCCCTGCGCGCGCTCCGCCTGCGGCCGCCGCCTGCTGCCGCGTGCCCGCACTCGCCCGGGTCCGCCATCGCCTGGCCTGCCTCCGCTCGACCGCAGCTTCCCGAGCCGCTGCGCGGCGCGCCGGCCTCCGCCTGCCGCCGAGCCGAGCCGCCGCTCGCCCCCCGCGACGCCCGCGCGCCCAGCGCCCAGCTCTGGCGCCGCGTGCTCTGCCCTTGCGCACGCCCGGAGCCCCGCCGCTCGGGCCGCCCGGCCGAGCTCATGCACCAGCTGCTCCCTTTGCCGGTGGATGGAAGAGAGAGAGGGGCTAGAAGAGATAGAGATGGAGACCAAGGAGAAGGCACTGACGGTGGAACAAAAGGAAGTGCCAGGAACGGATAGAACAGAGAGAGAAGAAGAACAGAGGAGAAAGGGAAACAGGATTTCCCAAGGACCTTTGCGTAAATATAGAAAACTACAGGGGCCTGACTGTAAAACAAAATTTCCCGTCGATTTAAAACCCGAATGAAGAAATGCCCAAAACGAAAGTTGGAGAGTTTTTCAAACTCTACAACCTTGCTTTAGGGCCCAATTTCAAAAACTCAAAATTTACATTTTTATATGTGAATCTTTGAACAAAAGTCAGATTTGAATTGCTTTTGTCCTAGAAATGTAATTCATAAAATTTCAGGACTTAAATGCAAGCATTTATGACACGTCATAATGACGGGATAGACTCGTCATAATGAGTGGATAGACATGTCATGATGACTTGCACTTTTACACTTTAGTCCTGAGTAAATTTGAAAATTACTTTTGTAAATGAAACATTTGCATAAAAGGACTTGTACTTTTATAAAATTACATAAACACCCTTATTTTTACCATTTTACCCAAACTTTTTACCCACATGCATTTCAAATGCAACTTTTGGATAAATATATATTTTACAGTGAATAAAATATGAAAAACACGTTTGCAAAACCACCCTTTACTTATTTCGAAATTACCTCCCATCCAAACACATTTTGCAAAAACAACCCTAGGTTTTCTGTAATTACAAAAATACCCTTTTTATTAGCACTTTTAAATTTTCAAAAGTTTCACATAGATATACACAAGCTTTACACTTAACAAACACATATTTCATACTAATAAAATATATGCCTAGCATTACAAATACACGAACTGTCACAGAAACAGCATTTGTACAATTACCGCCGTACAGACAACGTTAGCATACGTTATCGAAACAACGTATTCACGGGGGGTACCGCAAAATGCGGGGGTATGAACAGCGATCGCCATACCCTACGCCGAACCATATACTCCCAATATAGTCAACCTAAGTTGATATATTGGCAGCATCTCAAGTAGGCCACTGCTTGAGAAACAGCGTTCGGTTCGCATCACCGACAGGAAGGCCAAGCTCCCTCAGTTGGCTGAGGATCCTTACCTTCTTACCTCCGTTCGTAGATGTCGTTACAGAAAATAAAATTGGATTGTGCAGGAATTTAAGTTTTGACGGAAAGTAGTGCTGCAAGTCAAATTTATATATACACTCTAATTGCCACCTGATATTTCCCATATACATCCCTAGGGCTTTTACGAATTAAACACATCCTTAACGAATCCAACGCATGTTTGTAAATTCATTTGTTGGCCCAATTTTTATGCTGAAAACACTTTTTATGAGTTGTTGTGATTGTAATGGTAAACCTACAGCTCTGATACCAGCTGTGGCAGAACCGCCTGAATTACACCGGCTCAAATACGCAAGTCCTCTTTCAAGGGCTCCAACGTACTTCAAACGGTGTAACTCTTTGGTCTGTCAGGTCTTCGCCCGATACAACCACGGTTCAACAGGACCGATACAGGTTTCCCTGGCACGAAGGCGAGTTTACAATTACAGCACAACTCATCACTTTTAATTTACAAACATGTAAACATTATTACAAACCATGTTCAATTGCAATAAAATTTATACAAACGGTGTTCAAACTGACAAGCTGGGCGGCTTGTCTAAGTTCACAGCGGAAAGGAAATAAACACGCGACTACTCTTGTCGCAAAGGCGGACACCATGCTCAGCCCAAGGCCTGGTGTCACTCCGGAGGGTCATTGCCAGCCGGGGACGGGTCCCACTCCACGGACCAGCCAAAAGGAACAGAGGTTGGCCATGCAGGGTTGTCCGTGAGGTTCACAAGTGTTATACCTGCAAATGGTACTAGCAAAACTAAGTATTCTAATACTCAGCAAGGCTTACCCGGGGTTGGGTATACTTTAGCCCATAACTAGACATATGACGGCTTATAAAAGTTCTGGGTTTATTTTCAGCTGAAAAGCAACAAAGAGTATGAACTACTTTCAAGTTTTAGCTTTCATTTTCTAGTTGAGTATTTATTCTAGATTAGCACCTATACTAAGCAAGCAAGGTAGTGATTATCATCCATCAAGATTATCCATCATTTGTTCCACTTCTTACTCAATGTGGTAAAAGGGATAAGCAGTCTCAATCTTCGTGAGAAGCGGACGATTCTGAATCGAATTTCAAACCTTGCAAGGTAAACCTAACACACACGCTTGGAACATCCAAAGATCGTTCCGAAGCAACCGATTACCTTTCATTCCAGGTCGTGGATCAGGCCACCACAAGCGACTTGCAGGACCGTACGCACACCCTATATGTGCAGGACATACGTCTGTAGCGCGACTACAAAACCCGTATTCCTGTCTGCCATGCAGAACGTACTCCCACAGGTCGGTGCGTGTGAACATAACATAAAGATCGAGTGGTGGAAGGTATGTCCACTTGCCGGGGCGATTGGTTACTAGGCTTACCGCTTTACCATATTTCGCGGCATGTGTCTAGTACTGTTCAAACGCTTAGCCACCACTACCACATGGATCGGCCTTATCAACTTTTAACAAAATAGACAGGGTAAAACTTTAGGTCATGATACAGCACATGACCCTGTCCGTCATCCTTATAGTGGTTGCAGAATTGTAAACAAGCAACTCCTATATCGCGCGAGTGACAGGAAATCACCCGACTTCTACCGGCCTTATTAGCGGAGCATCTATCCGATAAGGACTCGGGTACAATACATTGGATTCCTAAGATTCATGAATCTAGGGTTTCATTACAACTCCTAGACTTAATGCAAGATATAATATAAATAGATATAGGTTGCTGTGTAAATAAAGTAGTGGGATATGTCCGGGGCTTGCCTTCTTGAGTGGGGGTGGGGCAGGAGTGTCAGAGGCTTCCGAACCTTGGTTCGGGGCTTCAGTTAGTTCCTCGACGATTTGCGTTGGGTCTTCAGAAAACCCTTGGTCTTGTCCTAAGACCAACTCGTAGTCCCCATCGTCGAGCGTCGTTGATTCTATATGAGATGCAATAATTTAAGTAAGACGAGATTTAAGTTTAAGATCTTACATTACAAAAGTTGCAATTCATCTAGCCAACACACAAGAGTTCATGAAATAAAGAGAGTTTAGGTTTGAAACACGACTTATAAAGGAACTATAAAGATATTGCTAACTGGTTGTAAACAAGCACTAAAATATTTAAATTTGAATTTGAAGTTAAACCCAAAATTAATTCCAAACTTTAAGAAAAGATCATAAAGTTTTGGAAATTTAATTACACACCAAACATTAATACATTAGAGAATGACAAAAGGTCTTAATTAGAAAGGGTCATACAACATGTTTAGCTAATACTTCAAATTTGAAATGTCCAAATGAAAAGAAGTTAAGTCTAACACAAATTTGAGTTTGGGACTTTAACACAAATTTATTTATACTTGATAGAACATACATGCCAAAGATTCACAAGCAATAAAGCAAGAAATATAAGAGTTAAACACAAACCACTCCTTAATCTTAGGTTTAAAATAGAGGTAAAAGTATTTTGTTTCAAACTAAACTTCCTTAGCAAAAGTTGTAGGGTTTGAAATCTAGTTTACAACAAAACTAGGTTTGCCATTTTTGGATTTTTCTGTGAATTGCTACGAATTTTGCAAGACAGAACAAGCACTCACATGAAATAACAACTACTTCTGTTACAAACTGGTCCCTAGGTTTTAGAGAAAACCCCCTGGAAAGAAAGCAATCAGTGCAATTGGGTCCAATGACCATGGCCGGCGGGGGAGGAGCTCGGGTCCGGCCAAATTCCGGCCAGGGGGTCGCCGGTGGTGAGGGGCAAGGGGAGGGAGAGCACGAGGGATCTCAGGCTACCCACCGGTGGTCTTGGAGGGGCTCGAGGTGGCCGGAGATGGGCTGCCCACGGGAGGCCGAGCCGGCGGCCGGAGGTGAGTGGCGGCGGTGGCGCTCCGGCATCCAGGGGAGGAAGGGCCGGGCTGGGGAAGACGCAGTGGAGGATGGGGAAGCTGTTGGCGCTACTGGTTTGGGGAGGGAGAGGGCGGAGGTGCGAGCTCCACGGTGGACCGAGGTCTCAGCGGCGCTAATGGAGGACGGCGTGGTTCTGTACGCGCGCAAGGAGGTCCGGGGCGGCCTTCTATAGGCAATTGAGGTGGGAAAGAGGAGCACGGCGAGCAGGGCAACGGTTTGAGGTTGCTACGGGGGGGGGGGGGGGGGGGGGGAACCAGTGAATCACGGCGGCGGCAGAGGCGCCGGCGGGCGGCGTTGCAGTGCCGCAAGGTGGCGTGGCGCGCAGGCGAGGCGCCAGCAGGGGGGGTTAGGGCGGTGGAAGGACAGGGAGGTGACGCGTGGACGAGGGGAGAAACAGGAGGTGGGCGCCGGCGACCAAGGGCGGTTCACTGCGCCGGCGGCAGAGGCGCCAGGAAGAAGAAGGGGGAAAGAATAAAGCCGGGGACTGTTTTGCAATATGAGAGAAAAACGAGGACCTCACTGAAAAGAACTTGCAACTTTTAAACCAGTGCCCAAATGGAGATGGTCCAAAAAGCAAAAATGTATAGTTTTTCAAACTCTACAACTTCTCTTTAAGGTTCATCTACAGTTGAGCAACAGTTTTGAAGATACTATAAACTTAGTAATATTTTCAAATTTCATGTAAATCCTATGGATAAAATTACTTTTACATATATACCCAAGGGTAATTTCTCATATTTTTGTAATTTAAACCACAGGTTACCATCTTTTGCAAAACAACCCTCATGCTTTTAAACTTTTCCCTCCATATCCACCCATTTTGCATAAAAGGACCTCCAGTTAAAATTTATTTACATAATTAACACTTTTTCCTTAACATTGCACATATTAAACACACCTTTGCCACACTTTGAACATAAAAAGCATACCAAAACTCTAGGGTGTGACCATGCTATTTACCTGAGTGTCACAGCCTTCCCCCCTCAAAAGAATCTCGTCCCGAGATTCCGGAACAGGATGGAATGGAAAGATCAGACTTGAAGATTGGCTTGGAAGAAATCGGGAAAGTTATGCTAAAGATAAGATTCAATTTCCCATGTTGCTTCTTCTTCCGTATGATGGTTCCACTGAATCTTGTACATTCTGATGGTTTCTCTTCTGGTGCTTCTCTCTTTAGTGTCTAGGATTCTGATTGGATGCTCTGTATAGGTCAGATCTGGTTTGATTTCGATAGCTTGGGAATCGATGATTTCGGTAGGGATCTTAACACACTTCCTGAGTTGGGATACATGGAAGATGTTATGGATGGCCGCTAGTTGAGGAGGAAGTTGGAGACGGTAAGCTACGGGTCCACAGATTTCAAGGATTTCAAAGGGTCCGATGTATCGAGGAGCAAGTTTCCCTTTTACACCGAATCTTTGAACACCTCGGGTAGGAGATACTCGAAGATATACGAAGTCTCTGACTTGGAATTGTAAGGGTCTTCTTCATATATCAGCGTAGCTTTTCTGTCAAGATTGGGCGGCCTTTAGATTGTTCTGGATAAGCCTAACTTTATCCTCTGCTTCCATAACTAGATCGGGTCCAAAAATTTTACGTTCGCCGGTTTGTGACCAACTCAAAGGAGTTCGACATCGGCGACCATGTAACGCCTCAAATGGGGCCATCCTAATACTTGTCTGATAGCTGTTATTGTAAGAGAATTCTTCCAGTGACAAGTATTTATTCCAGTATTTGTCAAATTGAAGTGCAATGTCCGCTTTTATTCCACTCCACCAATACTTTTTTCTTATATCCACATACATCTTGGTGGATCCTGGGTGGATGGAATATGCCATTTTGTGGGCCTCATCCATAATAGTCTGCCGGAAGTCTCCTTTCTTGGGTATGCAAATTCTATCTTTGTACCATAAGGTTCCTTTGTCATCCACTCTAAAATCCGGTGCCTTGTTTTCTCCAGTATACATGCGGATTTTCATCAAGTCCTTGTCTGAACCTTGGGCCTTTCTGATCTTGTCCTCCAGAGTGGGTTGAACACTCAACTTGCGACTGGAACCATGGGGGGTGATGTGCACATTTAATCGTGCCATTTCTTCTTGTAGGTGGGCATCCTTAGGTCCATAAGATTTCCGGCTTAAGGCATCTGCTACCACGTTTGCTTTACCAGGGTGGTAATGAATTTCCACATTATAATCCTTAACTAGTTCTAACCACCTTCTTTGCCTTAAGTTCAAATCTGGCTGGGTGAAGATGTACTTCAAGCTCTTATGGTCTGTGTAGATATCACACTTATTCCCAATCAGATAGTGTCTCCAAATCTTGAGGGCATGCACTACAGCTGCAAACTCCAAATCATGGGTTGGGTAATTCTGCTCATGAGGCTTGAGTTGTCGGGAAGCATATGCCACTACTTTCCCATCTTGCATAAGGACACATCCTAATCCTTGTCGGGATGCATCACAATAAATGACAAAGTCTTGTTGAATATTCAGCAAGGTTAATACCAGGGTGGTTGTCAGTCTTCTCTTTAACTCCCGAAAGATTCTCTCACATGACTCGGTCCATGTGAAGTTCTTCTCTTTCTTGAGTAGTTCTGCCATGGGTCGGGCTATCTTGGAGAATCCTTCAATAAATCTCCGGTAATATCTGGCTAAACCCAGAAAGCTCCTAATTTCACTGACATTGGTTGGTTGCTGCCAATTGGAGACTGCTTCGACTTTTTGGGGTCCACTGCTACTCCTTCTGCGGTCAAGATATGACCAAGGAATGCTACTTTCTCAAGCAAAAATTCACACTTGCTGAACTTGGCATAGAGCTTGTGCGCTCTCAACTTTTCTAAAACCACTCGTAGGTGCTGCTCATGTTCTTCGACACTCTTAGGGTAAATAAGTATGTCATCAAAGAAAACTATGACAAACTTATCTAACTCTTCCATAAACACCTTATTCATGAGGTTCATGAAATATGCAGGTGCATTGGTGAGTCCAAAGGACATCACCGTAAACTCATATTGCCCATAGCGGGTGACAAAGGCCGTCTTCGAAATGTCACTTTCCTTAATCTTGAGCTGATGATATCTAGACCTTAAGTCTATCTTGGAGAAGTACTTGGCTCCCTTCAGCTGATCAAAGAGGTCATCAATCTTGGAAAGAGGGAATTTGTTCTTGATGGTGACTTCATTTAGTGCACGGTAATCCACGCACATCCTCATGCTTCCATCCTTCTTCACTGGAGCTCCCCATGGTGATGAGCTCGGTCTAATGAAACCACTTTGTTGTAACTCTTCCAGTTGTTTCTTTAGTTCTGCCAATTCAGAGGTTGGCATCCTATAGGGTCTCTTAGCTATAGGGGAGGTTCCAGGGACAAGGTCAATGACAAACTCTATATTCCTATCTGGCGGCAATCCTGGGAGTTCTTTAGGGAAAACACCTAGGTATTCATTTACTACTGGAACTTCTTCCAAGGATTTAGCTTCCATACTAAAAACCATTGGGTCCGGTCCACTTTCCCGAGTATGGCAGGTTACTTGTACTCCTTCTGGGTTGGTTAGGTGTACCACCTTGTCAGCACAACTTATAAGGATTTGTGCAGACTTAGCCAATCCATTCCAAGGATCACGTCTATACCTTTAGACTTAAGTACTACTAGGTCTGCTAAAAACTCTACCCACTTAAAATGATCCTTACCCGAGAACAACCCAGTTGACACTTAATGTCCCCTCCAGGCGTTCGGGTTAATAGGGGTGTTTTTAGTAGTACTGTAGGTATATTGTGCTTTTCCACAAAACTTGAGGATACGAATGAATGTGATGCTCTAGAATCAAATAATATTGTTGCCAAAACTGAGCTGACTAGAAACTAACCGAGCACTACGCCCTGAGCATCCTGAGCCTCTTGCATGTTGATGTGGTTGACGCGGGCTCGTCCGAAGGACTGCTGGTTGTTGTTGCCGATGTTGTTGTTGTGGATGGGTACACAATTGGCTCCTGATAGAGCTAGCCTTGGTCCATTCACCGAGTTGGAGAAGGCTGATGCTACCGACTGGTTGTTGGCATATGGACAGTTGGCAATGAAGTGCCCTATCTCATGGCAGTTGAAGCATGCTCTAGCATTGTTGCTGGCAGTAACTTGGCTTGCATTGCTCTGTGGGGCCTTCATGGTGTTCTGGCTCTTCAACTGCCTGAACTGGATGTTGGGGGCCTAAGAGCCAGTAGCTTGTGACTGGATCTTGTACTGCATAGGGGCTTGGGACCTAGGCACTGGAGGGCCGAAGTGCCTCAGCTTCTGGAAACAGTCCTACTGGCGAGCCTTGGTTTCCAGGAACTTACGCTTATTGTCTCTCTTTTCCTCTACCATGGCTCTCTCGGTGATGATAGCCATGTTCATCAGTGTGTTGAAGTCTGGGTAGATGCATGGGGAAAGCAGCTTCTTAAGTTCTGCATCCAAACCCTTTCTGATCATATCCTGCTTCTTTTCGTCCTTGTTTACTTCCTCCGATGCATAGCGAGCTAGTTCTATGAACTGATATGTGTACTCCTCAACGGACTTGTTGCCTTGTCACAGCTCATGAAACTCATCTGCCTTGCACTTCATGGTGGCTGCTGGGATGTGATAGCGATGGAACTCATCCACAAATTCCTTCCAAGTGATAGTGGAGGCATCCTGAGCAGCTGCACAGTAGTTCTTCCACCAAACCAAAGCAGTTCCAGTGAGCTGGTGAGCAACCAAACGGACCTTGTTACGTTCTCCATGCTCAAATGGCTCAAGTTTTCTCTTGATAACACGCAGCCAGTCATCTACATCCAAGGGGTTGTTGGATCCTGCAAAGGTGGGTGGCTTGGTCCTCAGAAAAGCTGTCAGTTTGTCATTTGTACTCTACTCACGAGGCCTTGGGTTCGTGATGACATTGGTCAAAGCTTCCAGTAGGAGGTTTTGGTTGTTCAACACTTGCACCAAGTCAATGGCCAGTGGGGGTGGGGCCTGACGTGCTCCTACTTGGCTTTCTCCTCCCTGCTGGCTTACTTCCTGATCTTCCTGATCTTCATGGCCGGGGGCTTGTCCTTGCACACCCTGCTGCCTCTCCTCACTTGGAGTGGTACGTGCCTGACTTTAAAAGGTCCTAGTGTTACGCCTAGGGGCATTTGTGGATTGGATAAAACTTTTAGGAGACTTAGATTTGGAATTAAGTGATGTTTAAGTTATTTATTTTTCATATTTTCGAAAAGGCAGAATCCACCTCCTGCTGACAAGCACACAGACTAACAAGCATCAAGCACAAATAGTTTTATTTATTAAGCTGGAGGTACAACACTTGGGAGGGTACAGCCAAAACACGCACTACACGGTCAGGTACAAAGGGCACAACAGATGGGAGGGGCACAACTCTAAGCTTGGGGCTGGGACTGTCAGGCCCAGGGCCACGGGGCTGTGTACATCAAGGAGTCCATATTAGGCTAGGGGATAGTACGTGTCCTTTACCTTATTTATGTTGTATTCTACCCGCATGCGGAGTAGAACTAGTCGATACAGAAGGAAACTACTCGAGTTGTACTTGAGCATGATTCCTAAGCTAGTATCAGGCTAGGATTCATGTAACCCTATTCCCCCGGATATATAAGGGCGGGCAGGGACCCCCATCAAAACCAAGATCACCAGATCAACATCAAGGCAATACAAACCATCATACCGGACGTAGGGCATTACGCATATTGCGGCCTGAACCTGTCTAAATCTTGTGTTGTCTGCACCTTCAAGTTCCTGATCTCGGCACATCCGAACCCAAAACCTACCACCTTGGGCATACCCCTCGGTGGGCAGCCGGATAAAACCCGACAGCTGGCGTGCCAGGTAGGGGAGCGCATCAGAGATCCCTTGGAGAACTCGATGGTTCTTTTCAAGTTCCTCAGTCCCGTGCTCCCTAAGGGCACGACGTTCGTTTTTGGCTCGTGGGTCTGCGTCGCCAATGGCGTGGGTGGTTTTCGTCGGCACGTCGTCGATGACGCCATCAAGCCGAAGACATCCGCCACAGGGCTCAACAATTTCATCGACAATCTCGGCGAGTTGCCATTTTTTGATTCTACTAGGGAAACCGAGGCAGAGTCTGTCACTACTGTTCCTTTCTCTACGTTGGAGAAGGACTTGGACTCTCTGCTCCAGGCTGGGGGTTCCGATGCCACCGCATGTCAGGGGGCTGAGGATCACCTGGCCACTTGTGGGCTGATGATCACCACCACCTCCGAAGGACGAATCGTTCATTGGAAGGGGATGGATCTGTCCGATCTACTCGGACATGAAGACAGCTTGGTAGCCCACCTTGAACCTTTGCTTTTTCAGGAGGGCAGGGCATTGGCTACCCTCACCGAGGGCTGGACTGAACTAGTCGAAGCCTCCTCTGAAGAACTCGCAACCCGCCAGGTGTTGATGGCGGAGGAGGGGGACGACGATGCCCTCATCCCCATCGGCGCACTTGACGGGATATCAGAAGACGAAGACACTGCCGATGGTGTCGTTGACGCTCGTGCGGTTCGTAGAAGGCGGGCCAACGAGCGCATACGTTCTGCATAACGCGAACTCGACGCTGAATTCGCCGCTGCAGATGAACGAGGCTTCAGGACTCCTGTGGCCAACATCGCTCGGGTAACAGCGCTACTTGAGCGAAGTAATGATCCTAACATTCGACAGGCGCTTCGCTACGCCCAACGGGCATGGATCCAGCTGGACCAGCAGGCCCCGGCATCACTCGTCAGGGACGAGCGCGTCGGAGATAGCCGAAGCCAGGCCCCAAGTCGAACAACACGCGATCGCCCGTGACCCCAACGCAGCAATAACAACGATGGTGCGGGCGGGAGTTAGGTCACCGGAGGGAGGCGGCAGCCACCTCCGGCGAACAACCTGAGGCAGCCCAACCGCCCACATCAACAACCGGACCTTTGCCCGAAGATCAATGAGGGGCGCGACGTCCGGCCAGTCATCGACTCGAGGCGACAGGAACGCGAGGTAGCTGAGCGGGACGATGCTGACTGCAGCGATCATTTTCCTGCCAACAGCTATAAGTACCCGGAGGGTTTCAAGCCGATCGGTATCACCAAGTATGATGGTAAGCAAGCCCCCCAACAATGGCTCCACTGTTACTCCACTACCATTGAGGTGTCCGGTGGCTCCAACACTACCAAAGTCGTCTACTTTCCGATGGCTTTGGAGCCTGCACCGCTGACCTGGCTGGAAAGCCTCCCCAACAACTCCATCGACTCCTGGGAGGGCCTCAAGAAGGTTTTCATCGACAACTTCCAGGGGGCGATAACCCACGTAGGAATCCGGCACGACCTCGCCTAGTGCAAGCAGGAGCGTAACGAACTCCTCCGGTCCTACACCCGCCGTTTCTTCAACGTGAGGGCCACCATCGCCAACATCACGGAGGAGGACATCATCGACTGCTTCTACAACGGCCTAACGGACCCAGGTATATATCGTGATTTTGGGCGTAACAGGCCAAAGATGGTTGCAGGACTACGTGACATGATGCACGACTGGTCCGAACAAGAAGAAAAGATGCGCGACAGGTTTCCAAGACGCACTGATCTCAACCAGAAGCGCAACAACGACAACCGGGCTGACAAAGGCCAGCAGGACTTTTCGGGTTCTTCCCGAAAACGCAAGCCAGACGATCTCGTCGTGGCTGTGGAACGTCCTTCGCGGGGCAAGAAGTCGACCACATAGGAGCAGTTTGAAAAGCTCCTGCAGAAGAAGTGCCCATCATGCGTCATCTCCAAACACGCAGCGATCGACTGCTTTCAGCTCAAGCGCACCTTTGGCTCCCCTGGAAACGGCAAGAAGAACAAGTCGACGAGCAAAGAGCCCGAAGACGAGGACCTAGAAGATAAATCTGAGACAGCCAAGTTCCAGGATGCCTCCAAGACCATCAATGTTATCTTTGGTGGTGATGAAGATTTTTGTTCCAAGCGAGAACAGAAGTTGCTGCTACGGGAAATTCTATCCATCGAGCTGGCGGTACCACGACCACTCCGATGGTTGGAGGTCCCCATATCATTTTCCCGTACTAACCAGTGGACCAGCTTTTTCGAGCCTGGGAAGTTTCCACTCGTGCTGGATCCCGTGGTCGCAGAAGTTAAGCTCACTCGGGTTCTCATCGATGGCGGGAGCGGACTTAATCTTATCTTCGCCAGTACGCTGAAGAAGATGGGTCTGGACCTGACCAACATGCTTGCTCCGAGCAAGGCTCCTTTTTACAGTATTGTCCCTGGCAATGCCGCGCACCCGCTTGGAACAGTCGTTCTCCCAGTCACTTTCGGGACGAGGGAGAATTACCGAACCGAGTTCATCAAGTTCGAGGTGGCCAACTTCGAATCTTCCTACCACGCTATACTGGGGAGGCCGGCGCTCGCTAAGTTCATGGCGGTGCCGCATTACGTCTACTTACTTCTCAAGATGCCAGGACGCAGCGGCGTGCTCACGCTCCACGGCGACTTGAAGAAGTCCTATGATTGCAACCAAGAGGCCATCCAGTATGCATCGACTTCCCGCATGCTAGATGCTTCCGGAGAAGTACTGGCGGCCGCACAGCAACTTTTTCAAGCCGAGCTGGACATCCCGACGAAGAAGGTGAGCCAATCAGGCGTCAAGTCGACAGGCGATGTGGCTCTCAAGTCGATCCAGCTCCAAGAAGGCGACTCATCCAAGACAGCCATCATCGGCGCGGGCTTGGGTGACAAATAGGAACTCGCGCTCGTCAGTTTCCTACGGGCTAACCGAGACATATTCGCATGGAAACCATCGGATATGCCAGGGGTGCCCAAGGAGCTGATCGAGCATAGTCTTAATGTGTATCCACAAGCTGTACCAAAGAAGCAACGACTTCGTCGTTTTGCCCCTGATAAATGGGAGGCTATCAAACGGGAAATAGCTAAACTCCTCACGGCTGGATTCATTAAAGAAGTAATCCACCCAGAGTGGGTAGCTAACCCTGTTCTTGTATTGAAAAAGAATAAAGAATGGAGAATGTGTGTCGATTATACCAATCTCAACAAGCATTGCCCAAAAAATCACTTTGGGTTCCCTCGCATCGATCAGGTAGTCGACTCAACCGCAGGTTGCGTACTGCTATGTTTCCTTGATTGTTATTCAGGGTACCATCAGATTGCTCTCAAGGAGGAAGACCAAATCAAGACCGCGTTCATCACCCCGTTTGGGACTTATGCCTACAAGACGATGTCCTTCGGGTTGAAAAACGCAGGCGCTACCTATCAGCGTGCAATCCAAATGTGCTTCGCTGATCAGTTACACCGGAATGTGGAAGCCTACGTGGACGACGTGGTCGTGAAGACTAGAAGTCCCGAGGGCCTGATCGCGGATCTGGAGGAAACTTTTGCCAGCCTACGGAAATACCGATGGAAGCTCAATCCGACCAAGTGCGTTTTCGGCGTTCCTTCGGGTAAATTGCTCGGGTTCATCGTGAGTAACCGGGGCATCGAGGCCAACCGGAAAAGATCACTGCCATCACTGATATGGGGCACCTGCCACAATCAAAGATGTGCAAAAACTTATAGGGTGCATGGCAGCCCTTAACAGGTTCATCTCCCGACTCGGGGAGAGAGGACTTCCTTTTTTCAATCTCTTGAAGCGCCAAGATAAATTTCACTAGACAGAGGAAGCCGAGCGGGCCCTGCAGGACCTCAAACAGCACCTACAGTCGCCCCCGATCCTCACAGCACCATTGCCGGGTGAGACCCTCTTACTTTACATTGCGGCAACTACCCATGTTATCAGCAGTGCCATTGTTGTCGAGCGCTCCGAGGAAGGCCATGCGTTTGGTGTGCAGAGGCCTGTTTACTTCGTCAGTGAAGTACTCTCAGAATCTAAGGTGCGGTACCCGGCAGTCCAGAAGCTTCTTTACGGCATACTGATTACTTCACGGAAATTACGCCACTACTTCGAAGAATACTGGATCACCGTGATCACAGACTTCCCGTTGGCGGATATCCTACACAATCAGGACACCACGGGCCGTATTTCAAAGTGGGCAGTGGAACTAGGGGTTTTGTCGATCGACTTCAAGCCACGCACTGCGATCAAGTCCCAAGCTCTAGTCGACTTCATGGCAGAGTGGAGGGAAAATCAAGTTCCAATTCCAGTCGACAAGCCAGAGTATTGGACCATGTATTTCGATGGTTCTCTCAAGCTCGACAGCGGTGGCGCTGGTGTGTTGTTCATATCCCCAAGAGGCGAACAACTCAAGTACATCCTCCAAATCCTCTGGGAGGTATCCAACAATGAAGCCGAGTATGAAGCCTTGCTTCACGGGTTTCGTTTGGCGATATCACTAGGGATCAAGCGGCTACTTGTCTACGGTGATTCTCTTTTGGTCGTCCAGCAAGTCAACAAAGAGTGGGACTGCAACAAAGAGACCATGGAGGCCTATGTACAAGAGGTCCGCAAACTAGAGAACAAATTCTTTGGCTTAGAAGTTCATCATGTGCTACGGGAGCACAATGTCGCCGCTGATACCTTGTCTAAGCTGGGTTCCACCCGAGCACAAGTCCCAGCAAAGGTATTCGTACAAGAGTTGAAGCAACCGTCCATTAGCCCTTCACCACAGGTCTCCACCGGCACTGGCTCTGTACAGCCAGAACGGGAGGTTATGCTGGTTGGCGAGGACTGGAGAGGACCCTTTATCGACTTCATCCGAGATCTCATATTACCGGCAGGGATGGATCCCAAGAGCGCTGATGCCGCCCGTGTCATGCGACGGAGCAAGGGGTTCGTCTTAGTCGCAGACAGGCTGTATCGATGTGGTGCACGGTCTGGCGTGCTTATGAAGTGCGTCACAACAGAGGAGGGCCAGGACATTTTGTGAGAGATACACGGGGAGTATGTGGTAACCATGCAGCGTCACGCACGCTAGTCGGCAAAGCGTATCGAACTGGCTTCTGGTGGCCCACCGCCGTGGCTGACGCTGAGGACCTGGTGCGACGATGTCAGAATTGTCAGTTCTTCGGCAAGCAATCACATGTCCCGGCTCACAACCTTATTACCATACCACCTTCCTGGCCGTTTGCATGCTGGAGCCTTGACATGATTGGGCCCTTTGCAATGGCGCCAGGGGGGTTTACTCATGTCCTTGTGGCTATCGACAAGTTTACCAAGTGGATCGAGTTCAAACCGATCGCCAAGCTTACTCCAGACAGGGTGGTCGACTTCATCTCTGATATCTTGCATCGTTTCGGCTTCCCCAACACTATTATCACTGATTTGGGTTCAAATTTCACGGCCAACCAATTCTGGGAATTCTGTGAAAATTCATCCATCGAGGTCAAGTACGTTTCGGTGGCACACCCAAGGGCAAATGGGCAAGTCGAGCGGGCAAACGGCTTGATCATTGACGGTCTCAAGAAAAGACTTTATGACGCCAATACCAAAAAGGGCGGGAAGTGGATACACGAGTTGCCACATGTTATCTGGGGGCTCAGGACTCAGCCGTCCAAAGCCACAGGGTAGACTCCATTCTTTCTGGTTTACGGCTCCGAGGCGATTCTCCCAGCGGACATCATGTGGAAATCCCCAAGGGTCGAGATGTATAAAGAAGGTGAGGCGGACGAAGCACGACAGCTGGAGCTGGATTCTGTCGAAGAGGCTCGCTGCTCTGCTCTCGTTCAGTTAGCCCGTTACCTACAGGGGATCCGGCGATATCATGATCGCAACATTAAGGAACGGTCGTTTAGCATAGGCGACCTCGTCCTTCGTCGCGTTCAGGATGAGTCGGGTTTGCACAAGCTTAATTCAAGATGGGAAGGACCATTCATCGTCAAGAGGGTTACAAGACCAGGATCTTATCGACTACAACACCCCGACGGTCAGGATGTACCAAATTCATGGAATATAAAACACCTGCGACGTTTCTACCCTTAAGGGGACTTGTCCCCAGTTCTTGTACGCGCCACGATTATTTTCCTTTTCTGGGTCAATATGGCGGCTTTTTGTGCCACATGACCCAAAAGGTAATTTCTCGAATACACTGTGGAGGCTATGGACACGCCCATATTATTCAAATTGACTTCTTGCTACACGCATTTGTGTCGTCGTGATGACAATCATGTCTTTCCCAGACTCGTTGGGCTCGACTTGTTCGGGTTTTATCTAACTTGTTTGGCTTGTCCCTTCACTGGGCTGTATCGACTACCCCTGACGTCATTATACTCAGGGTAGTTTTTGACTGTTTGCTATGAGGCATCCTAGTCGCTGCGCCACATATTGCGCGCTCCGGGCAAGTTGGATCCGCTCGGTCAGATTTCATCTGGCTTACCCGACAAGCTCACGTGCAGAGCTATATCGACTACTTTCTGAGCCGTTGCACTCAGAAGTAGCAGGTCTTTGCCTCAGACGAGACAATACTCTCAGAGTTCTCATAAGGCTGCATAAAAGATAACTATGGTCTCTTATATTACAAAAAGCTTAAACACTAAGGGTTCAGTTTTGGACCATGTTTTCTACAATTTTTTCAGCTACTAGCCTGGCTTTTACCAAGTACTCGCGGAACCTCTCATCAGTGCAGTCGGCAGCTACGCCCCCTGTGAGTACTTCAAGTCGAGCCCTCAGCCAGTATGATCTTACTAGCCCTAAGGCGTGACCCACGTAGGTGGCGGCGGCCTTGGTGACGAAGTCCAAGATTCTTTGTGGCGCTCCACGAAGATGATCTACCAGTGGGGGCTCGCCTTCGGAGTTGTCCTCCCGTGGGTCCACCATCTCAACAAGCTCTTGAGCTGCCGCCTCCAGCTCCTTCTCGCGTTTCTCCTTCTCTTCGCCCAGAGTCTTGATCTGCTAGAGGCAGTCGACGAACTGCTTCTCCATGTCGGCAATCACCTTCTGGAGCCTCTCGACTTCATCTGCGCGGCGATTGAGCATGTTCTTCAAGTCAGTAAGCAGCTCTTCTTTATAATTTACAAGTTTCTTAATTTCTGCGGTGATGAACAGGTTTCAGAATACATAATCATCGCCAACGATACAAACTCGCGCGTAAGATTCGTCATACCTTGATGCGCTTTTCGCTGCTCTTTGAGTTGGCCTCAAAGCTCGGCGTTAGCACGCTCCAGGCTGGTCCGCTCCCGCGTCAGTTCGTCAATGCGCCTTGCGGATTCTTCCAGCCTGGTGGCCTGCTCTTGGGTCTTCTTGCTCGTATCCTGCACATTTCCGGTGGATCGAGATGAACGATCCAACCACACTCGGCATCAGTAGGGCATGTGACTCTTACCTGGGCAAACTTGCTAATGGCCTGGAGTATATTTTCGACTTCTTCTCCAAGGGCGGGCTGCGCGCTAGTCCCCTCTACAGCTCCCACCACCTCAATGACTGATGGCTGGGCGGCTGTTGCAAAAAAGTAAGTGTTAAACAAGTGACGACTACGGCTGAGGGCAGCCGGATACTTTACCTGCACTCTCGACGGGCACGTCAACGGCTTCGCATTCTGCGTGCTGGGGCTCGGGCGGCGATGAGCTAGGCAAGGCTGCAGCCGCTACCTCTGCTGGTTCCGGTGCGCTGGTTAGCTTGGGCGAGGGCTCGGGGGCTGGCTGAGCCAACTCGAGTCCTGGCTCATCCAGCACCACTGCTGTTGCGGGCCTGTTCCAGACAACATAAAGTTTTGATATTTTGAATCTCATATATGGCTAACGACGGGATCCAGAGCAGTGCTTACACGTGAGATCGGGTTATTGCTGGATCCCTGAACGCCAGCCTCAGTGGCTTCTTCACCACGGCGTTTGCAGTTGGAGGTGAAGGCGTGCAAGTCGAGGGGGCTGGCAGCGCCGGTGTGATGCTTCTCGCGGTGATAGCCATAGCACTCATCGTTGGATGCTGGGCAACCCCAGCCGAGGGCACCTGCAAACCGAGCGTAGTGCCCGTTGTGGCGATGGCCACAAAACCCACCGCTGGCGGCGGAGCTGCCTCATCCGAGGGCACGAGCTGCCCCGATACAGCGCCCGCCACGGCGATTGTTACGTCATTTGCGGGAGAAGGCGACGGGTCCGCCCCATCAGCCCCTGTGGATCTGGCTTTTGGTGCATCATTCCCGGTTGGGGGTGTTTCGACTACCCTCTGTCGCTGGGGGCTGGGCAAAGAAGATGAAGGACTACAAAACAGAGCTGTCATCAGTATTCAGCAGAACAACTCGATACCTTTATAGTTTGACAAGCACTTACCCAACGAGGTCGGCGGTGCTGGCTTTGCGTTTCTGCATCTCCCGGCGCCACTGGGAGATTAGAGGCGCGTCGTCGGATAACTCCACGGATGATCCGGAGGAGTTGTTTGCTTGCGCTCTCTCCCCGGTTGCCCTGCTACCCTCGGCCGACTCGTTGCCAGCGGTTTTTGCTCTCTCTGCTTCGGCCGCGGCGCTGGGCAATGAGTGATAGGGTCGAGGCAGATCGGGTTGCGGCGGGTAACTCCGGTACAACGCCGTTTGATCCTATGTCAAGTTAATCAATCAGTCTTAGCTCTCCATATCAAAGAAGAAGTCGAGAGTGGTCGATTCTGGGCTGTAAATCCTGCTGGAACATAGGGGACGGTTTCCACATCCAGCAGAATTCGCTTGACGTGAATAAGTGCGGCGTCGTTGCCAAGTTCCTCTGCGCACATACGAGATGGGTCTTCAGTACCCATGTACTCGAATCCTAATGTATGGCGCTGTTGGATGGGTTGAATTCGGCGTTTGAAGAATGACAACATCACGGATGCCCCGGTTACCCCCATCTCTTTGTGTGTGGCGATCAACTCTAGCAGCTCATTCACCTAGTCCATCTCTGCTTCAGCGGGCTCCAGTGTCCATTCGGCGCGCTGAACAGGAGATTTGCCCGAACGCACAGGGAGTTGGGGGCGTGGTTCGCAATGTAGAACCATTGCTGTTTCCACCCGGGGATATTGGAAGGAAATTTGTAAGATATGTATTTATCACTGGCATGTTGCCTAAGTTGGATACCTGCACCCCCTATCACAGATGGATTTTTGGTGGTTGGCTGGGGCTTCATGCGGAAAAGATAGCGGAAAAGAGCCCAATGGGGCTCAATTCCAAGGAAGGCTTCACAGAAGTGGATGAAAATTGAGATGTGGCAAATTGAGTTAGGGTTCAGGTGTTGCAGCTCAATCCCATAGTAATAAAGAAGGCCACGGAAGAACGAACAAGTGGGGAGGCCAGACCCCGTTCAGAAAAAGAGCAAAAGGATACGATCTCGTCGACATTTTCCATCGGGAAAGGATCGCGAAGGGCAAGGCGCCAATTGATGAGATTTCTCTCTTGAAGCAGACCCCCCAGCACTAAATTTGCGAGATGGTGGCGAGAGCACTTACTAATTGACCACTCATTGGTTGCCGCTTGCGCCTCTTTCAGTTCCTTCTGGTTGATTTTCTTCGGCGCCATTTTGGATCTGTTAAGCCACGAGTTGTTCGCGAAACGCTCGGGGGCTACGGTCGATGGCTCGAAGGATTTTGACTACGCAGGGTGGTAGAGGAGTGGCAGCAGGGTGAGATTTAGTTGAGGTTTTTGTTTGTTCTCTGGCGGCGGCGTGAGATCTGAAGGTACGGGAAGAACCCTAACTGACTGCGAGGTTAAATAACCAGCGGTCAGGCAGTGGTTTACTGTGCAAAAGGTGAAGCGTCGCACAAGGGGAATACTCAGAATACGAGCGGTTTTTTGGTGGATTTTTTTGGGCAGTTATTTGCTTAACCATTTTTCAGGGTTAATTGTCCCGAAAAAAGAGGTTTTTTGAATTTCGAGTTCAATTTCTGCCAATTACATCATCTTGGACTATATTTTCTCAACAGGGAACATTTTTGCCACGACTTTTGGGATCCTTTTTTCCAAAATTTGAGAGATTTGGATTCAAGGTTCGGGGGCTGTGAGACACGTGGCATCGACTACTTATTTTTCGAAAGTACTCAAAGGATAAGAAGAAAAGACTCAAGACTAGTTTGACCCTCAGCTTGATTCTTCGATTCAACCTAAGGCTTGGGGGCTACTCCATATGGAGTGCGATTATTCATCGCACCCCATACAAAAGAAAGAATTCGGGGCACGAGCACCTCATAGCTTCGATGCAGTCAGAAGAGTACTCGAAGAGAAATGTCAAGAGACGGAGGTTCGAAAGAAGTTGAAGACTGCTTCAGAAGTACTCGAAGAGCCTGCAGTACTCAGCCACGAAGAGCTCGGGGGCTTGTCAGGTCTGGGGCCACGGGGCTGTGTACATCAAGGAGTCCATATTGGGCTAGGGGATAGGATGTGTCCTGTACCTTATTTATGTTGTATTCTACCCGCATGCGGAGTAGAACTAGTTGATACAGAAGGAAACTACTCGAGTTGTACTTGAGTATGATTCCTAAGCTAGTATCAGGCTAGGATTCATGTAACCCTGTTCCCCCGGATATATAAGGGCGGGCAGGGACCCCCATCAAAACCAAGATCAACAGATCAACATCAAGGCAATACAAACCATCATACAGGACATAGGGCATTACGCATATTGCGGCCTGAACCTGTCTAAATCTTGTGTTGTCTGCACTTTTGAGTTCCTGATCTCGGCGCATCCCAACCCAAAACCTACCACCTTGGGCATACCCCTCGGTGGGCAGCCGGATAAAACCCGACAGGGACGGCTTCATTCCTGGGGGCATCTCTAAGGCATGCTACTCACGGGGCGAGCCGTCTTCCGGGGCGGAGTGCACTTCCAGTGAGATGAGTAGCTCTTCCTCGTCGTCCTCGAGGATCCCATTTTCTCGGGGCTGTTCGACAGCTCCTTCTTCTGCGGCTGCGGCTGACCTTTTGGCACCTTCGGGTGGAGCTTGCGGTGTCCCAAAAGTTCTCCCCATCCTATGATGGGTGTTCCAATTAGGACTTGGGTCTCCCCGATGGGCGTTCCACTGCTGGTCCATTCTTGCATACGCCGATCCTGGATCTGCCTGAGGTTCTCATGAGTGACGGCTTCGCTACTTATAGCGGCCGCGGTGTTTGCTTCGGCTTGAGCCACCCGGATTTGGTGCATCCTCACTGCAAGCTCTGCTTGCTCGGCCCGGTGGGTTTGCTCCCTTAGGAATTGGGTGTGCTCATCGAAGAGCTTGTCCAAGGAGATGAGGTAAGCAACCACATGGTACAAAAGGTCTTCTTGGTGGCAGCGCCATTCCAAGTTCCTCATGTGGGCCTACCAGACTTGCGTCCTGATGGCCGGGGGAAAAAGCCTCATCGGTGTGGGAATGAGGTGTTCCTCGAAGATCCGGCACAGGTAGCGGAGAGCCTTTCTGATGGCCAAGGGATAGGTATCCCGATGTTCAAATCCTGTGGTAGTCACTCGCCACGGCTCGATGTTGGGGTAGCGGGTGCTTCTGGCGATGGAAAGAACCACCCTACAGTGAAGAGTGCCGAGGTGTTCGTACTCTCTGCTGTAGTACCTTGGGCACTCAGTAACACCGAGGCGCTCCAGGGAGTTGATCAAAAGGCGGGGAAAACCAGGCTCTTCTTGGCAAATGCCCTGGATCCAACCATTCTCAGCCATCTGAAAACAAAGGTAGAGTGAACAAGCCTTGCACACATGGTAGGGTACAAAAAGGATAGACGATCTTTATTTTTCAACAAGGTCGGGTACATCTCCCAAGGATACATTATTACTAGGATGATAGCTCCAGCTTAGGTACTCTACTCTTCCCAAGGGGATTCTTCCTCGATCCGGTTAGGCGCTTCTTTGGTGGAAGACATTGCTCCAATACCTCATCTTTGGTCTGAGTGCCCTTATCCCAATGGGTTTCTTCGGGTTCTCCTTCCAGTAATCTAGCTTCTCTTCTACGTGCCTTGATATGTTCCCTTTCTCGAGCGTTGCTTCACCATATGTCTTGGAGAGAGGCTAGGGAACTCTCAGCTTGTGCCTCAGCTTCTATTGTTCTCCTCGATTGTATTTCCAACTCTTGTTCTGCCTTTTCTGCCCTGCGGATTTGGTGCTTCGGTTGTTTTGCCTGTTCGTGGTAAAGTCGGTCTAGGCCAGTGAGGTAAATGGATAGGTGGGAAACCGTATCTTCTAGTTCTTCTTCCCTTACCAATCCTCTCATCTGGGCAATCCATGAGCGTCCTCTTCCACCAGCAGGTGGGAAAAATCCAATAGGAGTTCGCTGAAGATGATGCTTATAGACCACGCGTAGGCGTCGCAGGGCTTTCCGGGCAGCCTTTTGGTAGGTGCCCGGGAACCCAAAGCCGGTGGTGGAGATGAACCAGGGATCCACTTCGGGGTAGAGTGTGCTTTATCCCACGAAGATCATCAGGTCACACCGAAGGGTGCCTCTAAAGTTGTACTCTTGGTAGGTGTACTCCGGTGGGTCCACAATTCCGACGCATTCCAGGCTGAGTAGCAATAACTTCAGGAGGCCAGGCTCTGTGGGGCAGATTCCGTCACTCCATCCATTGTCAGCCATCTGGAACCAGACAAGGGCCAAAGGTAAGTGCCATGTGGAAAGGTGAGTTAAGTGGGGAAAGATCTAGTGGGAAACGGCTTAGAAAATGTCCTCGGCCCTAAGGGTCGCGTCCTACGGCCAACCTACGGCTCTGATACCACCTGAAGCGTCCCCTCATCCGAGGTGACTAAATGTGATACAAATATCAGTCCTAGGAGGCTAATAACATATTTATTACATCAGATGGTTCATTACCGTACAAACCGTCGAGTTAGCGTGCACTGAAGTGCCACTATCAAGAGGGACAACATAAGGACTACAAGCCACCATCAGATGGTTCGTTTGCGATAAAGCGAGGTTTTACACATGCAAGGGTCCATTTAATAAAAGAGTTTTCTCAAAAACATTTCTGTAGTATTCGAATAATAAGTGGGGTTGATCCTACACAAAGGATCCAAGTTTTAATGCTACCGGACTCCACATCCACAGTAGCTTATGGCACAACTGCCGGACACTTTCAAAACAACTCACGCCACAAAACCAACCATCCCAAAATGTCTATTGAAGTGACCATGCCGTAACTCATCCAATACCTTGGACACGGCTATTCGAATAGATTTTACACTCTGCAGAGGTTGTACACTTTACCCACAAGTAGGGTTCCGCACTACGAACACCTTAGTGTCACTGCGGATCCTAACAAAGCCATTACCCACCTGAGCCGAATCTAACTAGCCAACACGGAAGCAACCATGGGGTTAATGACCTCTTGACAAAGTCATAACCAGGATATAACTCACACAAATCGTATTCCTTCTCCATGATCTCCCGTTGCTCACCAGCTCTCCTTTTGGCTAGCAGAACAACTGGTGGGGTTTATGCTAAGCCGTTGCCCACACAATGGTCGAGTGGTTGTACGATAAGTGGGTTAGGCAAGATGACACCTCAGTTCATCCTTACATTGACAAGACAGACTTCTCCCAACCATGCTCAACCACAAAGGTACAAGCTCACCAGTGGCATTTCACACAGGAAACACCGTCCATCTCATCAGATTATATCCTTTTTTTATTTTCCCGAAATCCCATTTTATCTTTTAAGACACTCACATCTTTATTTTTGATAAAGTGTGTTGTGGTCATGATTAAAATATAATAAAGGAAATAAAAGGTCCTAAGCATCTCTAGGAGTAGTTAACATTCAGCAGAGGAAACCCTATATAGACATTAATCTTGGTCATCAAGGAATCATCATAGCAATCAAGGGGTGGCTATCCAACCATGTCTTGCAACAATGCATTTTATAAAATAGGCCAATAGGTTGTGTTTATAAAACTGGGATAAATATGCATCAAAGGGTGGGATTGGACTTGCCGTCCTCAAAGCCTTTCGGAAGCTCCTCCTCGAGGTTCGGGTCTTCGGGCTCCGGCTCGCGGTCCTGCTCCTCCTCGGTCAGACCATTGGCTCGTGCGGAGACGGTCTACGGAGGGCTGTCCACGGAGATGGGTGGTGGCCGGCAATGGTGAGCGGTGGCGGCGAGCTGCAGTGCGAGGTAGAGGAGGGGAGGTGCTGGGGCGGTGCGGGCGGAGTGAGGGGCGGCTCGGGGGCTGATTTATAGGCCGAGAGGGAGAGGGGAGATGGCCGGCATTGGAGGGTCACGGGCAGTACAGGAACCTCGCCATTAATGGCGGCCAGGATGCTCGGGGACAAGGCTCAAGCTGCGAGGGCGAGGGGACGGGACAGAGATGGGCCAGCGCAGCAGCGGGTTGCACGCCGGCTTGGCGTGCACGGGCAGCCAGCACGCAGCGGCACAGCGAGTAGTAGCAGCCGCGGTGGCCGTGGCGTGATGCGGGAGGCGTGATGCGAGCGCGCGTGCACAGCCAGCAACGGGGGCAGCGGCGGGTCGTGCGCTGGCCTGTGCGTGCACGCAAGGAGCAGGCTACAGCTCGAGCAGGCAGCAGGCAGCATAGGGGAGAAAAAGAAAGAGGAAGCCATCGCTGAAGAGAAAAAAAAAGAGTCTGGGAAAAGTTAGAAGAGAGAAATAAAATGGATTTGAACAAAATATAAGAAAAGAAAAGAGGGGATACGCGTGCGACACGATGGTGATGCGACGGGGTGGCGGGGCCAGTGGAAAAGGAAAAGGGACGGGCGGCTCCGCGGAAAAAGAGAACTGCACGATGTCGGGACGGCGGAAAATCTGGGGGTGGGCTTCGGAGCTCGAGCGGCGAAAAAGGTTTAAAAATTTTTTAAGTAAGTGATTGGTAATGCAATTTAAATAAACAAAAAAATACGGGCGTTACAAGTACCGACTTTCGTGCAGTTACAAAACGGTCCGAAACGCCACAAAACATGAGTTTAGGTCCAATGGGGTGGATAGGGTGTGTTCGTTGCGAAAAATTCCGACGCGACTTAGTTTCATGAACCTGTGGATTAATTGCACCAGTTCGGTGAGTTTTTCGCCGACTTTTGTTCAGTGACAAAATGGTCTGAAACGCCACAAACCATGAGTTTAGGGTCCAATGGGGTGGATCGGGTGCGTTCGTTGCGAAAAATTAAAACGCGACTTCATTGCACAAACTTGTGCATGAATTGCACCAGTTTGGCCCATTTTGCAACGACTTTCGTGTAGTACCAAAACATGAGTTATGGATCCAATGGGGTGCACCGGGTGTGTTCATTGTAAAAACTTCCGACGTGACTTCGTTACATGAACTTGTTCATTAATTGCACCAGTTCGGCAAATTTTGTACCCATATTCATGTAGTAACAAAGCGGTCCAAAACGCACAAAACATGAGTGTAGGGTCCAATGGGGTGGATCGGGTGCGTTCCTTGTAGAAAATTTCGACGCGACTTCGTCGCACGTACTTGTACATTAATTGCACCAGTTTTGTCTTTTTTGCACTGACTTTCGTCCATTATAGGAACAGTCGGAAACACCCCAAAACATGAGTTTAGGTTCCGATGGCGTCGATTAGGTGTGTTCGTTGCGAAAAATTCCAACCCGACTTCACTGCACGAACTTGTGGATTAATTGCACCAGTTCGGCCCATTCTGCACTCGCTTTCGTACAGTAACGAAACCGTCCAAAACACCCCAAAACATGAGTTTATGGTCCAATGGGGTGGATTAGGTGTGTTTGTTGTGAAAATTCTAACGCAGCTTCGTTGCATGAACTTGTGCATTAGTGGCACCAGCTCGGCCTATTTTGCACCGACTTTCGTGCAAAAACAAAATAGTCCAAAACGCCACAAAACATGAGTTATGGGTCAGATGGGGAGCAACGGGTGTGTTGATTGTGAAAAAATCCGACGCGAGTTCATTGCACAAACTTGTGCATTAATTGCACCAGTTCGGTGAGTTTTGCGCTGACTTTCGTGCAGTAACAAAATGTTGCGCTACGTCACAAATCATGAGTTTAGGCTCCAATAGGATGGATCATGCGCGTTCGTTGCGAAAAATTCTGATGCGACTTTGGTGCACGAACTTGCGCATGAATTGCACCAATTCGGCCAATTTTGCACCAACATTTGTGCAACAACGAAACTTTGTGAAACGCCCCAAAATATGAGTTATGGGTCCAATAAGGTGCATCGGGTGTGTTCATTGTGAAAACTTCCGACGCGACTTTCGTGCAAATACAAGACAGTCCGAAACGCCACAAAACATGAGTTTAGGGTCCAATTGCGTGGATCGGGTGCGTTCGTTGCAAAAAAATTCTGACGCGACTTAGTTGCACGAACTTGTGGATTAATTGCACCAGTTCGGCGAGTTTGCACCGACTTTTGTCGAGTGACAAAATGGTCCGAAACACCCCAAACCATGTGTTTAGGGTCCAATGGGGTGGATCTGGCGCGTTCGTTGCAAAAAAATTCCAACGCGACTTCGTTGCACGAACTTGTGCATGAACTGTACTAGTTCAGCCCGTTTTGCACCAACTTTTGTGCAGTAACGAAATGGTGGGAAACACCCCAAAACATTAGTTTAGGGTCCAATGGGGTGGATCGTGTGCGTTCATTGCGAAAAATTTCGATGCGACTTTGTTGCATGAACTTGTGCATTAATTGGACCAGTTTGGTCTTTTTTGCACCGACATTCATCCATTGAAGGAATGGTCCGAAACACCCCAAAATATGAGTTTAGGATCCAATGGTGCGGATCGGGTGCATTCGTTGCAAAAAATTCTGACTCGACTTCGGTGCACGAACTTGTGCATTAATTGCACAGTTCGGCCCCTTTTTGCGCCAACTTTCATGCAGTAATGAAACAGTGCGAAACGCAGCAAAACCTGAGTTATGGGTCCAATGTTGGGCATTGGGTGTTTTCGTTGTGAAAAATTTCAATGTGACTTTGCTGTACGAACTTGTGCATTAATTGCACCAGTTTGGCGAGTTTTGCACCGACTTTCGTGCAGTAACAAAACAGTCCAAACTGTCGCAAAACATGAGTTTAGGGTCCAATGGGGTGGATCAGGTGCGTTCGTTGCGAAAAATTCCGACGTGACTTGATTGCATGAACTTGTGCATGAATTGCATCAGTTCGGCCCGTTTTCACCGACTTTTGTGGAGTGACAAAATGGTCCGAAACGCCACAAACCATTTAGGGTCCAATGGGGTGGATCGGGTCCGTTCGTTGCGAAAAATTCCAACACGACTTCGCTGCATGAACTTGTGCATGAATTGCACCAGTTCGTCCCGTTTTGTCCGACTTTCGTGCAGTAATGAAACAATACGAAACGCACCAAAACATGAGTTATGGTTCCAATGGGGTGCATCGAGTGTGTTGATTGTGAAAACTTCCAATGTGACTTCATTACACGAACTTCTGCATTAATTGCACCAGTTCGGTGAGTTTTGTACCGACTTTCATGCAGTTACAAAACGATCCGAAATGCCACAAAACATCAGTTTAGGTCCAATGGGGTGGATAGCGTGTGTTCGTTGCGAAAAATTCCGACGCGACTTAGTTTTATGAACCTGTGGATTAATTGCACCAATTCGGTGAGTTGTCCACTGACTTTTGTTCAGGGACAAAATGGTCTGAAACGCCGCAAACCATGAGTTTAGGGTCCAATAGGGTGGATCGGGTGCGTTCGTTGTGAAAAATTAAAACGCGACTTCATTGCACGAACTTGTGCATAAATTGCACCAGTTCGGCCCATTTTGCACCGACTTTCGTGTAGTAACGAAATGGTACGAAACGCCCCAAAACATGAGTTATGGATCCAATGGGGTACACCGGTGTGTTCATTGTGAAAACTTCCGACATGACTTTGCTACATGAACTTGTTCATTAATTGCACCAGTTAGGCGAATTTTGTACCAACATTCATGCAGTAACAAAGCGGTCCAAAACGAACAAAACATGAGTGTAGGGTCCAATGGGGTGGATCTGGTGCGTTCCTTGTAGAAAATTCCGACGCGACTTCATTGCACGAACTTGTGCATTAATTGCACCAGTTTGGTCTTTTTTGCACCGACTTTCGTCCATTATAGGAACAGTCCGAAACACCCCAAAATATGAGTTTAGGGTCAAATGGGGTGGATCAGGTGCGTTCGTTGCGAAAAATTCCGACCCGACTTCACTGCACGAACTTGTGGATTAATTGCACCAGTTCGGCCCATTCTGCACTCGCTTTCGTACAGTAACGAAACCGTCCGAAACACCCCAAAACATGAGTTTATAGTCCAATGAGGTGGATCGGTGTGTTTTTTGCGAAAAATTCTAACACAACTTCGTTGCACGAACTTGTGCATTAGTGGCACCAGTTAGGCCTATTTTGCACCAACTTTCGTGCAAAAACAAAACGGTCCGAAACGCCACAAAACATGAGTCATGGGTCAGATGGGGACCATCCGGTGTGTTCATTGTGAAAAAATCCGACGCGAGTTCATTGCACAAACTTGTGCATTAATTGCACCAGTTTGGTGAGTTTTGCCCTGACTTCGTGCAGTAACAAAATGTTCCGCAACATCACAAATCATGAGTTTAGGCTCCAATAGGATGGATCGTGTGCATTCGTTGCGAAAAATTCCGATGCGACTTCATTGCACGAACTTGTGCACGAATTGCACCAATTTGGCACATTTTGCACCAATATTTTCCATCCTTCTAAATGTATGTTTCTAGCTTCAGATTCATCTATGTTCTAATCGCATAATCTGCCTCAAAGCATTAATCTTATGTTAGGACAAAACTGAAGTACACTTATTTAGAAAGTAACAAATATAGGGAAGAAATCAGACAACAAATAGCAATGTTTCGTGAAATCAGGTTCAAAACAGAACATGCTTTGGCAAATTCACTATAGTATCTACTAGTTCCAATCACAAACCAAGAAATATGTAAACCAGGAAAATCAGAGGGTGGGCTTCGGGAGCTCGAGCGGCGGAAAAGGTTTAAGATTTTTTTTAAGTAAGTGATTGGTAATGCAATTTAAATAAACAAAAAAAACACGGGCGTTACATGTACCGACTTTCGTGCAGTTACAAAACAGTCCGAAACACCACAAAACATGAGTTTTGGTCCAATGGGGTGGATAGGGTGTGTTCATTGCGAAAAATTCTGACGCGACTTAGTTTCATGAACGTGTGGATTAATTGCACCAGTTCGGTGAGTTTTGCACCGACTTTTGTTTAGTGACAAAATGGTCTGAAACGCCGCAAACCATGAGTTTAGGGTCCAATGGGGTGGATCGGGTGCGTTCGTTGCGAAAAATTAAAACGCGACTTCATTGCACGAACTTGTGCATGAATTGCACCAGTTCGGCCCGTTTTGCAATGACTTTCGTGTAGTAACGAAACGGTACGAAACGCCCCAATACATGAGTAATGGATCCAATGGGGTGCACCGGGTGTGTTCATTGTGAAAACTTCCGACGTGACTTCGTTATATGAACTTGTTCATTAATTGCACCAGTTTCGGCGAATTTTGTACCGACATTCATGCAGTAACAAAGCAATCCAAAACGCACAAAACATGAGTGTAGGGTCCAATGGGGAGGATCGGGTGCGTTCCTTGTAGAAAATTCCGACGCGATTTCGGTGCACGACCTTGTGCATTAATTGCACCAGTTTGGTCTTTTTTGCACCGACTTTTATCCATTATAGGAACGGTCCGAAACACCCCAAAATATGAGTTTAGGGTCAAATGGGGTGGATCAGGTGCGTTCGTTGCAAAAAATTCCAACCCGACTTCACTGCACGAACTTGTGGATTAATTGCACCAGTTCGGCCTATTCTGCACTCGCTTTCGTACAGTAACGGAACCATCTAAAACACCCCAAAACATGAGTTTATGGTCCAATGGGGTGGATCAGGTGCGTTTGTTGCGAAAAATTCTAACGCAACTTCTAACGCAACCTCTCAAATGACTGAATAAGATCTCTGAGTAATAATCTGAAAAAAACCCCTTATTTTGAAATAAAATCCTAGAAATAATGGTTAACAAACATCTCCCCAAGATAAATCTTAAAAAGCCTCTTGGATTGGGTACTGTCGAGTAGTTTTACAACGTCTAGTGTTGAAACATCAGAGCTGTCCCTTGAGGCACGCTGAGTGCCTTGTCCCATCGAGCCACCGAGCCAAGGGGCCAGCTGAGTATCATAGATTATAAATAGCAGTCGGTGGCGTCAGCCCCCGAGTCCAGGCATCGAGCAAGTAGCCGCTGGTGCTTGAGCAGTCCATGAAGCCATCTAGTCAAAATCGGTCTTGACTAGGATTGTAGTTAAGACAAGTAGTCGAACATGTGTAGAACTAGTTGTAAACTAGTAAACTTCTTGCAATGGGAGCGATGCCCCTTTAATAACATAATATACAAGTCGAAAACTTAGTAATATGTTACTAGAAATAAGGGAGCAAGGCCTCTTCAGCAAACTTGCACGTAGTACCAGTCGTAAACCAGTAAAACGGCGTTGTACTGGGAATATGAGCGCAAGGCCTCTTCACTACCCCAAGATACTAGTTAGAAACTAGTAATTAGGTACTAGTAGTATGGGAGCGAGGCTCCTTCAGCAAACTTGCACGTAATACCAGTCGTAAACCAGTAAAATAGAGTTGTACTAGAAGTATCAATCTCCAGGCACCAGTAGAAGATGTCCCCAGTTGATCAAGGATGAAAACGATGTAGATGCTCAATATCCCAAGAATTTGGTACCTCCTAGCCGTTAGAGTGTTGTAAGTGATGAGATCCAGGGCCTGTAACCTTGTGCACAATGAAAGGTGCTTCCCATCATGAGTTAAGCTTGTGTAGCTCGGTATCATCCTGGATTCGTCAAAGAACCATATCTCCAATGTTGAAAGAGTGTCGTTGAACATTCCTATCATGGTAATGATGAACTCCTTGTAAGTAGCGGGCTGACTGCAATAATACATTGCATCGGATTTCCTTAGCTGAGTCAAGCTCGAGATGTCTTGCAGTGTTAGCCTCGCCTTCTTCAAACATCTCTAGTTGTGGAGACTTCCACATCACATCAATTGGTAATATAGCTTCAGACTCGTATACGAGAAAGAAAGGTGACTGTCCTATGGCTTTGATTGGTTGTGTGCGAAGCCCCCAGACTACTGATGAATCTCATTGATCCACTTGCCACCCTTTGTGCTATTCTCGTCATAGAGTCTTTTCTTCAATCCATCAAGGATTAAGCCATTGGCGTGCTCAACCTGGCCGTTGGCCCGTGGGTGAGCCACCAAAACATATTTAACTTCAATGGAACTGCATTTGCAGAAATCCCAGAACTGATGCGAGTGGAAATTGGATCCCAAATCTATAATGATAGTGTTGGGGAAGCCAAAATGATGTAAGATGTCATAGATGAAATTAACCACTCGATCCGCCGAGAGCGTTACGATTGGCTTATACTCGATCCACTTGGTAAACTTGTCGATGGCCACCAACACGTGTGTGAAACCTCCTGGCGCAGTTGTTAAGGACCCTATCATGTCCAGGCCCCAGCATGCAAACGGCCATGAGGGTGGTATAGTAATAAGGTTATGAGCCAGAACATGGGGCTGTTTGCCAAAGAACTGGCAGTTGGTACACCGGTGAACAAGTGCTTCGGCATCTACAAAAGCAGTCAGCCAGTAGAAACCAGATCAAAATGCCTTGCCAACTAGTGTGCGAGAAGCCGCGTGGTTCCCGCACATGCCTTCGTGAATCTCTTGAAGTATCTCTTTGCGCTCCTCCATGCTGCACACTTTATGAGTATGCCTGATGCTGATCCACGCTTGTACAGGTTACTCCCGACTACAACATACCCTTTGCTGCACCATAGGATGCGAGTAGCTTTAGTGCTTTTTGGGTCAATGCCAAGGGGTAGTTTGTGCTCCTGGATGTAGTCGATGAAAGCCACCCTACAGTTGACCTCGATCATCAAGACCTCTCGGTCGGGTTCCTTGGGACATTGAGGATGGAACTTGAGTCTGGTGCCCTAATGGAAGGGTGATGCAACTCGTGAACAAAAACTCCCAGTGGGACGTTAGCTTGATCAGAACCCAGTTTGGAGAGCACATCCGCGCCCACATTGTTGTCACGAATAACATGGTGAATTTCCAGCCCCAAGAACTTTTTCTCGAGCTTGCGTATTTCTGTAACGTTGGCGTCCATGGTGTCCTTGTTGATATCCCACTCCTTGTTGACTTGTTGAATCAGCAGTAAGGAATCACCATAGATGAGTAGTCGCTTGATGCCTAGGGAGACTACCAGGCGTAGCCCATGCAATAATGCCTCGTACTCGGCTTTGTTGTTTGAGACCTCGAATAGTATTTGAAACACGTACTTGAGCTGTTCTCCTCCCGGGTTGATGAATAGTACTCCCGCACCACCACCACCGAGCTTGAGTGAGCCGTCAAAGTACATGACCCAATGCTCTAGCTGGTTGGTTGGAGCTTCCACTTGGTTTTCTCACCACTCTACCAAGAAATTGACTAGTGCCTGCAACTTGATGGCTGTCCGGAGCTTGAAGTCGAGTGTAAGGGCTCCCAGCTCCACTGCCCACTTGGAGATGCGCCCGGTAGCGTCTCGATTGTGGAGGATATCTGCCAATGGGAAGTCGGAGACCACTAGGATATTGTATACATCGAAGTAGTGGCGAAGCTTCCTGTAAGTGATAGCATATTGTAAAGTATTTTCTGAATCATTGGGTAACAAACCTTAGATTCAGAGAGGACTTCGCTGATGAGTAGACTAGTCGCTGCACCCCGAAGGCGTGGCCTTCCTCCTAGCGTTCCACCATGATTGCCGTGCTGATGACATGAGTAGTCGTGGCGATGTAGAGTAGCAGATTCTCGCCTGGTTGGGGAGCCGTCAGGATGAGTGGCAACTGCAAATGATGCTTAAGATTTGCAGCGCCTGTTTGCCTCCTCAATCCACCGAAACTTATCGTGGAGCTTGAGCAATTTGAAGAAGGGTTGTCCCCTTTCTCCAAGTTGGGATATGAATCAATTCAAAGCTGCCATGTAGCCTGTGAGCTTCTCGACGTCTTTGATCATCGTTGGAGCATCCATGACTGTGTTGGTAAAGTTGAAAGATGCCATTGAATTCTCCGGTGGATGCTTGATGAACACCCCTACCTGGGGCGCCAGCTGTCAGTGTTTTACCGCCACGCCCACCGAGGGATATCCCCGAGGTGGTGAGTTTGTAGGTAGGGTGTCGCCAAGATCAGGAACTCGAAGGTGCAAAGGAACATAAGGTTTAGACAGGTTCGGGCCGCCAAGAGCGTAATACCCTACGTCTTGTGTGGTTTGCATTGCCTTAGATGGTGATTGTCCCCGTGGGGGTCCCTGTCCGCCCTTATATAGTCTGGGGGGACAGGTTTACATGGGAGTCCTAGTCGGCTACATGGGAGTCCTAGTCGGCTACAAGCCAAGGAGTCCTACCCGAGTACTTCTCAGGTAGTTTTCTATCGTGTTCGACTAGTTTTAGTACGATTAGTCCTACTGCACTACGATTAATTACAGCAGATGTAGGGCGTGGACCATGTCTCATCCCATATCCTAGAAGAAGTATGCCACGTGTGCAGTCCCATGTAACCGGGTCTAACATCGGGTTGTGGATCAGGGCCACCCCCCTCGAGTATAGAGGTCCAAGAACCACGGAACAACGCTGGGCCGTGGCTGCTCTTACACTCACCATGTGCCCATGGGAACGAAGTCAAGAGGGTGAGGATAATGTCCACTTGCCGGTACGATCAGGTACTTAAGCTTGCCGATTACTATATATCTCAGCATGTGGTTAGTACGTTCAAAAACTTAACCACCACTACCACACACCGCAACCTTAGCATTTTCTCTAAACAGACGGGGCCTCAATCATCAACAGGAATATTATAACATAGCCCCATCTGTCGACCTTATGATTCCAACATAGGTAAAACAAGCAACTCCTATATCTCTCGAGTGACAGGAAATCACTCGACTTTCACAAGAGTCCTATTAGCATAGCAATCTAGCGACCGACAGACTAGTGTTCATATCATAGGTACTAGGATCATGCAACTAGGGTTTCAATCAACTCCTACAAACCTAATGCACAATACCATATATAAATAAAAGTTGCATAAGTTTAAAAGTAGGGGTTATGCTCCGGGGCTTGCCTTCCTGAGCAAAGCTAGCCTTGGGCTCTTTCAAACTTTGATTCGGGTCTTAAGCAACTACAATTAGATTAACTTGAGCTTCATGCTACTCATTCCTAGACTCCGTCACCAGCTCGTAGGTTCCAGCGGCGAGAGTCGTTGATTCTATATGAATGCATATGTTTGAGTTCTTTTAATGGTACAAGGTAAATAACTATTTCACTGTAAAATTGTAATTCAACAAAACTCAAGTTAAATTGTAAAGCATTGCATTTTCTTTTCCTTGAGCAGTCATTTATCGAGTAGTATCTAGATTAACTAACTTCATTAAGTAAGTGAGTGGTTTTGTCATTTATAAATAGCTA
The DNA here is from genome assembly GCF_002211085.1 of Panicum hallii. NCBI lineage: Eukaryota > Viridiplantae > Streptophyta > Magnoliopsida > Poales > Poaceae > Panicum > Panicum hallii. Next base: position 20,810,730 of record NC_038042.1, read on the forward strand.
TCTTTCAAGAGTAAGCATGGATTAAAATAAAATAACTCATAGAGACAGTTTCTGGTGTTGAGATTTTTATGCAGAGCACATTAGTTAAGTACAAACTCACTGTATTTCCAGCCATTTTTATTCAGCAGATTGATCATGAAAAATACATTAAACAGCTACTGCTAGGATCAAGATCCATTTATACAGAACAAACCATTTAAAAATCGGTGCTCAACATTTTGCTGAGTACTCCTAAACTTTTAGTGTGCAAGATACAGAGCATAGAAAATAAGTCAAGATACATCTACATAAATCAAGATTTATTTCTACAGGAAGTTCCATAAAGTTTATGTATCTCAAACTTTTCCAACTTGATAATCTACTCAAAGGTAGTCTCTGGTTAAAATTTCTTATTTTTCTAGGCACTAGAAATAGTTACTTTGATTTGATGAAGTTTTTCTTAACTAAACACATGTAACACCCTAATGTAATTTTCCCAAATTTTAAGGAATTTATTTTGAGCTCAAATAAATTTTCCAGGGTTTTCCCTAATTTATCTCGCATTTAAAGTAATTTTATAACGCAAGTAATTAAAATTTATTATAGGATCAACTTGTTTGTGCATTCATGCTACAGCATTGTTTTATTTGTGTTGAGTGTATAGGTTTGAATTCAAATTGTATTTGAATTCAATTAGAATTGTTTGAATTAGTGAGTTAGAAAAAAAAGAAGAAAAGGAAAAAGAATAAAAGAAGGCAGCCCAACCCAGCAGCCGGCCAGCCCAGCCCAGCATCCCTCCCCTTCTCTCCTTCCCCGCGGGCCCTCTCTCCCTCTCTTCCTTCCCACGGCCCAAAGCCGCCCGAGGCCCAGCTCCTCCGATCCCTCTTTCCCTCCCCCGCGTGGGCCTCCACGACTCCCTCAGCCCAACCCGCACGCGCGCCAGCTTCCCCTGGGCCGCTCGCTGCCGCTCGCTCGGCCCAGCCCACCGCGCGGCCCTTACCTCCCCGCTCTCTCCCTTGCGACCGCACCGCCGTGTCCGCCTCCGCCTCGGGCCCGCTCGCCAGGACGCCACGTGACCGCCCTATAAAGCCCCGCCGCCTCTCTAGGGTTTCCCCTAAGCCGCCGTCGTGCCCCGTTCGCGCAAACCCTAGCCCCGAGCACCGCCGTCGCCGCAAGCCTCGGGTCGCCGCCGCGCCGGCTCCTCGCCGCCTTCTGCCGTCGCCCAAGCACCGTGGGTTTGCCCCGGTGGGGTAAGGACCCTCTCCCGCCTCCCTTTCCCCTCGGTCTCGCCTCTCCGCGGCCGCGCGCGCTCGCCGGCGTCCCCGAGCCGCTCGCCGCCGTCGCTCGGCCGCTACGGCCAGCATTGCCGCCCCCGAACCCCTCAAATCGTTTCCCTGTGTCCTCCTCTCTCTCCCCGACCGGATCTCGTCGTCCATCGCCCGCAGAATCGCTCCATCGCGTGGCGCCGGCGAGCTCTCCGCCGCGCCCGTAGTCCCGCCGCCGCCGGAGCCGCCGGAGTACTCTCAGCCGTTCGATCCGCGGATAACGGTCTGGATTAGATCCAGACCGGTATCTGACCCGCGCCGCACGATTTCAAACCGACGGATCGGATTAGATCCCGATCGGCGTTAGATCTCAGCCGCCTGCTTTAGATCCAACGGCCCAGATTAAAGCATACCCCTTCGGCCAGCCGTTTTGCTAAAGAGCCCCTGTTCTTTTGATGTATCAACCCGCCATCCTTTCTGTCGCTTGTAAATATTTACAAATAGGTCCTTTTCCTCCCTTTTAACCCCCTGAGCTTCCTGGAAATTGTTTATCAGCCCTAGCTCTGTAGTTTTTGCAGTCTAGCCCCTATGTTTACCCTTTAATTAGGTTTTAGCCCTTAGTTTTGCATAAAACCCCCTGGAGTTCCTGTTTTTTATAGAAATGTGGCAGAACCAACCTGAATTATACCGGCTCAAGTACGCGAGTCCATTCCAGAGGGCTCCGACGTACTTCAAACGGTATAATCCCTTGGCCTGTCGGGTAACATCCCGATAAACCACCGATACACAGGATCAAATAAGGTTACCTCACACGAAGGTGAGTCCAGAGATACAATCACCATCATAATTTACATTGTAGGAAATTACATTACAAGAGTTTATAAAAGTAGTACAAAGTTTCAATTTTAGAGAAAACAATACAAACTGTTTAAGTTATGATCTTTAGCAGCGGAAAAACATACGCGATGAACTACAGCACGTCGACAAGACGAATGTCATGCTAAGCCCGGGCACGACATCACTCGATATCACCAGTGCTGGCCGGGGACGGATCCCATTCCATGGACCATTCATCTGGAAGAGCACAGGGCTAAGGCAAGGAAAGAGTAGGGTCTTCATAGATATCACCTGAAAAACATTCAACTAGCAAGGCTGAGTATACTAATACTCAGCAAGGCTTACCCGTCTCATGGTATACTTAGCCATGTAACTAGACCATGCAGGCTTTGTAAAGGTTCTGGTTTAGTTTTTGCTGAAAAACGATAAAGAGTAGGTCCTTAATGTATATTTTAGCTTTCATAATTCTAGTTCTTTTAACCATTCTAGGTAAGCACCTATAACTACTTCAAGCATGGTACAATTCTTTAATCAACAGCATCTTTGATAATCAAAACATTGCTCTTCTTACTCTATGTGGTAAAAGAGATAAGCAGTCTCAATCTTCGTGAGAGGCGGACGATTCTGAATCGAATTTTAACCCTTGCAAGGTAAACCTAACTCACACGCTTGGAACACCAACAGGTCGTTCCGAAGCAACCGTTTGCCTTTCATTCCGGGTCGTGGAACAAAGCCACCACAAGCGACTGCTGGACTATACGCACATCCAATGTGCAGGACATACGTCTGTAGCGCGACTACATGACCGTATTCCTGTCTGCTCTGCAGAACGTACTCTCACAGTCGGTGTGTGTAAACATAAAATAAAAGTCGAGTGGTGGGGGACGAGTCCACTTGCCGGGCCGATTGGTTACTAGGCTTACCGCTTACCATATTTCGCGGCATGTGGCTAGTACTTTCAAACGCTTAACTGCCACTACCACACACTGCGACCTTAACCAAATTCATCAACACAGACGGGGTACCACTTCTTTCCATGAAACTGCACATAACCCCGTCCGTCATCCTTATAGTGATTGCAGGAATGAAGGTAATCAATTCCTATATCGCGCGAGTGACAGGAAATCACTCGACTTCTACCGGTCCTATTAGCATAGCACTAGTCGGACTCAGGTTCTAATGTTCAGTACATTGGTTCCTAGAAATATGCATCTAGGGTTCCATTACAACTCCTAGACTTAATGCATAAATATAGATAAATAAGCATAGGTTGCAGTGTAAAGAAAATAATGGGATATGTCCGGGGCTTGCCTTTACTGGTGGGGCTGAAGTCAGTAAAGTTAAGATCTTCTGAACTTTAGTTCAGGGCTTCAGATAATTCCGCGACGAAGTTCCCAGGGTCTTCAGAATAACTTCCTTCTGGTTCCGGGATTAGCTGGTAATCTCCGTCGGCGAGAGTGGTCGAGTCTATATGATATGCAAGATGGAGTTCAATGAATGCATACACTTTTATTTCAATTCACAATATAGTTGCAATCCAAATAAAAGAACATTACATTTCGACAAACAACCTAACTACCCTGTACTGGGCAGTCATTTATCGAGTATTAACTAAACTAACTAGTCTCGTTAGGCAACAGGGGGTTTACCCTAAACATCTATACTAACTTCATTAAGTAGCATGTTCAGTTATTTAATTAGTTGGTGTATAGATCTTGACCTTAACCGATGAGGATGCATTAGGTTTAGCCGATAGACGTGCTTTGGTCATGTCTAACAGAGGCGTGTCTACTGTGCTATCTTACTGATCTAGAGTTGTATACTTTGGCCTATGTAGCCGATGGATAGGTGCATTGGTTTCCTAATTGATCGATGAAAACATCGATTACTTTAGCAAAGGGGTGTTTCCTAAAGTAATTGTGTCTTAACTAGGATGTGCTTAAGTGTTATCCTAGGTAACTAGGTGTGGTTGCATCGGCTGGATTACGTTAACACAACAACTGAGTGCCGTACAGCCGATGGGGTTATCTAAGTTAGATCTATTTCAAGATTTAGATGTAACAGAATACTAATATTAAACTAGGTTAGTGAGACCATAAGTGCGGAGTTAGTTTAAGGAGGATGTGGTTGAGGGTTTGTAACCGGCAAACATATAGCCGATCTCTCAGCCGATAAATCGGCTGATAACAGTGTGTGGATAAAGATAGGAAAACTAAGGATTGACCGGCCATATTTGACCGCTATGGGAGACAACTGGAATCGGCTTAGATCAGTGGATAACAGAACTCTAAGATCGGGTGTGCATTGACTATGTACAGACGATATGTTAGCTAAATCGGATGGCTAGTTGATCACTATGCGCATTGGCATAGCCAAAATGTATTCTTAACAAACTAGTCGACCTGTGAACATCAGCATGCTAGCCGATCAGGGTATGTAACTAGTTAATTGTGCATTAGTAAACTAGTCGACAGTGTGAACATCGGTCGAGCTAATATGTGCACATGCGTTAGATTTTGTGAATCGGCATAAGTAGCCGATTCCCTATGCTGTACTGGCTGTGCTTAGCCGATAAATACGTTCTCTATTGAATGTTCCTATCCGACTCTTGACTAGAGTGTTAATCGAAGTAATTAGTGTTTGATTGGTTCGATTTTACCAACAAAACAACCGATTGACGTATAGCCAACGCGGTTGTCTAGATTGGACTGGGTCAATTAGGGCACTAACATTGGATCGGACCAAAAAGGGTAGTTAACATCGGCCGAGCGGCAAAGCCGATAAGGAAGAAGTCAAAAGGCTCATGGTCGATAGGGTTACGCCTATCGAAAATCGGCTGAACTAATAGCCGATTGCTAAGCCTGGTTACAAAGGTATATCAACTAAGTAGTCGATACACAAGGTATGACCAGGATCTTTATATAGAAAGGGCTCTAACAAGATTGCAATTAAAACCAGGGTAAAGGCATAAGCATCTATATAAATGAAGGTTAACCAAACATCACAAACATAACATCACAAACATTAAGGACTACACAGCACATGAGCAAAACCTGACGGGTAACTTCAGAAATTCATACCTAGATGTCTAACCTACCAAGGATGTTGTTCTTCAACAACTTGGAAAGATTATATAAATGAATTGTAATTCATTGCAAGTGGAGCAGTACAACTACAGATACGAATTTAACCCTAACAAGTATAAGCAAAAGTCTAAAGTGAGATTTTTCTACTAACACATACAAAATTATACACATACTGCATAAATCTACTCACAAGGATTCCATAACATCTTCATTTGACATTTTACGATTTTTATATCATTTCCTACGAATTTTATAAGTTAGTTGCTTTGCACACATGAAATAATAAAAGAGCTTCGTAGAAAGGCCCTCAGTTTCTCACCGGTGGTAATGGCGAGTTCCATCTGCTGTAGCTCGTTACAGTTGTGTTTGGTTGCATAGGGGCTCCTTCGAGCTCGTCACGTCTGACCGCCGCCTTCGCTCCACAACGATCTCCGACGTCCTTCACGCGCGGTTCCATTGTTTGCCACGTGCGGGTCCGCGCCGAGTCGTCACGCCGCGGCATCGCTAGCCCTGAGCTCCGCTCCTGCGTCGTGCCTGTGCGCACTCAAACCGAGCCACTCAGTGCCTAACCGTGGTCGCGCCGCGCGCTCCGCACGCTCGTCCGTGTGCTCGGCCCAGCCTCCGCTCAACCCGCCGTCCGCGCCACGCACGCGTCGCCCGAACAACCACGTATCACCTCCCCTCCAATTTCCCCCTCGTGTTGCAGCTCCCCGACGTGGAATACGGCCACCTACACTACACCATTCAGCCTAGCCTATGTGCTCGCCTGGCGTCTGTACCCGTGCCGCCACCAGCCGCTCGGAACCGCTCACCCGAGCCCGCTCCCACGCGCACGGCTGCCCTGCGTACTCCGCGTCAAGCCGAACTGCCCGGCCCAACCGCTTGCGCACGCCTGCTCCCTTCCTGCCGTCCGCCCTCTTGCGCTCTGCCTGGCCGTGCTCCGCCCAGCGCCAGCCACTGCATCCCGCCTGCTTTCACGCGCTCGGGCTGCGGCCGTAGCTCACCCGGGCCCGCCGCGCAGCCGCACCGCCTACGCGCGCGCCGAACCGCCAGCCCGCCTGCATACTCCGCTCGCCGCCTTGGGTCACCACCGGCCCGCCTGCCGCTTGGGCTACAGCCGCCTGCCGCAGCCGCGCTCACACCTGCGGCCGTACCGAACCGCGCCTGCTCGGCCTCCGCTTGCTCGCGCCACGCGCACCTGCATGCCTGCGAGCCGCTCCGGGGCCTGCTGCTCGCCCGCCTGTGCTGCCGCTCGCTCCACCAGCGCGCCGCCAGCACCTGCATCCGCTCGCTCCTGAGCCGAACCGAGCACCGCGCGCCTACATCAGCTCGCCGGGCCGCTTGCTCTCGCGCACGCGCAGCACCTAGCCGAGCCGCCGCCAGCCCGCGCGGCCGCCTGCCCGGGTCCGCCGCTCCCTGCGCTCGCCTGGGCCACCGAGCCGCCCAAGCTCGCCTCCAGCCGCGCGCCTCCGGCTCCTGTGCGCGCTCCTGGCCGCGCCGCCCGCGCGCCTGGGCCCGCTTGCCCCCGCGCCGCCAGCGCAGCGCCTGGTCCGGCCCCGCCCCGCCCGGGCCTGCACCGCCCTGTGCGCCTGCTGCGCGCACACGCCGCTCGCGTGGGCCGCAGCCGCGCGCGCTCCCCCGCTCTGCGCTGCCGCCTGCGCGCGCTGCCCAGTGCCGGCTGCCGCTGCCTGTGCCGTGGAGGGAAGAGAGAGGGAGGGGCCGGTGGAGTTAAGGATTGGGGGCAGAGCAAAGTGCCGCCGGTGGGGGAGAAAAGGAAGGGGAAAACGGAATTGGACAGTGCTGCCGGTGAGGAAGAGGAGGAAGGGAGGCAGGGAAATACTCAGCGCGGGGAGAGGATAAGGGAGCAGCACAGTTAGACACATGTACTTGTTTGCAGCAGGAGGTGGCGATGAGGGTCGGCAGAGCGGTGGGCTGCAGAGCAGGAACAAAGCAGCGCCAGAGGAGGAAGACAAAGGGAATTTCCTAAGGACTCATTTGTAATTTTAGAAATCTACAGGGACCTCTTGGTAAAAACAAATTTAACTACTGTTCTAGGGCTCAAACAAAAATGTGACCAAAATAAAAGTTGTACAACTTTTTAAGTTCTACAACTTTGTTTTAGAGTTTAAACTCTAAAACTCAAAATATGAAGTTTTATTTTAAGACTTGGACTAAATTTGAATTTTATAACATCTTTGTCATTGTTAGTATAAATTATATATAACCTTGGGTCTATTCGCAAATTGCTAAGTAAGTCATGGTTACTTACAGTATTACCTTTTTACTTCTAGTAATTTTGGAAAGTTACTTTTATAAATCACCTATTTTGCATAAAAGGACTTGTTCTTTTATAAAATTACATAAATACCCTTATTTTCACCAATTTACCCAAAATTTTTACACACTTCAACACACACATTTTAAATACAACTATTGGATAAATATATAATTTTTACAGGGATTAGATTAAGAAAAAAAATATATTTGCAAAACCACCCTTCTCTTATTTTGAAGTTACCTTCTGTCCAATTACATTTTACAAAAACAACCCTAGGTTTTTCTGTATTTATAAAAATACCCTTTTTACTTGCACTTTAAATTTTCAAAAGCTTCACATATCACACACAAGCTTTATACAACCAAACACATATTTCACACTAACAATTATATGTCTAACTTACAAGCACATAAACTGTCACAGCCTCCCCCCCTAAAAAGAATCTCGTCCCGAGATTCGGACGAAAGATTCTTAAAGGAAGAGAAGCAAATTATTCATTAGAAGTAACAGGAAGCAATCACATCAAGAAGATTGATGTCCATGATAAAAGTCGTTGAAGTATGACAAGATGAGTGTAGCGAGAGCAAGAATAAATGGTACATAGATGAGTTTGACAAGATAAGAGAGAACAAGATGATTGAGTTCTCGCAGAGCTAAGATCATCACATGATGATGATAAATGTCGGCAAAATTCATCACAAAGCTCATGGATAGCAAGTGAGGATAATACGAGAGATTGATAAGTGATGTTTGAAACATTTCTGCTCAGAGTTTATTATCTGAATAAGTTGAATGATGTTGAGTGCAAAACATGCCTATTTAGACTGATGCAATCAAGGGATAATGACAAAATGCTCTAACCCTGATCGTGATGCACTGTTGAGATGTATGATTGCAATGATGATGCAACATGAAGATGGAGAATTCCATGCACGATCAAGATGGTGCGTAAGACACAATGCAATTACCATGATGCTGACCAAATGATGCATACCTTATGATGCAAGGATAATGATACTTGCAATGTATGCACATATGAAATGCATGAAGTATGATGCATACCCTCATGAGTTAATGATGCATATGACTCACAGTCTACAACCGTTCTTTCGTAACTAACACCTGGGTAGGTCTATATCCTTGGGCGAAGATCAAAAGTTAGGACACTAGTAAGGTTGCATAAGAAGAGATTGCAGTGTTGTTACGTCACATAGACCTAGTCACCAGTGCGCTCCTAATGGCTCAGTCATGTGGCTGCAGCGCACATGAGGCCTTAGGTTCCGACACGGCATCATGGTCATGTGATTAAACACCACCACAAAAGAAGAATAGCAACCTGGTAGTGCCAACAGCAACAAGATAGCTCTTAGGAAACCGAAGACAACTCAAAGCTGTACTAAGGACACACCCGTTAGTCAGTCTACGGATCTTTCGATGATGATGCAACACCATGCACTGTCTAGAGATGGCCTTTATTATGATGCATGACTTTTGCCGGGAGGATTATATTCAGAAAGTAATTATGGTCATCCATCTTTTTAATTTATCCAAAATCATCTGAGCAAAAATTTGAAGGTGCAACCTTTAGATGTTGCAACTGGAATAGCCAACAAGATACGGTACAACATCAGGAGAGGATAGATAGATCACTAGATGATGGATTGAAGGGTTCGATGATAGTTATCAAGGTTTAACCATCAAAGGAGAAGTTCAATGGTTCTGCCGAAACAGATTTAAAGCAAAATCAAGGATTTGATTTGGCTTTCAAGCTAAGATCGGTGATAGGGTTCAAACATAACCCAGTTCACTTGATTCACAAAAGGCGTTTTCAACTCTAAGTTAGCCTATCAGATTACGTTGGCTTCTACCACACAGAGTCAAAACAGGCATTCAGATACAAGCACATATTTCAGTACAACAACGTAACAAACAAGACAATCAAGTCAACCCAAGATGTCAGGATGCATGCACGTTCTACACGTCCTCACAAACCAAAAACAACTGCCGAATATCTTCGGACTTACGTGGTCAGTTTCGGTGGCATAATATAAATACGTCTCTCACTATTAACTAGTCGATAAACCCTATCCATTCAGAACCTATTGAATCGTGGTTAGCATACCTGCAGAAAACCACAAGAGATATATATCGAACCTTTCATGCCAGCATGTCATGAAAGCGTCCCCAATCATTACTGTTCACTATAGAAACAGCATCTGTACAATTACCGCCGTACAGACAACGTTAACATACGTTATCGAGATAACGTATTCACGGGGGTACCGCAAAATGCGGGGGTATGAACAGCGATCGCCATACCCTGCGCCGAACCATATACTCCCAATGTAGTCAACCGAGGTTGGTACATTGGCAGCATCTCAAGTAGGCCACTGCTTGAGAAACAGCGTTCGGTTCGCATCACCGACGGGAAGGCCAAGCTCCCTCAGTTGGCTGAGGATCCTTACCTTCTTACCTCACCATCGAAGATGTCGTTACAAAAAGTAAAGTTGGGTTGTGCATGAAATTAAGTTTCAACTGAAAAGTAATGCTGGGAGTTAGTCATATATATTTATATATTACAGCCACCTCTAATTCCCATAATAACATTACCCTAGGGCTTACGTACTATACATAATCCTTAACGAATCAAACGTAGTTTTGCCAAATACTTTGTTGGTCAAACTTTTATACTGAAAATATTTTTAAGGTAAAATGTATCTCTAGGGTAACCTTATAGCTCTGATACCAGCTGTGGCAGAACCAACCTGAATTATACCGGCTCAAGTACGCGAGTCCATTCCAGAGGGCTCCGACGTACTTCAAACGGTATAATCCCTTGGCCTGTCGGGTAACGTCCCGATAAACCACCGATACACAGGATCAAATAAGGTTACCTCACACGAAGGTGAGTCCAGAGATACAATCACCATCATAATTTACATTGTAGGAAATTACATTACAAGAGTTTATAAAAGTAGTACAAAGTTTCAATTTTAGAGAAAACAATACAAACTGTTTAAGTTATGATCTTTAGCAGCGGAAAAACATACGCGATGAACTACAGCACGTCGACAAGACGAATGTCATGCTAAGCCCGGGCACGACATCACTCGATATCACCAGTGCTGGCCGGGGACGGATCCCATTCCACGGACCATTCATCTGGAAGAGCACAGGGCCAAGGCAAGGAAAGAGTAGGGTCTTCATAGATATCACCTGAAAAACATTCAACTAGCAAGGCTGAGTATACTAATACTCAGCAAGGCTTACCCGTCTCATGGTATACTTAGCCATGTAACTAGACCATGCAGGCTTTGTAAAGGTTCTGGTTTAGTTTTTGCTGAAAAACGATAAAGAGTAGGTCCTTAATGTATATTTTAGCTTTCATAATTCTAGTTCTTTTAACCATTCTAGGTAAGCACCTATAACTACTTCAAGCATGGTACAATTCTTTAATCAACAGCATCTTTGATAATCAAAACATTGCTCTTCTTACTCTATGTGGTAAAAGAGATAAGCAGTCTCAATCTTCGTGAGAGGCGGACGATTCTGAATCGAATTTTAACCCTTGCAAGGTAAACCTAACTCACACGCTTGGAACACCAACAGGTCGTTCCGAAGCAACCGTTTGCCTTTCATTCCGGGTCGTGGAACAAAGCCACCACAAGCGACTGCTGGACTATACGCACATCCAATGTGCAGGACATACGTCTGTAGCGCGACTACATGACCGTATTCCTGTCTGCTCTGCAGAACGTACTCTCACAGTCGGTGTGTGTAAACATAAAATAAAAGTCGAGTGGTGGGGGACGAGTCCACTTGCCGGGCCGATTGGTTACTAGGCTTACCGCTTACCATATTTCGCGGCATGTGGCTAGTACTTTCAAACGCTTAACTGCCACTACCACACACTGCGACCTTAACCAAATTCATCAACACAGACGGGGTACCACTTCTTTCCATGAAACTGCACATAACCCCGTCCGTCATCCTTATAGTGATTGCAGGAATGAAGGTAATCAATTCCTATATCGCGCGAGTGACAGGAAATCACTCGACTTCTACCGGTCCTATTAGCATAGCACTAGTCGGACTCAGGTTCTAATGTTCAGTACATTGGTTCCTAGAAATATGCATCTAGGGTTCCATTACAACTCCTAGACTTAATGCATAAATATAGATAAATAAGCATAGGTTGCAGTGTAAAGAAAATAATGGGATATGTCCGGGGCTTGCCTTTACTGGTGGGGCTGAAGTCAGTAAAGTTAAGATCTTCTGAACTTTAGTTCAGGGCTTCAGATAATTCCGCGACGAAGTTCCCAGGGTCTTCAGAATAACTTCCTTCTGGTTCCGGGATTAGCTGGTAATCTCCGTCGGCGAGAGTGGTCGAGTCTATATGATATGCAAGATGGAGTTCAATGAATGCATACACTTTTATTTCAATTCACAATATAGTTGCAATCCAAATAAAAGAACATTACATTTCGACAAACAACCTAACTACCCTGTACTGGGCAGTCATTTATCGAGTATTAACTAAACTAACTAGTCTCGTTAGGCAACAGGGGGTTTACCCTAAACATCTATACTAACTTCATTAAGTAGCATGTTCAGTTATTTAATTAGTTGGTGTATAGATCTTGACCTTAACCGATGAGGATGCATTAGGTTTAGCCGATAGACGTGCTTTGGTCATGTCTAACAGAGGCGTGTCTACTGTGCTATCTTACTGATCTAGAGTTGTATACTTTGGCCTATGTAGCCGATGGATAGGTGCATTGGTTTCCTAATTGATCGATGAAAACATCGATTACTTTAGCAAAGGGGTGTTTCCTAAAGTAATTGTGTCTTAACTAGGATGTGCTTAAGTGTTATCCTAGGTAACTAGGTGTGGTTGCATCGGCTGGATTACGTTAACACAACAACTGAGTGCCGTACAGCCGATGGGGTTATCTAAGTTAGATCTATTTCAAGATTTAGATGTAACAGAATACTAATATTAAACTAGGTTAGTGAGACCATAAGTGCGGAGTTAGTTTAAGGAGGATGTGGTTGAGGGTTTGTAACCGGCAAACATATAGCCGATCTCTCAGCCGATAAATCGGCTGATAACAGTGTGTGGATAAAGATAGGAAAACTAAGGATTGACCGGCCATATTTGACCGCTATGGGAGACAACTGGAATCGGCTTAGATCAGTGGATAACAGAACTCTAAGATCGGGTGTGCATTGACTATGTACAGACGATATGTTAGCTAAATCGGATGGCTAGTTGATCACTATGCGCATTGGCATAGCCAAAATGTATTCTTAACAAACTAGTCGACCTGTGAACATCAGCATGCTAGCCGATCAGGGTATGTAACTAGTTAATTGTGCATTAGTAAACTAGTCGACAGTGTGAACATCGGTCGAGCTAATATGTGCACATGCGTTAGATTTTGTGAATCGGCATAAGTAGCCGATTCCCTATGCTGTACTGGCTGTGCTTAGCCGATAAATACGTTCTCTATTGAATGTTCCTATCCGACTCTTGACTAGAGTGTTAATCGAAGTAATTAGTGTTTGATTGGTTCGATTTTACCAACAAAACAACCGATTGACGTATAGCCAACGCGGTTGTCTAGATTGGACTGGGTCAATTAGGGCACTAACATTGGATCGGACCAAAAAGGGTAGTTAACATCGGCCGAGCGGCAAAGCCGATAAGGAAGAAGTCAAAAGGCTCATGGTCGATAGGGTTACGCCTATCGAAAATCGGCTGAACTAATAGCCGATTGCTAAGCCTGGTTACAAAGGTATATCAACTAAGTAGTCGATACACAAGGTATGACCAGGATCTTTATATAGAAAGGGCTCTAACAAGATTGCAATTAAAACCAGGGTAAAGGCATAAGCATCTATATAAATGAAGGTTAACCAAACATCACAAACATAACATCACAAACATTAAGGACTACACAGCACATGAGCAAAACCTGACGGGTAACTTCAGAAATTCATACCTAGATGTCTAACCTACCAAGGATGTTGTTCTTCAACAACTTGGAAAGATTATATAAATGAATTGTAATTCATTGCAAGTGGAGCAGTACAACTACAGATACGAATTTAACCCTAACAAGTATAAGCAAAAGTCTAAAGTGAGATTTTTCTACTAACACATACAAAATTATACACATACTGCATAAATCTACTCACAAGGATTCCATAACATCTTCATTTGACATTTTACGATTTTTATATCATTTCCTACGAATTTTATAAGTTAGTTGCTTTGCACACATGAAATAATAAAAGAGCTTCGTAGAAAGGCCCTCAGTTTCTCACCGGTGGTAATGGCGAGTTCCATCTGCTGTAGCTCGTTACAGTTGTGTTTGGTTGCATAGGGGCTCCTTCGAGCTCGTCACGTCTGACCGCCGCCTTCGCTCCACAACGATCTCCGACGTCCTTCACGCGCGGTTCCATTGTTTGCCACGTGCGGGTCCGCGCCGAGTCGTCACGCCGCGGCATCGCTAGCCCTGAGCTCCGCTCCTGCGTCGTGCCTGTGCGCACTCAAACCGAGCCACTCAGTGCCTAACCGTGGTCGCGCCGCGCGCTCCGCACGCTCGTCCGTGTGCTCGGCCCAGCCTCCGCTCAACCCGCCGTCCGCGCCACGCACGCGTCGCCCGAACAACCACGTATCACCTCCCCTCCAATTTCCCCCTCGTGTTGCAGCTCCCCGACGTGGAATACGGCCACCTACACTACACCATTCAGCCTAGCCTATGTGCTCGCCTGGCGTCTGTACCCGTGCCGCCACCAGCCGCTCGGAACCGCTCACCCGAGCCCGCTCCCACGCGCACGGCTGCCCTGCGTACTCCGCGTCAAGCCGAACTGCCCGGCCCAACCGCTTGCGCACGCCTGCTCCCTTCCTGCCGTCCGCCCTCCTGCGCTCTGCCTGGCCGTGCTCCGCCCAGCGCCAGCCACTGCATCCCGCCTGCTTTCACGCGCTCGGGCTGCGGCCGTAGCTCACCCGGGCCCGCCGCGCAGCCGCACCGCCTACGCGCGCGCCGAACCGCCAGCCCGCCTGCATACTCCGCTCGCCGCCTTGGGTCACCACCGGCCCGCCTGCCGCTTGGGCTACAGCCGCCTGCCGCAGCCGCGCTCACACCTGCGGCCGTACCGAACCGCGCCTGCTCGGCCTCCGCTTGCTCGCGCCACGCGCACCTGCATGCCTGCGAGCCGCTCCGGGGCCTGCTGCTCGCCCGCCTGTGCTGCCGCTCGCTCCACCAGCGCGCCGCCAGCACCTGCATCCGCTCGCTCCTGAGCCGAACCGAGCACCGCGCGCCTACATCAGCTCGCCGGGCCGCTTGCTCTCGCGCACGCGCAGCACCTAGCCGAGCCGCCGCCAGCCCGCGCGGCCGCCTGCCCGGGTCCGCCGCTCCCTGCGCTCGCCTGGGCCACCGAGCCGCCCAAGCTCGCCTCCAGCCGCGCGCCTCCGGCTCCTGTGCGCGCTCCTGGCCGCGCCGCCCGCGCGCCTGGGCCCGCTTGCCCCCGCGCCGCCAGCGCAGCGCCTGGTCCGGCCCCGCCCCGCCCGGGCCTGCACCGCCCCTGTGCGCCTGCTGCGCGCACACGCCGCTCGCGTGGGCCGCAGCCGCGCGCGCTCCCCCGCTCTGCGCTGCCGCCTGCGCGCGCTGCCCAGTGCCGGCCGCCGCTGCCTGTGCCGTGGAGGGAAGAGAGAGGGAGGGGCCGGTGGAGTTAAGGATTGGGGGCAGAGCAAAGTGCCGCCGGTGGGGGAGAAAAGGAAGGGGAAAACGGAATTGGACAGTGCTGCCGGTGAGGAAGAGGAGGAAGGGAGGCAGGGAAATACTCAGCGCGGGGAGAGGATAAGGGAGCAGCACAGTTAGACACATGTACTTGTTTGCAGCAGGAGGTGGCGATGAGGGTCGGCAGAGCGGTGGGCTGCAGAGCAGGAACAAAGCAGCGCCAGAGGAGGAAGACAAAGGGAATTTCCTAAGGACTCATTTGTAATTTTAGAAATCTACAGGGACCTCTTGGTAAAAACAAATTTAACTACTGTTCTAGGGCTCAAACAAAAATGTGACCAAAATAAAAGTTGTACAACTTTTTAAGTTCTACAACTTTGTTTTAGAGTTTAAACTCTAAAACTCAAAATATGAAGTTTTATTTTAAGACTTGGACTAAATTTGAATTTTATAACATCTTTGTCATTGTTAGTATAAATTATATATAACCTTGGGTCTATTCGCAAATTGCTAAGTAAGTCATGGTTACTTACAGTATTACCTTTTTACTTCTAGTAATTTTGGAAAGTTACTTTTATAAATCACCTATTTTGCATAAAAGGACTTGTTCTTTTATAAAATTACATAAATACCCTTATTTTCACCAATTTACCCAAAATTTTTACACACTTCAACACACACATTTTAAATACAACTATTGGATAAATATATAATTTTTACAGGGATTAGATTAAGAAAAAAAATATATTTGCAAAACCACCCTTCTCTTATTTTGAAGTTACCTTCTGTCCAATTACATTTTACAAAAACAACCCTAGGTTTTTCTGTATTTATAAAAATACCCTTTTTACTTGCACTTTAAATTTTCAAAAGCTTCACATATCACACACAAGCTTTATACAACCAAACACATATTTCACACTAACAATTATATGTCTAACTTACAAGCACATAAACTGTCACAAGAAAAAACCCTGGACCTTGTTTTAGCCCTAGATTCCGCGTCTTAGCCCCGTTTTAGATGGTTTTTGCGCTCTCGCGATCGTTGTAACGCGTAGAATAGTTCTAGTCTAGTTTTGCGTGCTGTTCTATTGTTTTGGTGTACTGTTTTCTTATAGATTCTTTTATTGTGTATATGTGTATGTGTGGGCCATGCGTGATGATCGTGAGTAGACGCCGAGCCTTTGGAGCAGTACCAGGAGCAGCCATCTTCCGAGCAGTTCGAGCAGCAGCCGGGAGAGTACGAGGAAGGCAAGTATAACATGAACCTCCTATCACTTTTTAATACAATTTCATACTGCATTTTAATACTGTATGCCTATAAGGACTTTCCTAGCCACTTTATATCCTTTATATATATCCTTTTGGTTGCATTTTGGTTAGTTGTGCTAGGTTGTTGCGCTATAACACACTTGGTCCTTTTTAATTAATTTGTTAATGATCTTATGCAACTTAATTCTGGAGCCGACCCTCTGTGCTGTGTGCTTGAGTGGTTTGTGCGTCCTTAAAAATATGTTTTTGTAGAAACATGGTTTAGGGGGCCAGCACGGTGCTTAGTGCTTGGTTGGCCACTCTCCATAAGGACCGGTTCATAGAGCGACAACCTGGGACAACCGCGCAACCACAAGACTGGAATGGGACGGTCTTGACTTACTAATTAGGTCGTGTTGGTTCGGGAGTAACTTACCTGCGTGGGCAAGAGGGGTGGTAAGCTTCAATGGTCCCTGCTCCTCCGGCTTGGTCTGTGCTGTGTGTCTTGTACCCCCGGAGGTGGGCCCCATCGTTGCTGATCCAGAATCCTTAGCGGTTACACCTTACCAATGTGATCCTTTGTAAAGGTCTCGTAGTGTGCTTGCTAGCCATCTCACCTAAGGAAGTGTGATGAGCAACTAGTGTAGCTCACGACTTGTGGGTAAAGTTGTGCAACCTCTCGAGAGTGTAAAACTGATATATCAGCTGTGCTCACAGTCATGAGCGGCCCAGATCCTCCGTCTGATTAGTGGGGTTATCTACCTTTGATTAGGGAGATTCCCCGGGTGGTTTTGGTTTGGATGGTTCCCAGTAGTTCTTAATTAACTTGATTAATTTCTTATACAATTTGGGTTCATGGTAATTCATCCACTGGTAGTAATTAGTTTTAATAAAATTTTGCTTAGCCTAAAAGCTAATGCAGTTGAGTCGGCCAACCTTAGAGCCTCATAGTTTGTGTTATACTTGTTGAGTACTAGTTTGTACTCACACTTGCCTCTCTACTCTTCTGTTCTATTTTGGATACCTTCGACTGCTGCTCAGTGCCTGGCAACGTGGAGGACTACGTCAGCGGCTTCGACGACTTCTAGGCGTTTGTCTCCCAGTCGACGTCCCTGTGGCGCCCAGCTCTTCATGTATCTCTTTTATGCTTCCGCACCTCTGGAACCGATTCTTGATTCGGTTGTAATAAAATAATTCATTTACGATTTATTTACGATTTATATTAATGTTATTCGTGATATGTGTTGTGATATCTTGATGATTCTGTTGTATATATGCGTGACTTGACCCTGGCGCATATATGATTGCTCGATTTATGTTCTTTATAAATCGGGTGTGACAGATTGGTATTAGAGCCATATCGACTGTAGGACGAAGCCTAGATAGAATTGGTCGAGTTTAGGACTTCTTTTCTCTTGCCCTGCTTCCGCAAATCTTGAACCATCATTTTCTGCTTCTACTCCTTGAGTCTTAAGCCCTTTGATTTGCTATCTCTCTTGCCTTTTCTGAGAAATAGCTTGAGTCTTCCGTAGACGTTGGCCTGAGTCGCCTAATCCTGTAAATTATAAGTCTAGGTTGTCCCGATGAAAGTACGCTCGAACGAGGGTCTTGGTCGAGTAGTGTGATAAACTCGACTAAGTTGCGAATATTGAATGTTTGTTATTGTGCAAATGTTTGATTTGGATTTTTTGTTGATTGCATAGTCTAGTAGTTAAATTTGTTCATGCAAATCGACCCTAGCACAATTTGAACTAAATGATAAAGTCGAGTTAGAACGTTGGGGGTAAAACCTATATTTCTTTCTCTCTGTCATACCTTTCTGAAGTTTCATTTCCGCAGGTGCACAATATCTTCCTCTCATAAATTTCATTTGTTGCAATCAGATGGTGAACACCAGGCGCACCGGTTCCGGTCCTGACCAGCAGGAGCAGAACAACCAGAGTACTGGTCAGCCGCTGCCGATGCCGCCACCACTGTCCCCGGAGCAGTTCTTCCAGCTCCAGATGCAGATGATGGCTACCCTGAACAATACTGTTCAGGCTCTGCAGCATATCCACGCCCAGCCCCCACCTCCACCGCCACCTCAGCCCCGTGATTGGCGTGCGGATTTCCTTAGAGGTCATCCTCCGACCTTCTCTCACGCCACGGACCCACTCCAGGCAGACGACTGGCTTCGTTCGGTGGAGCGCCAGTTGGTTGTTGCGCAGTGCGACGACCGTGAGCGAGTCCTTTACGCAGCAGGGCAGCTGCGAGGCTCCGCTCTCGACTGGTGGGAGTCCTACCCGGCTCAGGACCGTGATGCTCTCACCTAGGTCCAGTTCCGTGAGCGCTTCAGGAACCATCACATTCCTGAGGGCATAATGAAGATGAAGTAGAAGGAGTTCCGTGCCCTTAAGCAGGTAAATTTGAATGGAATTCTCTGCAATTTCTTTTGAGCTTGATCTATCCTTGACCTCTTTCGTAAGCTTGACATATTGAGCGATTTCTACCCTTGTTATCTGTGTTCGTTATTTCAGGGATCGATGACGGTGACGGAGTACCGTGACCGTTTCCTTCAGCTTGCCCGCTACGCCCCTGCTGACGTCGCTCGTGATAGCAACAAGCAGGAGTACTTCAAGGAGGGACTGGATGATCACATCCAGTATGCGCTGCTGAACCACCGCTTTGACAACTTCAACCAGCTGGTTGATGCTGCCCTCAACACCGAGCGTAAGCGCCGGGAGATTGAGGATAAGAAGAGGAAGATGGCTCCATCCTCTTCGGGCAGCAACACTCGTCCCCGCTATCAGCATCCGCAGCAGCAGTAGCAGAGGCCGCCCCAGCAGTACCAGCAGTGGCAGCAGCTTCCTCTTCGTCCCCCGCAGTAGGCAGGACAGGGTCAGAGGCTTCCAGCGCCTCCGGCTCCACCAGCTCCGAGGCAGGGAGTGCCTACTCCTCCTGCCGGGCAGCAGGCCGCTGCATTTCCGCGAGTGTGCTTCAACTGCGGTGAGCCGGGGCACTACGCCAACGTCTGCCCACGGAAGGCGCAGGCAGGACAGCAGGGGCGTGTAGCACCACCCAAGGCCCCAGCTCAGGGCAGGGTGAACCACGTAACGGCCGAGTCAGCGGCCAAGGCTCCCAACGTGGTCATTGGTACATTCATGGTTAATACCCACCCTGCTACAGTGCTTTTTGATACTGGTGCTACGCATTCCTTCATCACCGAGTCTTTTGTTGAGCATCATGGTATTCATACTAGCACATTAAAGAGATGCATGTTAGTATCTTCACCGGGAGGGCAGTTGCGGTCTCATGTCTTCTGTCCCAGAGTCAGTGTGGCCATAAGGGGGGTAGATTTCAGTGCAAATCTGATGGTGCTAGACACCAAGGGCATTGATGTGATCCTCGGGATGGAGACTCTTGCTAAGTGGGGCGTCCAGATAGATTGTGCTCAGAGGACTGTTCTTCTATCAGCAGCGGATGGTCAGGAGGTCACTGTCGGTGCCACAGAGCCTTCTGGATTTCTTCATTAGACGGAGGCTAGACCCACGGATGGTATTCGCATGGTGTCTAAATTCCCGGATGTCTTTCCGGCTAATTTGCCAGGTATGCCGCCTGATCGCGACATTGAGTTTTCTATTGATCTCTTGCCTGGCACAGCTCCTATTGCTAAGAGGCCCTATCGTATGGCACCTGTTGAGCATGAGGAAGTTAAGAAGACTACCAACAAGTTGCTAGCTAAGGGTTATATCCGTCGCAGTTTCTCTCCTTGGGCTTTCCCTGTATTGCTTGTAGAGAAGAAGGATGGCGCGAAGAGAATGTGCGTCGATTATCGGGATCTGAATGCAGTCACCATCAAGAACAAGCATCCATTGCCGCGTATTGAGGATCTCTTCGATCAGCTTCAGGGCGCTTGTGTGTTCTTGAAGATTGATCTGCGTTCGGGTTATCATCAGCTGAAGATTCGTCCTGAGGATATCCCGAAGACGGCATTCACCTGCAAGTATGGGCTATACAAGTATACGGTCATGTCTTTTTGCTTGACTAACGCTCCGGCTTTCTTCATGCATCTGATGAACAAGGTTTTCATGGATTATCTGGACACCTTTGTGGTGATATTCATTGACGATATCCTAATATATTCCAAGTCA
This sequence comes from Panicum hallii, assembly GCF_002211085.1. Taxonomy (NCBI): domain Eukaryota; kingdom Viridiplantae; phylum Streptophyta; class Magnoliopsida; order Poales; family Poaceae; genus Panicum; species Panicum hallii. Next base: position 20,831,304 of record NC_038042.1, read on the forward strand.
GAAGCAGAGCATGAAAAGCATCTGAGGCTTGTGTTGCAGAGGCTCAGAGAGCACAAGCTGTATGCCAAGCTCAGCAAGTGCGAGTTCTGGATTGACGAGGTTCCATTCCTCGGTCATGTTATCTCCAAGGGAGGTATTGCTGTGGACCCCGGGAAGGTGAAGGATGTGCTTGACTGGGTTGTACCGCAGACGGTGAAGGAAGTCCGCTCTTTTCTGGGCTTAGCTGGATATTATCGGAGGTTCATTGAGAACTTCTCCAAGATTGCGAAGCCTTTGACTTCCTTTGCTAGAGAAGGGTGTGGATTTCTCTTGGACTGATGAGCGTCAGAGTGCCTTCGAGGAGCTGAAGAAAAGGTTGACTACGGCGCCAGTCCTTACTCTGCCAGACCAGAGCAAGAGGTTCACAGTGTATTGTGATGCTTCGAGGGATGGTCTTGGTTGTGTTCTGATGCAGGAGGGCAGAGTGATAGCTTATGCCTCACGGCAGTTGCGCCGGCATGAGCTAAATTATCCCACTCATGATCTGGAGTTGGCCGCAGTTGTGCATGCTCTGAAGATATGGAGGCATTACTTGTTTGGGCAGTGGTGTGATATTTACACCGATCACAAGAGCCTCAAGTATATTTTCACTCAGAGTGAGCTGAATATGCGGCAGAGAAGATGGCTAGAGTTGGTCAAGGATTATGACCTGGAGATTCACTATCATCCGGGCAAGGCTAATGTTGTGGCAGATGCTCTGAGCAGGAAGAGCTATGTTAACATGGCCGTGGCTTTTCAGATGCCTCAGGAGTTATGTGAGGAGTTTGAGCAGTTGAGCCTGGGTTTCCTGCATCACACCTCGGGTGCAGCATTCGAGGCAGAACCCACTCTAGAGGCGGAGATCAGGCAGCACCAGAAGGATGATAAGAAGCTGCAGGAGATCCGTGACCTGATCAAGATTGGCAAAGCACCTCATTTCAGAGAGGATGATCAGGGTACCTTGTGGTACAAGGGTCGTATATGTGTGCCGGATGTGAATGACCTCAGGAAGCTGATCTTGAGTGAGGCTCACGATACGGCATATTCCATTCATCTGAGCAGCACAAAGATGTATTACGACCTGAAGGAACGATTCTGGTGGTATGGAATGAAGCGTTCCGTTGCGAAGTACGTGGCTATCTGTGACACTTTTCAGCGTGTCAAGGCAGAGCATCAGAGGCCAGCAGGGTTATTGCAGCCGTTGAAGATTCCAGAGTGGAAATGGGAGGAAATCACTATGGACTTCATTATTGGCTTGCCTCGTACTCAGAAAGGGTACAATTCCATATGGGTAGTAGTGGACCGGTTGACGAAAATTGCTCACTTCATTCCGGTGAACACTACTTACTCCGGTGCTAGACTCGCAGAGTTGTACATCTCCCGGGTTGTCTGTCTGCATGGTATTCCAAAGAAGATTATATCTGATCAAGGATCTCAGTTCACTTCACGGTTCTGGGAGCAGTTGCATGATTCGTTGGATACGAAGCTGCGCTTCAGTACTGCTTATCATCCTCAGACAGATGGGCAGACAGAGAGAACCAACCAAGTGTTGGAGAATATGCTTCGAGCCTGTGCTATTCAGTATGGTACCAGCTGGGATAAATGCCTGCCGTATGCAGAGCTTTCGTATAACAACAGCTATCAGGCCAGTCTGAAGAAATCCCCTTTCGAGGCCTTGTACGGTCGAAAGTGCAGGACTCCGCTGTATTGGGATCAGATCAGCGAGAGGCAGGTGTTTGGCCCAGATATTGTTGAAGAGGCAGAACAGCTAGTACAGCAGGTGCGAGAGAACCTGAGGGTCGCTCAGACTCGTCAGAAGAGCTACGCGGATGTTCGTCGTCGAGATCTGACCTTTGCAGTAGGTGATCATGTGTACCTGAAGGTCTCGCCGATGAGAGGGATCCGCAGGTTTAATGTGAGAGGGAAGCTAGCCCCTCGATACATTGGTCCGTTCAAGGTGTTGGAATGGAAAGGTGAGGTGGCATATCGTTTGGAGTTGCCTCTCAATCTCTCAGGAGTGCACGATGTGTTTCACGTGTCCCAGCTGAAGAAGTGCTTGAGGGTGCCAGAAGAGCAAGCACCGATAGAAGGGTTAGATGTGCAGGAGGATCTGACCTACGTCGAGCATCCGGTAAAGATTCTGGAGACGTCCGAGAGAGTTACCAGAAACAAGAAGATCAAGATGTGCCGGGTTCAGTGGAGTCATCATACGGAGGATGAGGCTACTTGGGAGCGAGAAGATGAGCTGAGAAAGACATATCCCGATCTTTTTGCTAGCTAGCCTATCAGAATCTCGGGATGAGATTCCTGTAAGGGGGGTAGGTTTGTAACACCCTAATGTAATTTTCCCAAATTTTAAGGAATTTATTTTGAGCTCAAATAAATTTTCCAGGGTTTTCCCTAATTTATCTCGCATTTAAAGTAATTTTATAACGCAAGTAATTAAAATTTATTATAGGATCAACTTGTTTGTGCATTCATGCTACAGCATTGTTTTATTTGTGTTGAGTGTATAGGTTTGAATTCAAATTGTATTTGAATTCAATTAGAATTGTTTGAATTAGTGAGTTAGAAAAAAAAGAAGAAAAGGAAAAAGAATAAAAGAAGGCAGCCCAACCCAGCAGCCGGCCAGCCCAGCCCAGCATCCCTCCCCTTCTCTCCTTCCCCGCGGGCCCTCTCTCCCTCTCTTCCTTCCCACGGCCCAAAGCCGCCCGAGGCCCAGATCCTCCGATCCCTCTTTCCCTCCCCCGCGTGGGCCTCCGCGACTCCCTCAGCCCAACCCGCACGCGCGCCAGCTTCCCCTAGGCCGCTCGCTGCCGCTCGCTCGGCCCAGCCCACCGCGCGGCCCTTACCTCCCCGCTCTCTCCCTTGCGGCCGCTGACAGGGCGACCCCACCCGTCAGGGGCATCCCTTTCCTCGCGACCGAGCCGGACCCGAGCTCGAGTCCGAGCTCGACCGCACCGCCGTGTCCGCCTCCGCCTCGGGCCCGCTCGCCAGGACGCCGCGTGGCCACCCTATAAAGCTCCGCCGCCTCTCCAGGGTTTCCCCTAAGCCGCCGTCGTGCCCCGTTCGCGCAAACCCTAGCCCCGAGCACCGCCGTCGCCGCAAGCCTCGGGTCGCCGCCGCGCCGGCTCCTCACCGCCTTCCGCCATCGCCCAAGCACCGTGGGTTTGCCCCGGTGGGGTAAGGACCCTCTCCCGCCTCCCTTTCCCCTCGGTCTCGCCTCTCCGCGGCCGCACGCGCTCGCCGGCATCCCCGAGCCGCTCGCCGCTCGCCGCCGGCCGCTACGGCCAGCATTGCCGCCCCCGAACCCCTCAAATCGTTTCCCTATGTCCTCCTCTCTCTCCCCGACCGGATCTCGTCGTCCATCGCCCGCGGAATCGCTCCATCGCGTGGCGCCGGCGAGCTCTCTGCCGCGCCCGTAGTCCCGCCGCCGCCAGAGCCGCCGGAGTACTCTCAGCCGTTCGATCCGAGGATAACGGTCTGGATTAGATCCAGACCGGTATCTGACCCGCGCCGCACGATTTCAAACCGACGGATCGGATTAGATCCCGATCGGCGTTAGATCTCAGCCGCCTGCTTTAGATCCAACGGCCCAGATTAAAGCATACCCCTTCGGCCAGCCATTTTGCTAAAGAGCCCCTGTTCTTTTGATGTATCAACCCGCCATCCTTTCTGTAGCTTGTAAATATTTACAAATAGGTCCTTTTCCTCCCTTTTAACCCCCTGAGCTTCCTGGAAATTGTTTATCAGCCCTAGCTCTGTAGTTTTTGCAGTCTAGCCCCTGTGTTTACCCTTTAATTAGGTTTTAGCCCACAGTTTTGCATAAAACCCCCTGGAGTTCCTATTTTTTACAGAAAAAGCCCCTGGACCTTGTTTTAGCCCTAGATTCCGCGTCTTAGCCCCGTTTTAGATGGTTTTTGCGCTCTCGCGATCGTTGTAATGCGTAGAATAGTTCTAGTCTAGTTTTGCATGCTGTTCTATTGTTTTGGTGTACTATTTTCTTATAGATGCTTTTATTGTGTATATGTGTATGTGTGGACCATGCGTGATGATCGTGAGTAGACGCCGAGCCTTTGGAGCAGTACCAGGAGCAGCCATCTTTTGAGCAGTTCGAGCAGCAGCCGGGAGAGTACGAGGAAGGCAAGTATAACATGAACCTCCTATCACTTTTTAATACAATTTTATACTGCATTTTAATACTGTATGCCTATAAGGACTTTCCTAGCCACTTTATATCCTTTATATATATCCTTTTGGTTGCATTTTGGTTAGTTGTGCTAGGTTGCTGCGCTATAACACACTTGGTCCTTTTTAATTAATTTGTTAATGATCTTATGCAACTTAATTCTGGAGCCGACCCTCTGTGCTGTGTGCTTGAGTGGTTTGTGCGTCCTTAAAAATATGTTTTTGTAGAAACATGGTTTAGGGGGCCAGCACGGTGCTTAGTGCTTGTTTGGCCACTCTCCATAAGGACCGGTTCATAGAGCGACAACCTGGGACAACCGCGCAACCACAAGACTGGAATGGGACGGTCTTGACTTACTAATTAGGTCGTGTTGGTTCGGGAGTAACTTACCTGCGTGGGCAAGAGGGGTGGTAAGCTTCAATGGTCCCTACTCCTCCGGCTTGGTCTGTGCTATGTGTCTTGTACCCCCAGAGGTGGGCCCCATCGTTGCTGATCCAGAATCCTTAGCGGTTACACCTTACCAATGTGATCCTTTGTAAATGTCTCGTAGTGTGCTTGCTAGCCATCTCACCTAAGGAAGTGTGATGAGCAACTAGCGTAGCTCACGACTTGTGGGTAAAGTTGTGCAACCTCTCAAGAGTGTAAAACTGATATATCAGCTGTGCTCACAGTCATGAGCGGCCCAGATCCTCCGTCTGATTAGTGGGGTTATCAACCTTTGATTAGGGAGATTCCCCGGGTGGTTTTGGTTTGGATGGTTCCCAGTAGTTCTTAATTCCCCGGGTGGTTTTGGTTTGTACTCACACTTGCCTCTCTACTCTTCTGTTCTATTTCGGATACCTTCGACTGCTGCTCAGTGCCCGGCAACGTGGAGGACTACGTCAGCGGCTTCGACGACTTCTATGCGTTTGTCTCCAAGTCTGAAGCGTCCCCCCATCAGGGAAGACTTAGAAGTGTTACTTTATCAGTCCCAGGAGGCTGATAACACTTTTATTACATCAGATGGTACATCACCGTACAACTCTTCGCGGTAATGGGCAGTGAAGCGCCACTATCGCGAGGATTACGACTAAAACCCACACTACTACACTAACTACAAAAAGGGGATCATCAGTCTTGCGCCATGCGGAGTTCCAACGGTGACCTCACCCACAGGCAAGACTGGGTGCAGGACGGAACCCTACTCGACGTCTTCGGGGATGTAGTCGGGATCTTCCACTGTAAAAGTAAGAATGGGGTGAGTACGAACGTACTCAGCAAGTCCAATCACACCCGCGGAGGGGGAATAACAGAGATAAATGCACAGGTTAATCCAAGGATAAGGTTATGGTTTTATTTGTGGAAAACTCGACTTTATGCAAAGGTTCATTTAAAACATTTTTAAAACAAGTTGTTAAGCATCAAGGAGCACATGGTGTTGATCCACACAGGATCCAAGTTTAAAACTGCTACCGGACTCCCCGTCCGTCGTAGCCCACGGCACAGCTGCCGGACACTTCCCAAACAACCCACACCAGTCCAACCATTCCCAGAGAGAAACACTAGTTATGTGACCACACCGTAACTTGCCCAATACCGTGGGCACGGCTATTCGAATAGATTTTAACTCTGCAGAGGTGTGCAACTTTACCCACAGGTGGGGTACCACAGCACGATCACCTTAGTGTCGGTGCAGATCCCAACAAAGCCATTACCCACCTTAGCTAGACCTGACTAGCCACCACGGGATCCATCAAGGGGTCATTCGACCTATCTCCGAGGTTTAGCTGGGGCATAAGTCACACAGAGCTTATGTCTTCTCCTTGATCACCCGTTGCTCTCAGCTCTCCTGATGGCTATCAGACTAACTAGTGGGATTTAGGCTAAGCCGTTGCCCATACAACGGTCAAGTGGTTTGCACGACAGGAAGCTAGGTGAGATGACACATCAACTCGGTCCTTAGGGGTGACAAGATGGATATCTCCCTTCCTCGCTCAACCACACAGGTACGAGCACACCAACGGCAATTCACACAGAAATGCCATCCATCCCGTCTGACTCATCTTTCAAAACCACATTTAATCCCTTCCCACACGCACACATTTCTTTATAAAACCAGGTAGTCAAGGTATGGTTATCGCATACAAGGGTGGCTATCCTACCATGTTTCCGGCAAGAAAAACCATGCAATTTTATAAAACAGGCCACTGGGTTGTGTTTATAAAAACTAGGACAGAAACATGCATCAAAGGGCGGGATTGAACTTGCCATCGTCAAGTCCTTGCGGGAGGTCCTGATCGAAGCACTGTCCCTCGGGTTTGGGGTCGCAGAACTGGTCCTCGGTTGCTTGCTCGCAGTCGGGAACTTCTTCGTTCACTCCGTGTCCTACGACGCAAACAAACAGGCATACAATCAAGCGAGAGAACTAAAAGCTTTTATCGTTGAGCTCGAATCGGAAATAATTTGGTTACGGAGGTAGGGATAATATTTTTGGGTGGTTTCTTAATGGCATGGCTAGAACTATACTAGAAAGGGCATGGTAAAGTTTCAGGTCGATCGGAGATCATTTTGCACATAAAATGACGAGGCGAAGGGAGTTTCAGGGGCTAAACAAGGGTTTAAGGGCTTATTCGTGATTATCCGAAAAGGGTAGGGACCTATTTGCGAATCTTAGAGATATTAGGGATGCAACAAAAAGTGCGAGGGATCTACTGTAAAATAAACTTATATAGTGGAGGGGTCTAGTTTGGAAATAGCAAGGAGAGGGGGGCTCGTTTTGCAAGAGTGGAGGGGTTCTTAAACAAATAGAGGGGAAGGGAGGGCCTAAGGGCAAAATTGCCCCTTTCTTCCTCCCCTTGCCAGCAGGGAACAGAGGAGGGGGAGGGGGAGCTCGGCGCCGGCCCAATCCGGCGGCCTAGGGCCTAATAGCGGCTAGGGATTGGGGGGAAAGGGAGAGGGGGAGGAGGGGGTCCCATCCCGGGCCTTACTTCGGGCGGGGGTGGCGCGAGGCGGCCGGCCGACGGGGCGGGCGGCGGCGGGCAATGCGGCACAGGCGGGGCGGCGAGCGCGGCCTGGGGAGAGGGCAGGGGCGGCGGTGGAAATTGTGGGGGAGGTGGCGGCCGCACGGGGGCCTATTTATAGGCGGCCGAGCGGGCGGCCGGATGGTGGCCGGCGGAGCGGCTCCGGGGCGGCCATTAATGGCGCCCGGGGTTGCGACGCGGCGTGTGGCAGGGCGCAGGCGCCGAGGGCGGCGTCGAGCACGTGGGGAGGAGGGGCCGGCGCTGTGCGGTACAGGGGCGGCGCGGGCGGCGAGGCCGGGGCGGCAGTGGCGGGCGGCGCGGTGGCCGTGCGGTTGCGTGCGCGCGTGCGTGTGCACGTTGATCGCATGCACGCACGTACGGCGGCGTGCGCGCGAGGGCGGGGACGCGCGTGGGCGTGAGCAGCGTTAGCGGTGGGTGTCACGGCGGCTCGGGGCGCGGCGCGCACGGCCGGCCGGCGTGCGCGGCGAGCGACGGACGACGCGGCGGGCGGCGCGGCACGTGGTGCACGCGCGGGCGTGCGCGTGGGCACAGGCGGCCGAGCACAGGGGCGCGTGTGCGCGCGAGGGGAGGGGCGGCGTGGCTCGGGGAGCCAGGGGTCGGGCGGCGTTCAGGAGCAGGGAGAGGGGAAGAGAAGGGAGGAGGAGGGAGGAGGGAAAAGAAAGAAGGGAGGAAAAAGGAAAAAGGGAAGAAAGGAAAAGAAAGAAGGAGAGAGATTGGGGAAAAAGAAAAGAAAAGAAATGGGAGAGAGAAAAAGGGAAAAGGAGAGAGAGAGAGAGACGCGTCGGCGCCGATCGCGGCGGCGACCGCGGCCGGTCGGCCACGCGCGCGCGTCGCTCGCGCGCTGCGCGAGGACAAAAGAACCGCGCCGGCGTTAATTGCGGAAAGCGGTCGCGCGCGCGGTCATCAGACCGCCTAGGTGGTGCGGAATTGGACAGTGGTCAAGCCCAGTGTCGGTCTGAAGAGATTAGGGCTAGGGTTTGATGAACGAAGTACTTTAGCGTGCGATTTAATTTGGCGAGTTTTCCAGGGCGTCACAAACCTACCCCTCTTAAAAATGAATCTCGTCCTCGAGATTCGGCTGGTCCTTAAACAGATGGGGGAACTCCTTCTTTAGAACCTCCTCACGCTCCCAAGTTGCTTCCTCTACTCCATGTCTGCTCCATTGAACCCTGCATATCCGTACCTCAGAGTTTCTTGTCCTCCTAGTGACAGTGTCCAGAATTTTGACCGGTACTTCCTAGTATCGCAGATCCAGCTGCAGATCTATTGTTTTCACCGGCACGTGTTCTTCCTCGGGTACCCTCAAGCATCTCCTTAATTGCGAGACGTGAAACACTGGATGTATATCCGTCATCTCTTCTAGTAACTCCAGTCGGTATGCTACTGCTCCGACTCTCTTTAGAACCCGATACGGTCCAATGTATCGAGGGGCTAATTTTCCTTGCACCTGAAACCTTCGTGTCCCTCGAATGGGTGAGACTTTGAGATAGACAAATTCTCCCGGGTTGAAACTTAGTTCTCGCCTTTTCTTGTCTGCGTAGCTCTTTTGTCGAGATTGAGCCGCTTTCAGCTTTTCGTGGATCTCCGCTACTTTTTCTTCTGCTTCCTTTATAAGTGCGGGCCCTACTAGTGCACGTTCTCCAACTTCCGACCACATCAAGGGAGTTTTGCACTTTCTTCCATAGAGGGCTTCGAATGGTGACATGCCCAAGCTGGCTTGGTAACTATTGTTGTACGAGAATTCTGCATAGGGCAGACTCTGCTCCCAGTCCTTTCCGTAAGTCAGGACACATGCTCTCAGCATATCCTCCATAATTTGATTTACCCTCTCGGTTTGACCATCCGTCTGTGGATGATATGCGGAGCTGAAATCTAACTTGGTGCCCATGGCTTGATGCAAGCTTTTCCAGAACCTAGAGGTAAATTGGGTCCCTCTATCTGAGACAATCCTGCTAGGTACTCCGTGTAGTTTTACTATGTTTTCCACATAGAGTTTTGCCAGCTTTTCTCCACCGTAATTAGTTCGTACGGGTATGAAATGTGCCGATTTAGTGAGCTGATCCACTATTACCCATATGGAATCGTGTCCCTTCTGTGTTCGGGGTAGACCCACTACAAAGTCCATTCCTATCTCGTCCCATTTCCACACCGGGATAGGCAAGGGTCGCAATAATCCCGCCGGTTTTTGATGTTCAGCCTTGATCCTTTGGCAAGTATCACAATGAGCCACGAATCTTGCAATATCCGCCTTCATTCCACTCCACCAATATTTATGCCTTATATCCATATACATTTTGGTGGATCCTGGGTGGATGGAGTAGGCCGAGTTATGGGCTTCGTCCATGATTATCTGCCTGAAGTCTCCGTTCCGGGGTACACAAATCCTATCCTCGTACCATAACGTTCCCTTATCGTCTACTCTGAAACCCGGTGCTTTGTTTTCTCCAGTTTGTTTGCAGATCTTCATTAACCCCTGATCCGAGCTTTGGGCCTCTCTAATCCTATCCTCTAGTGTCGATTGGACATTTAGCACTTGGCTGGAACCTCGAGGAACCATGTGCACATTTAATCGTGCCATTTCCTCGCGCAGATGGTCATTTTTGGGCCCATAGGATTTTCGACTTAAGGCATCGGCTACTACGTTTGCCTTCCCGGGGTGATACTGAATTTCCAAATTGTAGTCCTTGACCAACTCCAACCATCTTCTTTGCCTTAGGTTTAAATCCGGCTGGGTGAAGATATACTTCAGACTCTTGTGGTCGATGTAAACCTCACACTTATTTCCAATCAAGTAGTGTCTCCAAATCTTAAGGGCATGCACTACGGCTGCTAATTCCAAATCATGGGTCGGATAATTCTGCTCATGAGTCCTGAGTTGGCGGGAAGCATATGCAACGACTTTCCCGTCTTGCATCAGTACACACCCTAATCCTTGTCGGGATGCGTCACAATAAATGACAAAGTCCCGATGAATGTCCGGTAGGGTCAGCACTGGGGCGGTTGTCAACCTTTGCTTCAGTTCCTGAAAACTTCTCTCACAAGATTCTGTCCAGGCGAACTTCTTATCCTTCTTAAGAAGTTCCGTCATGGGTCGGGCTATCTTAGAGAATCCCTCAATAAATCTCCGATAGTATCCGGCTAATCCAAGGAAACTTCTGATTTCACTAACATTGGTCGGTTGCTGCCAATTGGATACGGCTTCGACCTTCTCTGGGTCCATTGCTACGCCTTCCGCGGTCAGAATGTGACCAAGGAAAGCTACTTTCTCCAGCCAGAATTCACACTTGCTAAATTTGGCATATAGTTTATGCTTCCTTAGCTTTTCCAACACTACCCGCAGATGTTGCTCATGTTCCTGAACACTCTTGGAGTAGATAAGTATGTCGTCAATAAAGACTACGACAAACTTATCTAGCTCGTCCATGAATACCTTATTCATGAGGTTCATAAAATAGGCGGGGGCATTGGTTAGTCCGAAGGACATTACGGTGAACTCAAACTGCCCGTAGCGGGTGACAAAAGCTGTCTTAGGGATGTCACTTTCTCTAATTTTGAGCTGGAAATATCCCGACCTTAGGTCGATCTTGGAAAAGTACTTGGCTCCTTTTAGCTGATCGAACAGGTCATCAATCCTGGGGAGGGGGTACTTATTCTTAATGGTAACCTAGTTCAGTGCTCGGTAATCTACGCACAACCTCATACTCCCATCTTTCTTCTTGACAAACAGCACTGGGGCTCCCCATGGCGACGAGCTTGGTCTAATGAAGCCAATTTGTTGCAGTTCTTCTAGTTGCTTCTTTAATTCTGTTAACTCAGAGGCCGCCATCCTGTAGGGTCTCTTGGCTATAGGGGATGTTCCGGGGATAAGGTCTATGACGAACTCTATATCCCTGTCCGGCGGCATACCGGGAAGCTCTTCGGGGAATACATCTGGGTATTTGTTTACTACCGGGACTCCTTCTAAGGGCTTGGCTTCCACGCTAAACACCATTGGGTCAAACTTACTATCCCGTGTATGGCAGATCACTTGTACTCTTTCGGGGTTTGTTAGGTGTACCACTTTGTCGGTACAGCCTATGAGACCATTGTGTCGGCTTAACCAGTCCATTCCAAGGATCACGTCTATTCCCCCAGACTTAAGTACTACCAAATCTGCTAGAAAGTCTACCCCACTTAAATTGATCCTTACCCGTGGACAACCTAATTGACAATTGATGTCGCCTCCAGGCGTTCGGGTTAATAGGGGTGTTTTTAGTAGTACTGTAGGTATTTTGTGTTTCTCCACATAGCTCGAGGATATAAACGAGTGCGATGCTCCAGAATCAAATAATACTGATGCCAGAGCTGAGTTGACTAGGTACTCACCGAGTACTACACCCTGAGCTTCTTGAGCCTCCTGCGCTTCGATGTGATTGACGCGGGCTCGTCCAAATGATTGCTGCTTCATCTGCTGGCTGTTGTCGTTGTTGCGGATGGGCACTCGGTTGGTACTGGTCAGGGCTGGTCTGGGTCCAGTCACCGTGTTGGAGAAGGCCGATGTAGCCGGCCTGTTCTTGGCATAAGGGAAATTGGCGATGAAATGCCCTGTCTCACGGCAGTTGAAACAGGCCCTAACATTGTTGTTGTCGGAGGCGACCAGGCTTGTGTTGCTCTGCGGGGCCCTCATGGTATTCTGACTCTTAGGCTGTGCTTCAGGGGTCCGTGACCCTGTCACTTGGGACTGAGTCCTATACTGCATTGGGGCCTGAGATCTTGGTGCAGTGTAGTTGGAGTTCCTCGGCTTTTGGAAGCGGTCCTGTTGGCGGGCCTTACTCTCCAGGAATTTGCGTTTATTATCCTTCCTCTCTTCGGCTTTGGCCCTTTCCGTGAGGATAGCCTTGTTCATCAGGGTGTTGAAGTCCGGATAGATCTGAGGGGTAAGCAAGGTCCGGAGTTCTGGGCTTAATCCCTTCTTGAACATGTCTTGATTTTTATCGTCGTCGTTCACTTCCTCCGGCGCATATCGGGCCAATTCTATAAACCGGTGGGTGTACTCTTCCACCGTCATGCTTCCTTGTTGTAGTGCGCGGAATTCATCCGCCTTGCGGTTCATGGTGGCCGAAGGGATGTGGTAGCGGCGGAACTCCCTCACGAATTCTCCCCAAGTGATGGTAGAGGCATCTTCGGCTGCGGCACAATAGTTTTCCCACCAGGATAATGCTGTTCCGGTGAGCTGGTGGGCTGCCAGAAGGACTTTGTCTCGGTCCTGGCATTCGAATGGTTCGAGCTTCCTCTGGATCACTCGTAGCCAGTCGTCTGCATCCAAAGGGTTGCAGGATCCGGCAAAGGTGGGCGGCTTGGTCCTTAGAAAAGCCGTCAGCTTATCATTCATGTTCTGCCCTCGTGGTTGCTGGTTAATGAGGGCATTGGCCAGAGTCTCCAGTATAAGGGTCTGGTTGTGGATTATCTGTGCCAAGTCTCCGAGGGGTGGGGGCGATGGTAGTTGCTCTCCTCCTTGATTTTCCCCTCGGTTCTGGCTGACTTCCTATTCTCCCTGAGGAAGGTCTTGTTCAACAGGCTGTGCTCCGGCACCAGCGGCTGCGGGGTTCCGGCTACGGGAACCCCTCGCGACGTTCCGGGGAGTCACCTGTTGATTGGGTAGACTAGGGTTACGATTGTGTGATGTTTAAGTTGTTTAATTCGTATATAATGCAGAATCTACCTTCTGCCGGTAGTCACACAGACAAACAGCACAATAAACCAGCACGCAACATCACAACAACCACAAACAACTTTATTTCTTCAAAAAGGGGGGTACAGCTTGGGGTAACGCTAGGTCTCGTACTACTCGTCCGGGGTCATGTCTAAGGGCACGTCTTGAGCAGAAGGGGCTGAGGGGGTGCATCACTAGGACGGCGTCGGTTATTCTACTTGCGCGGTGTGCCTTCTTCCGGGGCGGGAAGGGTGAGAGATCCTCGCTCGCCGTCCTCTGGGTTCCCATCGGTCAGGGGTTGCGTTGCAGCATCCCTTTCGTCGGCGGCAGCAGAACTTTCAGGGTTCTCGGGTGGGGCTTGTGTGCTCCCAAAGAGTGATCCCCACCCTATGACGGGTGTCCCGAGTAAAACATGGTCTTCCCCAATTGCCAGGACTGGTGTTCCACTTTGGGTCCAATCTTGCATACGCCGGTCTCGGGCCTGCCTGAGGCTTTCTTGGGCGACTGCTTCGCTACTGACCGCGGCTGCGGCTCTCGCCTCGGCGTGGGCGGCTCAGATCTGTTGTAACCTCACTGCGAGCTCTGCTTGCTCGGCTCGATGGGTCTGCTCCCTTAGAAGGTTGGCTTGCTCATCAAAGAGTTGGTCCAGGGCGGCTAGGTAAGTAGCCACTTGGTACAGGGGGCCTTCTTCGTGGCGACGTCGTTCCAGGTTTCTCATGCGTGCTTCCCAGACTGGGGTTCTGATGGCCGGCGGGAAGAACTTCGCTGGTGTGGGGACGAGGTGTTCTTCAAAAATCCGGCACAAATAACGGAGTGCTTTTCTGATGGCCAAAGGGTAGGTGTCCCGGTGTCTAAATCCGGTGGCAGTCACTCGCCATGGCTGGATGTCGGGGTAGCGGTTGCTCCTGGCGATGACCAGGATCACCCTGCAGCGGAGGGTACCGTGGTGCTCGTACTCTCGGCTGTAGTACCTTGGGCGTTCTATAACGCCAAGGCCTTCCAGGGTGTTGATCAAAAGGCCGGGAAAGCCAGGTGCTGCTTGGCAATCGCCCTGGGTCCATCCTTCCTCAGCCATCTGAAACAAGGGCAGGGTAAACAGTCTAGCACAGATACAAAAGGGAGTAGATAACATTTATTATTGCAATGGGGTACATTTTTCATGGATACGGGGTTATTAGGGTAGGGGAGTGCTAATCCTATCATGGGGATTCCTCCTCGTCCCTGATAGGGCGCTTCTTTATTGGGAGGCACCGATCCATCTCATCCTCGGTCTGAGTACCTTTATCCCAATGGGTTTCCTCGGGTTCTTCTTCCTCTTCCTCTATCCATCCGCCTGTTCCGCTGCGGTTTTCGTATTCTTGCATCTGGGCTTGGAGGGCGGCTAAGGAATACTCGGCGCTTGCGGCTCTTGTCCGTTGTTCCTCCAGCTCATGGGTTATCTTTTCAACCCCACGGATTAGCTGCTTCAGTTGTGCTGCCTGTTCGCGGTAGAGTGCATCCAAGCCAGTAAGGTAGATGGATAGGTGGGAGACCGTATCTTCTAGGTCTTCTTCTTCTCGTCCAAGTCCCCTCATTCGGGCAATCCAAGTGCGTCCTCTTCCCTCAGCGGGTGGGAAAAATCCCATAGGAGTCCGCTGAAGGTGGTGCCTGTAGAGCACACGCAGCCGCCGCAGGGCTTTAGGGGCGGCCTTTCGATAGGTGTCGGGGAAGCGGAAGCCAGATGTGGAGATGAACCAGGGGTCCACATCAGGGTAGCGGGTGCTTCTTTCCACAAAGACCATCATATCACACCGAAGGGTGCCTACGGAGGTGTATTCTCGGTAGGCGTACTCGGGTGGTTCCATAACCCCAACGCGTTCCAGGCTGAGTAACAATAACTTAGGAAGGCCGGGCTCTGCGTGGCAGATTCCGTTGACCCATCCATTGTCAGCCATCTGGAACAGGGCAAGAACCAGTGGTAAGTGTTTGTGTAAGAAAAGAGCTATGTTAGAGCAAATTCTAGGGCTTAAAAAGGGTCTCGTTCCTAGGGTCACATCCTACGGCCAGCCTACGGCTTTGATACCACCTGAAGCGTCCCCCCATCAGGGAAGACTTAAAAGTGTTACTTTATCAGTCCCAGGAGGCTGATAACACTTTTATTACATCAGATGGTACATCACCGTACAACTCTTCGCGGTAATGGGCAGTGAAGCGCCACTATCGCGAGGATTACGACTAAAACCCACACTACTACACTAACTACAAAAAGGGGATCATCAGAGTCTTGCGCCATGCGGAGTTCCAACGGTGACCTCACCCACAGGCAAGACTGGGTGCAGGACGGAACCCTACTCGACGTCTTCGGGGATGTAGTCGGGATCTTCCACTGTAAAAGTAAGAATGGGGTGAGTACGAACGTACTCAGCAAGTCCAATCACACCCGCGGAGGGGGAATAACAGAGATAAATGCACAGGTTAATCCAAGGATAAGGTTATGGTTTTATTTGCGGAAAACTCGACTTTATGCAAAGGTTCGTTTAAAACATTTTTAAAACAAGTTGTTAAGCATCAAGGAGCACATGGTGTTGATCCACATAGGATCCAAGTTTAAAACTGCTATCGGACTCCCCGTCCGTTGTAGCCCACGGCACAGCTGCCGGACACTTCCCAAACAACCCACACCAGTCCAACCATTCCCAGAGAGAAACACTAGTTATGTGACCACACCGTAACTTGCCCAATACCGTGGGCACGGCTATTCGAATAGATTTTAACTCTGCAGAGGTGTGCAACTTTACCCACAGGTGGGGTACCACAGCACGATCACCTTAGTGTCGGTGCAGATCCCAACAAAGCCATTACCCATCTTAGCTAGACCTGACTAGCCACCACGGGATCCATCAAGGGGTCATTCGACCTATCTCCGAGGTTTAGCCGGGGCATAAGTCACACAGAGATTATCCCTTCTCCTTGATCACCCGTTGCTCTCAGCTCTCCTGATGGCTATCAGACTAACTAGTGGGATTTAGGCTAAGCCGTTGCCCATACAACGGTCAAGTGGTTTGCACGACAGGAAGCTAGGTGAGATGACACATCAACTCGGTCCTTAGGGGTGACAAGATGGATATCTCCCTTCCTCGCTCAACCACACAGGTACGAGCACACCAACGGCAATTCACACAGAAATGCCATCCATCCCGTCTGACTCATCTTTCAAAACCACATTTAATCCCTTCCCACACGCACACATTTCTTTATAAAACCAGGTGGTCAAGGTATGGTTATCGCATACAAGGGTGGCTATCCTACCATGTTTCCGGCAAGCAAAACCATGCAATTTTATAAAACAGGCCACTGGGTTGTGTTTATAAAAACTAGGACAGAAACATGCATCAAAGAGCGGGATTGAACTTGCCATCGTCAAGTCCTTGCGGGAGGTCCTGATCGAAGCACTGTCCCTCGGGTTCGGGGTCGCAGAACTGGTCCTCGGTTGCTTGGTCGCAGTCGGGAACTTCTTCGTTCACTCCGTGTCCTACGACGCAAACAAACAGGCATACAATCAAGCGAGAGAACTAAAAGCTTTTATCGTTGAGCTCGAATCGGAAATAATTTGGTTACGGAGGTAGGGGTAATATTTTTGGGTGGTTTCTTAATGGCATGGCTAGAACTATACTAGAAAGGGCGTGGTAAAGTTTCGGGTCGATCGGAGATCATTTCGCACATAAAATGACGAGGCGAAGGGGGTTTCAGGGGCTAAACAAGGGTTTAAGGGCTTATTCGTGATTATCCGAAAAGGGTAGGGACCTATTTGCGAATCTTAGAGATATTAGGGACGCAAAAAAAATGCGAGGGATCTACTGGAAAATAAACTTATATAGTGGAGGGGTCTAGTTTGGAAATAGCAAGGAGAGGGGGGCTCGTTTTGCAAGAGTGGAGGGGTTCTTAAACAAATAGAGGGGAAGGGAGGGCCTAAGGGCAAAATTGCCCCTTTCTTCCTCCCCTTGCCAGCAGGGAACAGAGGAGGGGGAGAGGGAGCTCGGCGCCGGCCCAATCCGGCGGCCTAGGGCCTAATAGCGGCAAGGGATTGGGGGAAAGGGAGAGGGGGAGGTGGGGGTCCCATCCCGGGCCTTACTTCGGGCGGGGGTGGCGCGAGGCGGCTGACCGCCGGGGCGGGCGGCGGCGGGCAGTGCGGCATAGGCGGGGCGGCGAGCGCGGCCTGGGGAGAGGGCAGGGCGGCGGTGGAAGTTGTGGGGGAGGTGGCGGCCGCACGGGGGCCTATTTATAGGCGGCCGAGCGGGCGGCCGGATGGTGGCCGGCGGAGCGGCTCCGGGGCGGCCATAAATGGCGCCCGGGGTTGCGACGCGGCGTGTGGCGGGGCGCAGGCACCGAGGGCGGCGTCGAGCACGTGGGGAGGAGGGGCTGGCGCTGTGCGGTACAGGGGCGGCGCGGGCGGCGAGGCCGGGGCGGCAGTAGCGGGCGGCGCGGCGGCCGTGCGGTTGCGTGCGCGCGTGCGCGTGCGCGTGGATCGCGTGCGCGCACGGTCCGGCGGCGTGCACGCGTACGGCGGCGTGCGCGCGAGGGCGGGGACGCGCGTGGGCGTGAGCAGCGTTAGCGGCGGGTGTCACGGCGGCTCGGGGTGCGGCGCGCACGGCCGGCCGGCGTGCGCGGCGAGCGACGGACGACGCGGCGGGCAGCGCGGCACGTGGTGCACGCGCGGGCGTGCGCGTGGGCACAAGCGGCCGAGCACAGGGGCGCGCGTGCGCGCAAGGGGAGGGGCGGCGTGGCTCGGGGAGCCAGGGGCCGGGCGGCGTTCAGGAGCAGGGAGAGGGGAAGAGAAGGGAGGAGGAGGGAGGAGGGAAAAGAAAGAAGGGAGGAAAAAGGAAAAAGGGAAGAAAGGAAAAGAAAGAAGGAGAGAGATTGGGGAAAAAGAAAAGAAAAGAAATGGGAGAGAGAAAAAGGGAAAAGGAGAGTGAGAGAGAGAGACGCGTCGGCGCCGATCGCGGCGGCGACCGCGGCCGGTCGGCCACGCGCGCGCGTCGCTCGCGCGCTGCGCGAGGAGAAAAGAACTGCGCCGGCGTTAATTGCGGAAAGCGGTCGCGCGCGCGGTCGTCGGACCGCCTAGGTGGTGCTGAATTGGACAGTGGTCAAGCCCAGTGTCGGTCTGAAGAGATTAGGGCTAGGGTTTGACGAACGAAGTACTTTAGTGTGCGATTTAATTTGGTGAGTTTTCCAGGGCGTCACACAGTCGACGTCCCTGTGGCGCCCAGCTCTTCATTTATCTCTTTTACGCTTCCGCACCTCTGGAACCGATTCTTGATTCGGTTGTAATAAAATCATTCATTTACGATTTATTTACGATTTATATTAATGTTATTCGTGATATGTGTTGTGATATCTTGATGATTCTGTTGTATATATGCGTGACTTGACCCTGGCGCATATATGATTGCTCGATTTATGTTCTTTATAAATCGGGTGTGACAACACATATGAGCAAGTTACACATAAGTAAAAAGTTCCAAACTTTATCCATAGCATTTATACATCAAGGTTGCTCTACTGTACAAGTTTCAATCCTAAAATATTAGTAGAACAGCATGAACAAATAACTCTAGCAAATAGCACATCAAACAAGATCCAACAAAAACTACTCGTAGAAACTTATTCTGGCCTTGAGATTTTTACAGAAGTCTTAAAAAGCAGAGACTAGCTTACAATCCAAAAATGATTCACAGTAGTGTCCTAGATCAAGAGATACATTTATAGGCTATTTAAAATAAGATTAATTTTAGATCAAGTTATAGTTTCTAACTGGTTATCCATCTGTACAAAAGTAGTCAGATTCATCAAGAGGGTCACAACAAATTTTAGTTTGCATTTTTCTGATTTTTCTATGATTTTAGATTGATTTTATAATTGACAGCTTCTTGAAATAAAAGTATTCGGGTTCTCGCTGATAGGTCGCTCGATCTAGCAGCAAGGACCATAAAAAGACCTTGACGGTTACAATGTAGTCCCTGGGCAGGGCTGGGTGTTTCTCAGCCGAAATCTGGCGAGGAAACTAGTCGATGGCGAGGGGAATGGGGTGGGGAAGCACAAGGAGGTCGAGAGAAACCTATAGGTGAGCTCGGTTGGGGCTGGGGTGGCTGAAGTTGGGCTGCCGGTGGTGAGCAGGAGCTCCGACGAGGTGCGGGCGGTGGTCTGGTGAGGGAGGGTGGCATGGGGAAGTCGGGGAGTACTAGCAGGTTGAGGGCAACCCGTTTAGAGCCTCGGTTTGGGCGTAGGAGGAGCGGAAAATGGGGCTCGACGGTGAGGTTGAGTGGCAGCACTAATGGCGCGGTGGTGGTGGTATTCGGACGCATGTGAGCAGGGGCTCGGTGCAGCTCCTTTATAGGCGCACAGGGGGAGGAGGGGCTGGGCGCGAGCGGACTGGGGGTGGCGCGGCCGGGATAAGGGTGCGACAAGGGTGTGGCGTTGCCGGTGCATTGTGGCTCGGCAGTCGGGAATCGACGGCCGTGTGGCGCGCCCGTGTTGGCAGGGGCAGGATACACGGCGCGGCAAATCGCCGTCAGCAGGGCCGGTCGGGGCCCATTGGGGTCACACCTTGGCGTGTCTCACCAGCGCAGGGATGCCCCGCCGCGTGGCGGTGCTTCTCTGCCGGCCGGAGCAGAGCAGGGGAGGGGAGAGAAGAGGGAGGGAGGGAGAGAGAAAAGGACCGGGTTTCAAATTAAATTTTCTCAAAATTTTAAATAGAAACTTGAAAAACTTTGAACACCAAAGTTGTAGGAAATTTGAAAACTACAACTTTTGTTTTATCCAAAAGTTCATTTGAGTCACGGTTTAGAAGTTATTTTTAATTCAAGACTGCTAGGATTTGAATTACTAGTGAGTTCTTGTGTTAAATTTTGAATTTGCAAATGGTATTTGTAGTACACTTTGTAAGGTACTAAAATATGAGTGTGTTTTTATGCTACATTTTTTATGGCAAGTTGAGCATGCATGGTTATAAACACAAAAAAATAAATCTCACATACACACATACATATACATGCATGTACACATTCATACACATGCATATGCACACGCATAATTAAATGCATTGTTTTAATGATTCTAGGTTATTATGCATGATGCTATATTTAGATTTTCTTGCTTAGGATTATAAATACCTAGGGTGTTACATGGCGCTTCCTGCCTCCTTCCATCCACGCACGAGCCGAGCCTTTCCCCACCGCCCCGTGGGCGGTGCTCTCTACCTCCTTCCATCAGCGGCGGGTGGGAAGGGGAGGAGGCCAGATCCAGATGGGAACGGTGAAGTGAAGGCGAGACCTACACGTGGTGGTGTCAGCAGGGTGTCGGGAGCTCCTAACCGCGGCACCCTTGGCCTTCTCCTCCTCCCCACCACCTGGGCCATCGAAAAAAAAGTGGGGAGGGGGGGCCGCGGCATGCAGCTTGGGAGAGAAGCGGTGGCGGCGACGGCGTCGGCGGGAGGCGGAGGCCACGCCTTGGAGCGGTAGGGGGCGCGGCACGTGCTTCGCCCTAGAGAAGCAATAGCGGCAGTGGTAAGAGGTGGAGGGTGTGAGGGGGCAAGCAGGCATGGGTGAGGTGGACTGGAGGAGGCAGGCAGCGTCGGAGGTAGGAAGGGAGAGCTAGCATTTCGGACGGCCTTTTATACATCTAGAGATAAGATCTAATCGTTGGATTGAAGATCTACGGACGGGAGAAGTTGGGCCTTAACAAAAAACGGCCTGGCTTGGTTTCTCGGCACCATTATAAAGTAATACACAAAAATAATTATCTTATATACATCAACTCATTTTTTGTATGTAACAGACTACATATGAGTTGTCTTGTATAATTTTTAAAAGTTTTAGAACTGATTTACTATTTTCTATATTTTAAATGAATTTCTACATGGTTATCAAAATTAATTCCAAATTGAACTACGTGTATATCTAATAAGATACAAAAATTACAAAAATAATTTATTTAGGCTCATATGTTCCATTCTAACCCATATTCTGGAGATAGATGAAAAATTAAATCGTCTTCTATGAACAATTCAAACTTTTGCCTTCACATTAACACATAATAATTACTATAATATCTAAATTTGGTCATGAAATTCTAAGAATTGATATAATGACATATTTTTTTTCTATAAGCTTGTCATAAAAACTTTAAGTGATTTTAATAAAGTGAGATAATACATTGTTTATAAATTGATATATCTCTTGTTTAGTTACATATAACTCATGTTAAACTTTAGGATTTGAATACCTCATGACATTTTCAAACTCATATGCACCTCAAATTTGGAGACAACCTTATATTGACCATAATGTTAGAATATATTAGCTTTCATTAGCAATTGTTGTGCAAAAACATATTTTTTCTCTTCTCTATTTAGATGGAAGAAAATATGCCACATGAAAAAGATCTAAGAAATACCAATTAACATTTAAACAAACGGCACTAAATGAAAGGTCGTGATTTTCAAAAAAATCTGAAACAAGAATCATTGAATTTGGAGCTCTTGTGAGGGAGAAATACCAATTACAAACATGAATGCAGGATTTAAAAGAGAAACATGAAGTATACATATGTTGTGGTCTTCATCTCACTTCACGTGTCTTCATAGGTGAAATAAATTTAATGCCGGAACTCATCACAAGCGAACTACCAGTCTAGTGGTATGACCCTTCCTCACGAAAGGGCAGGCCTTGGGACCGACTGTGCCTGTGCCCCAATTTTTTTCTTTTTACCCATTAGGTGGTGGATATGCTGGACGTGTTGGCAGGCCCAAGGAAGCCTTCTCAGCTGCTGGTTCGCTGGGCCAAAACGGGTTCAAAATAAATCATGAGCACATCGTTATTAAAAGGCAAAATACCAAGCATATTCACAACTGATGTTGCAGTTCAGCGGTGAGGTGGTTGTTTGTCTTCCCTATGGCCATGGTTTGAGTCCCATTTTGGTCATTATTTTTTGCCAAATTTATATTTAGGTGACAGATATGTGTGGCTTTGGTTCAAATCCTGCTAATGCTTTTTTTTCCATTTTAGCTCAGCATGTTTTGCAACTTATTTGCTTTAATCCTATGCGAATTCAAATAAAGACTTAGCCCAATTTACATTGTAAACCTGTCATGAATTTGTGACGCTTGCTAGTTGTCATGGAGAAATAATAGTAACCGTCACTAATTTGT
This sequence comes from Panicum hallii, assembly GCF_002211085.1. Lineage (NCBI taxonomy): Eukaryota > Viridiplantae > Streptophyta > Magnoliopsida > Poales > Poaceae > Panicum > Panicum hallii. The sequence goes on from NC_038042.1 coordinate 20,853,407, forward strand.
CATTGCAACAATTTATAAAGATTTGTGGGTTCCCTTGTGACGAACATCTTATTTTCATCACTAAACCATACTAGCGTGTCAAGGATAGATCCCACGTACCTAAAAAGAAGTCAAACTCATACTAAAAAATCTATAATTTTATTAGAACTCTACCTATAATCTTACTAAGACTTCAAACTAACCCGTTCTGAGAGGCCACGGACTCCCGTAGCTTTAACATATAGAAATATCCCTGGCGGTGTCAAGGCGGAATCCGATAAGAAGTCGATTATTTGAATCCGAAGCCGAACAAACTACATCGCGCTCTTGCCAACTACTTTATGCGCAATGCGCATTCCCTTCATCACAGTACCAACTACTTATTTTTTTTCATTCTTTGTCTTCTCTTAATGGTCGTTAATCTATTTGGATAGCAAATACCTTAATCCGTGAAACCTCAGATCTTCAGTCATGCCTAAGTGACTCTATGCGTACACGGGATAAAGATCTCATACATGCTATGAGCGAAGGCTAGAATAGGTCCAGATGATTAAATGTAAAGGGTGAACTGCTTGGGAGATTTAAATGGCCTAAATAACAGCTTGACACAACAAGTTTATTTTTACACCGAATAAATTTCAGTATCTTCACATTGTGCTACATAATGTATGTATTGTTTTTTCAGATCGAGCTTCGACAACAACTCTCCAGGCCGCTCGGCACACCATCACGGTCTCGCTAGCACCCATGCTCGGGGGCTAGACACCAATAAACTACTCGACGTGGTTGTCAGACCCGGGGCCACGGGGCCGTGTACATCAAGGAGTCCATATTGGGCTAGGGGATAGGACGTGTCTTGTACCTTATTTATGTTATATTCTACCCGCATGCGGAGTAGAACTAGTCGATACAGAAGGAAACTACTCGAGTTGTACTTGAGTACGATTCCTAAGCTAGTATCAGGCTAGGATTCATATAACCCTGTCCCCCAGGATATATAAGGGCGGGCAGGGACCCCCTCAAAACCAAGATCACCAGATCAACATCAAGGCAATACAAACCATCATACAGGACATAGGGCATTACGCATATTGCGGCCTGAACCTGTCTAAATCTTGTGTTGTCTGCACCTTCAAGTTCCTGATCTCGGCGCATCCCAATCCAAAACCTACCACCTTGGGTATACCCCACGGTGGGCAGCCGGATAAAACCTGACAGCTGGCGCGCGAGGTAGGGGAGCGCATCAGAGATCCCCTGGAGAACTCGATGGCTTTTTTCAAGTTCCCCAGTCCCGTGCTCCCTGAGGGCACAACTTTTGTTTTTGGCTCATGGGTCTGCGTCGCCAACGGCGCAGGCGGATTCCGTCGGCACATCATCGACGACACCATCAAGCTTAAAACACTCGCCGAAAGGCTCGACAATTTCGTCGATAATCTCGACGAGTTGCCGTTTTTTGATTCTGCCAGGGAAACCGAGGCAGAGTCTGTCACTACTGTTTCTTTCCCCGCGTTGGAGAAGGACTTGAACTCTCTGCTCCAGGCTGGGGGTTCCGACGCCACTGCATGTCGGGGGGCTAAGGATCACCTGGACACTTGCGGGCTGATGATCACCACCACCTCCGAAGGACGAATCGTTCATTGGAAGGGGATGGATTTGTCCGATTTACTCGGGCATGAAGACCGCTTGGTAGCCCACCTTGAACCTCTGCCTTTTCAGGAGGGCAGGGCGTTGGCTACCATCACCGAGGGCTCGACTGAACTAGTCGAAGCCCCCTCTGAAGAACTCGCGACCCGCCAGGTGCTGATGGCGGAGGAGGGGGACGATGATGCCCTCATCCCCATCGGCGCGCTCGACGAGAACGACGCTGAACGCGATGCGCGGCGTGCCAGGAACAGAGCTCGTGCGGTTCATAGAAGGCGGGCCAACGAGCGCATACGTTCTGCATAGCACGAACTCGACGCTGAATTCGCTGCAGCAGATGAACGGGGTTTCAGGACTCCTGTGGCCAACATCGCTCGGGTAACAGCGTTACGCGAGCGAAGTAATGATCCCAACGTTCGACAAGCACTCCGCTACGCCCAACGGGCATGGGTCCAGCTAGACCAGTAGGCCCCGGCATCACTCGTCGGGGACGAGCGTGTCGGAGACAGCCGGAGCCGGGCCCCAAGTCGAACAACAGGTAATCGCCTGTGACCCCAACGCAGCAATAACAATGATGGTGCGGGCGGGAGTCAGGTCACCGGAGGGAGGCGGCAGCCACCTCCGGCGAACAACCTGAGGCAGCCCAACCCCCCACATCAACAACCAGACCTTCGCCAGAAGATCAATGAGGGGCGTGACGCCCAGTCAGTCCTCGACTCGAGGCAACGGGAACGCGAGGTAGCCGAGCGGGACGATGCTGACTGCAGCGATCGTTTTCCTGCGTTCACTGCGAGATTCAACAGCTACAAGTACCCAGAGGGTTTCAAGCCGATCGGCATCACCAAGTATGACGGTAAGCAGGCCCCCCAACAATGGCTCCGCTGTTACTCTACTGCCATTGAGGTGGCTGGTGGTTCCAACACTACCAAAGTCGTCTACTTCCCGATGGCTTTGGAGCCTGCGCCGTTGACCTAGCTGGAAAGCCTCCCCAACGACTCCATCGACTCCTGGAGGGCCTCAAAAAGGTTTTCATCGACAACTGTCAGGGGGCGATAACCCGTGCAGGAACCCGGCACGACCTCGCCCAGTGCAAGCAGGAGCATAATGAACTCCTCCGATCCTACACCCGCCGTTTCTTCGATGTGCGGGCCACCATCGCCAACATCTCGGAGGAGGACATCATCGACTGCTTCTACAACGGCCTAACAGACCCAGGTACATATCGTGATTTTGGGCGTAACAGGCCGAAGACGGTTGCACGTCTTCGCGACATGATGCACGACTGGTCCGAACAAGAAGAAAAGATGTGCGAGAGGTTTCCAAGACGCACCAACCTCAACCAGAAGCGCAACAATGACAACCGGGCTAACAAAGGCCAGCGGGACTTTTCGGGTTCTTCCTGAAAACGCAAGCCAGATGATCTCGTCGCGGCTGTGGAACGTCCTTCGCGGGGCAAGAAGTCGACCACGCAGGAGCAGTTTGAAAAACTTCTGCAGAAGAAGTGCCCGTGGTGCGTCAACTCCAAACACGCAGCGATCGACTGCTTTCAACTCAAGCGCACCTTTGGCTCCCCTGAAAACGGCAAGAAGAACAAGTCAATGGGCAAAGAGCCCGAAGGCGAGGATCAAGAAGATAAATCTGAGATGCCCAAGTTCCAGGATGCCTCCAAGACCGTCAATGTCATCTTTGGTGGTGATGAAGATTTTTGCTCCAAGCGGGAACAGAAGTTGCTGCTACGGGAAATTCTATCCATTGAGCCGGCGGTACCACGACCACTCCGATGGTTGGAGGTGCCCATATCTTTTTCCCGTGCTGACCAGTGGACTAGCTTTTTCGAGCCTGGGAAGTTTCCACTGGTGCTGGATCCCGTGGTCGCAGAAGTTAAGCTCACTCGGGTTCTCATCGATGGCGGGAGCGGACTTAATCTTATCTTCGCCAGTACGTTAAAGAGGATGGGTCTGGACCTGACCAACAAGCTTACTCCGAGCAAGTCTCCTTTTTACGGTATTGTTCCTGGCAATACCGCACACCCGCTTGGAACGGTCATTCTCCCAGTCACTTTCGGGATGAGGGAGAATTACCGAACCGAGTTCATTAAGTTCGAGGTGGCCAACTTCGAATCTTCCTACCATGCTATACTGGGAAGGCCGGCGATCGCTAAGTTCATGGCGGTGCCGCATTATGTCTACTTACTTCTCAAGATGCCAGGACACAGCGGCGTGCTCACGCTCCGAGGCGACTTGAAGAAGTCCTATGATTGCAACCAGGAGGCCATCCAGTATGCATCGACTTCCCGCGTGCCAGATGCTTCCGGAGAAGTACTCGCGGCCGCACAGCAACTTTCTCAAGCCGAGCTGGACATCCCGATGAAGAAGGCGAGCCAATCAGGCGTCAAGTCGACAGGCGATGTGGCCCTCAAGTCGATCCAGCTCCAAGAAGGCGACTCATCCAAGATAGCCATCATCGGCGCGGGCTTGGGTGACAAATAGGAACTCGCGCTCGTCAGCTTCCTGCGGGCTAACCGAGACATATTCGCTTGGAAACCATCAGATATGCCAGGGGTGCCCAAGAAGTTGATCGAGCATAGTCTTAATGTGTATCCACAAGCTGTGCCAAAGAAGCAACGACTTCGTCGTTTTGCCCCTGATAAACGGGAGGCTATCAAACGGGAAATAGCTAAACTCCTTGTGGCCGGATTCATTAAAGAAGTAATCCATCCAGAGTGGGTAGTGTCGGTGTTTAACCGGCTGCCCACCGAGGGATATACCCAAGGTGGTAAGTTTTGGGTGAGGAGACGCCGAGATCAGGAACTTGAAGGAGCAAGGAACACAAGACTTTTAGACAGGTTCGGGCCGCACGGAGCGTAACACCCTACGTCCTGTATGGTGGTTTGTATTCCCTTTGGTGTAGAATGACCTAATAATCTTCTGTTTTTAGGGGGGTCCCTGACCTCCCTTATATATCCGAGAGGCCAGAGTTACAAAGATGCTAACCAACCCCCATCGAGGGATCATACCAGAACACATCTCGAGTAGATCCTCTCTGTGTTGGTTAACTCTATCTCCTATTTAAACGGGATAAACAAGAGATAAAGGAAATGAATAAGAGATAAAACGAGCTTAATCTCTTAGACTACGTAATGTGCCCAGCCCGGTGGCCCTGGGTCTGACAAGCCCCCGAGCTCTTCGTAGCTGAGTACTGCAGGCTCATCGAGTACTTTTGAAGCAGTCTTCGATTTCTTCTGAAACTTCATCTTGAAGTCCTTCTTCGAGTACTTGTTTGGCTGCGTCGAAGCTATGAGGTGCTCATGCCCCGAATTTTCGTTATGGCGTGCGATTTAAAAATCGCACTCCATATGGAGTAGCCCTCGAGCCTTAGGTTGAATCAGAGAATCAGGCTGAGGGTCCCATTTGTCTGTGACCCTACTTATCCCTCAAAAGATTTGAAAAAATAAGTAGTCGATGCCACGTATCCCGCAGCCCCCGAGCCTTGAATCCAAATCCCACAAAATTTGGAGATAAGGATCCAATAACCGTGGCATGCAGGCGAAAAATGAGAACATTGCAAAATTACCAAAACGATGGTACAGATGATGGGTATTAGATTAGTAATTCGAAAAAACACTTTTTCAGGCGAACAAACCCTGAAAAAATGATTAAATGAATATCCAATCCAAATAACCCATCAAACGACCCCTCATATTCGGAATATTCTCGGACGTGACTCCTGAACTTCAGAACAGTAATTTTTCCTCACCTCGCTGGTTATTTAACCCCGCGATAACGGTAGGAAAAAACCACGCTTTCGATCTGCATTCCATCAAAAGCCACCGAATTCCCCAATCCGAGCCAATCACCGCCGCCATCCCCCCAAGTAGATTCTCCCGCTCCGACCTCCCCGCCCCTCTCCCCGCGGCCCCGAGCATCTCGTGGCCAGCACATCGGAGATGGCGTCCAAGAAGTCAGAGATCGAGGGAATGAAGAAAGATGCGGAGCCATCAACCGCGGAGTGGTCACACAGTAAGTGCTCCCTCAACAATCTGAACAAACTAGTTTCCGAGGGGTTGCTCCAGGAAATGAACCTTGTCAACTGGCGCCCCTCGTTCCGTGAACCTTTCCCCATGGAGAATGTCAACGAAATCATCACATTCTTCCATTTTGCCGAACGGGGATTGGCCCTCCCCACTTGTTCCTTCTTTCGTGGCCTTCTTTATTATTACGGGCTTGAGCTCCATCACCTCAACCCTAATTCCATTTGCCATATTTCCATTTTCATCCACTTCTGCGAAGCATTTCTCAGAATCGAACCCCACTGGGATCTGTTCCGCTTCCTCTTCCGCGTCAAACCCCAGCCTACCACGAAGAAACTCGCCGTGGTAGGGGGCGCCGGCATCCAACTGCGACAGCAGGCCGGCGAAAAATACCTGTCGTACCAATTCCCCTCAAACCTTCCTGGGTGGAAGAACCAGTGGTTTTACATCGAAAACCATGCGCCCCCTCTTCCGACGAAGTCGAACAGGCCGCCAGTGGTGAGGGGGGATGGAACCTTGAACCCTCCGGCATGGAGATGATCCAGGTCAGAGAGCTGCTGGGGGATATCGAGGCACAGAAGAAGAAAGGGGTGACCGGCGCCTCCGTTATGTTCTCATTTTACAAACGCCGTGTCCAACCCATCCAGCAGCGCTGTTGCCTGGGCTTCGAGTACACCGGCCCCGCTGACCCTTCTCGCATGTGCACAGAGGAGGTGCCAGATGAAGTCGCGCTCCAGCGAGTTCATCGGGTGCTGCTAGACGTGGACGCCGTGCCGTACGTGCCCACATTGTTCTCCGCACGAAATTCGCCCACGCCGGTAAGTATTCGACTTCTTTTCACTGAAGAAATCTGCTACTGTACCGGTACTTAACTGAAGAACTTTCTGCAGGGTCACACGGAGCTGTACTGCAGCTACCCGCCGCAACCTGACCTCCCTCGAGCGTATCATCTCCTCCCCTCTGCTGCCACTGCCGCCAAGAAGGCTCGACTTGCTGCAGCTCAAGGCAGCAACGAGTCCAACGAATGCGTTGACTCGCAGGCGAGCGAAGGAGCCGAAGGAGGGCCGCGCCGGGACAACTCCTCCGAGCAGAGCGTGGAGTTGACCGACGCGCTGCCACTGGTGCCCAAGGGTCAACGACTGGTGCGCAAGCGCAAGGCGCAAGAAGTCGAAACCGCCAGGTACTGACTGTTTGGACGAGTTGCTAAGTGTCAATGATACTGAATACTAACACTGTTCACTTGTAGTCTTCCTGCTCTGCCATCCGGGTCCGAGCCCGAACGGGAGGAAACAGGCCCATCCGCCATCACTGCGGTCACTATTGCCGTGGCGGGGACCACTCATTCGGCCGGCCAGGCCCCGCCGCCGGCAACGGGTGCTCCTCGACGAGCCTTGCGGGTGAAGAAGGCCGTCAAAAAGAAGTCGACAATGTGAGTTTTCCTCCGACGCTTGAAAGTTTAGTTCTTGCCAGCTTGTGTAACGACGACTTCGACGTCATCAGGGCTGCGAGCGCGGTACAGCTTCAACTAGACCCGGGCACGGCTACTGCAGCCCCGGAGCCGTCGACTCGGGCTGATCCCTCCGGTACGAAACCGGTCCCTGCTGCTGCGGCCTTTGAGCCCTCAGCGCCCAGAGAACCAGTGCCCGTGGAGCTGGCCTCTGAAACAGATACAACACTTCCCGACTTGCCGCCTCCCGAGCTCTGATGAGATGAAGCCGAGACTGGTGGCGGAGGACAAGTCGAAGCCCCTGATGCCGCTCCTACCGATGGCGCAGGTACACGTGTATCTGTCGGCGACCAGCTACCGGGGTCTGGGGCACCATATACTGACGACATAGTGTTCTTGCAGGTATCCAGCAACCGCCGCCCGGAGACATCGCGGGATCCTCGAGGGGTCCTCGTGAGGTACTGAGGGCCGGGCCGGGGTACAAGAACGTCATCCCCACCGACCTGGTGGACGACGCCTTGCTGACAGCCAAAAATTTGAAGACTTTCAAGAGCACCTTCAAGGAACTATATGATTTCTCCATGGTAAGACTTTGAGTGATGTGCCGGTTGTGGATATTGATGGACCTTTTGACCCGATCTCCGCCTGTTGCGCAGCATGTAATCACCAAATCCCAAAAGAAATCGGAGAAGCTTGGCACGGTTGTGAGTGATGCAAAAGAGTTAGCTGCCCTGGATAAGCGCATCTCCGAGGAGAAGACGAAGAATTGCTATCTGCAGTGAGAGCTTGATATACTAAAGCAGGAAAGGACTCGAGAGACTCGGCTGCTCAAGAATGACCTGAAAAACCTCGCAGAAGCCAACTCCGAGCTCCAAAAACAGCTCAAGGAGCAACAAGCAGAGTACCAGGAGCAGCTCAAGGAAGAGAAGAAGGCGCACCAGGGTAGGTCCCTGCTTCCTCGAGTACTTTTCCTTAGTTTTTTCCCGTGGCTGCTGAAACATCTTCGTCGCAGAGCTTAGGAAAATAATAAAATACAAAGAGGAGCTGCTTACTGACGTGAAGAATATGCTGTATCGCCGTACAGATGATGTTGAAAGGGTGCAGAAGGTGATCGGCGATACCGAACGGCAGTTCATCGAGTGCCTTTAGCAGATCAAAGCACTGGGCGAGAAGGACGAGCAGCTGCGCAAGGAGCTGGAGGAGCTTCGGGGGGCCGACCAGGAGCTGGTGGACATGGTGGATCCCCCAGAAGAAGGCGAAACCGGCCCGCGGCCCCTGCTGGAGCGACTTCGCGAAGCCCTGAAAAAATGCTCAAGTTCTTATCTGAAGCTCCGGTCGCGTGCGTGAGTAATGCCCTCGCATATGTAAAGTCCTTCGTGCCAAACGCGCAGCTGGGCATTTTTGCGCAAGGGATGGCGGCGGACTGCACGGATGAGCGATTTGAAGAGTACTTGCAAGAGGCCCAACCTGTAGTAGAACAAATTGTACACAGTGTACTTCAGGATTAGGGTATGAAAAACAAGTGATCTTTCTCTTATGTAAGTACTGCGCTCGATATCTCTACTTGTTTGCGTGCCTTAGCTGAATTGGGATCCAGGCTTACAAGGCTCAAGCAGTAGACGCTTCCCTGGGTGCAACGACCCGAAGGGTAGCTAATAATCGCCTAACAGGTTAGCCACAACTCGATCGAGCGAGTCTAAACTCGTTAGGAAAGAACGCAAGCATCATCGCGGGATTGCCGTGCGTAGGGCAAAAAAAAAGGGACTACCCCGAGTGCAGCGACTCGAAGTGTAGTCGAAGGTTGCTCCTACTGTGAGCGCGCTCCGTAAGCTATGTAAGACCCGGACGGACGGATCAAGCTTGCAAGGAGTGGGTGCGGGCACCGCCGCGAGCTTTGCCATTCTTTTTGGCAGAAACAAGACCGTTCTGAGTGCAGCCACTCAGGATGTAGTCGAGGTAGCTCTTTATGCGAGCCTTTCCAACGTACTAGGTGTAAGCCAGTCGAACGGATTGATTGTGTTGGAAAAAATGCGACTGCTGTCGCGTGCGATCATTGAAGGTCGGCGGAACTCGATGCACCGAGGAGTTAGCCGGAGCCGAGGGCTCCGTCAGGAACGGAAGTCGAAGGGAGATGACCGTGGCCGTAGCCCCCGCGTCATTCTCGACAAGAAGTCATTTTATATGTGTTTGCACGTGACACTGGCCATCGTGTAAGTGTGAAGGCATGTAACAACCCGAGTCATGTGGCTCATGGCCTCCAAACTGATTCGGGGAAAGGAGATCTTCTGAGCCCCCAGGGATTTAGCGATCACCGGGCCCCGACTTAAGGGTAGAACTTGCACAGGTTCTGAACGTTCCAGGAGTTGGGGGCCTTGCGACCCTCAGGGGATTGTAGTCTATAAGACCCTGGCCTTGTGACCTGCTTGACGACGAACGAGCCCTCCCACCTTGAATTGAGCTTGTGTAGGCCAGATTCGTCCTGAATACGACGCAAGACCAAATCACCAACGTTGAATGACCGCTCCCTGACGTTGCGATCGTGATATCGCCGGATCCCCTGCAGGTACCGAGCTGACTGAACAAGAGCGGTGCAGTGAGCTTCTTCCACGGAATCGAGCTCTAACTGCCGCGCCTCGTCCGCCTCGCCTTCATTGTACATTTCGACCCTTGGAGACTCCCACATGATATCGGCTGGTAGAATAGCTTCAGATCCATATACGAGGAAGAAAGGTGTTTGTCCTGTGGCTTTGGACGGCTGAGTCCGAAGCCCCCAGACGACATGTGGCAGCTCATGCACCCATTTGCCTCCCTTCTTGCTATGTGCATCATAAAGTCTCTTCTTGAGGCCATCGATGATCAAGCCGTTCGCCCTTTCGACTTATCCGTTGGCCCTTGGGTGCGCAACCGAGACATATTTAACTTCAATGCAAGCATTCTCGCAGAACTCCCAGAACTGGTTCGCCGTGAAGTTTGATTCCAGGTCTGTGATGATGGAGTTGGGGAAGCCAAAACGATGCAGGATATCGGAGATGAAGTCGACGACCTGTCACACCCGGTTTTTAAAGGACAAAACCGAATGCATAACTATATGTATGCCAGGATCAAGTTCCATACATATAGTGACTTCATCAGTGAATAATCAGCAACAGTATCACGAAATAGAATTTAAACACTATAAAGATTATCAGAGTTATACAGCTTATCCTGGAAACGGAGACTTCAAACTTCACAGGCAATCGACCGGGGGTTCCGCAGGCCTAGAACTTAGCTTCATCTTCAAAAGACTTCACATCACTTTCTCCTCTGAGCAGCAATTATAACAAGCGTGAGTACACTTATGGTTGGTACTCAGCAAGTGTTGGGAATTATATGACATGAAGGCCAAAATCAAGGAAAGGCTCACTGGCTTACTGCGATAAGCAATTTTAGTTGCTCAAATTTTATTAGCACCTGATTACTAAGGTATAAGTTCATACCAAAACTCACATTAAAAGAAATAGAAGAGATATAGCAGAGATACAACCACAACCATAAACATGGTCCACGATAACCATAACCATAACCATGGTCCACAATTTAATTCATCTTCAAGTTCAATTATCATGTGAGGGTCCAAGCCACTCATAACCATGAGCACGGCTGATATATCAGTTTTCACTCTGCAGAGGCTGTACACTTTACCCACAATTCGTGTCTCCCGATTTGCCCAAGGTAGCTAGCCTCTTAAACACTTCCGAGGTGAGTGGCAAGGGATTCACTATGAGGCCTTTACAAAGATTCCCTAACTCATGATAATCCGCTAAGGTTTCAAGCCAAAGCGGTCATAACCCTCCCTAATGAGGAAATACTTTAGCCAAGGACCACATAGCCATGTGCCTCAAAAGGACCGAGCTATACCCCGTCGATGCAACCCCTCTTGCCCTTTCGGTAAGATCATCATAAGCTAGAGTCTCTAATTAATCAGCCAAGACCAGAGCCATATAGTATTGTGGTTGCACTGTTTTCTTGGGTGGTTCTCCATGTTCCGATTAAACATATAATCTTGTGATTAACATCACTAAGAGCTTGAACATGGATAAAACAAGATGTAACATCATCATTGTTGTCATCATGATTATATATTATTCCCAAACCATAACCAGTTGAAGCAACTAAGCAATAGCTACCCAACAATAAAGATAAAACCCAGGTTGACAAGGAATGATCACAAAGACTAGGCATATCCTTAATTAGGATCCATCAATATTAGGACACTTGCATGCATATAAAGGAAATGTTGTATTTATTGTGATTATTAGAACAAAAGCATGATCAAGGAAACACTTGCCTTTCTTTTAAAGAATAGCTGCTCAGATTCTTCAACTCTTTTTCTTCAAACTCTAAATCTTCAAAGCTCTTCGATCGCGCTTCTTCTAACGTCACACAAGCAACGAGCCCAAAACATACAAGCAAGCAAACAAACAAGAACGACTAAGAACAGATACAGCAAACAAAAGAAAAGCTTTAAAAGAGCGAACTAAAGGATAAGGCTCGATGCTACGGTCACGAGAGCGCAAGAAACGCGGAAAACGGAGCTAGGGTTGAAAAGAAACAGCTATCGGAAGATTTATATTATAAAAGGATAAAAGAACGATAGGCTTTCATTTATTTTAATTTAGAAAACCAATGTAAAAGATATTCAAAAGAGAATATCCCTAATTATAATTAACTCATATTATATTTGCATTTATAAAGACGAAGTAGAACTTAGTCAAATTTTATATACAATTCTCTATGTATAAATTACACTAATTAAATAATTAATTAGAAAAGAAAACTTGTGAGAACATCTAAACGCATAACTTTATGAATCGAGTTGAACTAAACAAATTAAATTACAAACACATTTGAGTTGATATTAATCAAATTAACATTAATTATGAAAACCGGAGAAAAGACTTAATTGGATTTTATTTCGGAAAACTAGATGAGAGGATATTATTCAAATTAAATTGATATCTAATTTTAAAAATAGGAAATACGGCACAACAACGCTACTAAACGGTAGCTTAAGATTTTAGAAGACTAATGCAAAAAGAATGGATCGAAACGGATCTAAAACGCGGAAACTACGCATAAAACAAGGCTGCAAGGACCTATATGCAATTAACTATAGACTTCAAGGGTTAGCTGAAAAGAAATACAAGACATAGAAAATAGGGCTCAGAAATACAGAAAAGATTAGGGTTAGATCTGAAAAATTCCATGGTGGGGCTGGATTGAAAAGATGGAAAAGATCTAGGGGGTTTTTCTGCAATATTTGCAAGACATAGGAATTTTCGCGGAAATTACAGAAGCTTCCAGGGACTAGATCGCGAAAAGCTTGAAACAGGCAGCAATGGTGACCGGCGGGTACTGTAGCTCGAATTCCCGTCGATTTAGGGCACGAGAGGTCGCGGGAAGCGAGGCAATTGAAAGAGGATGACGAGGGGATTCCGTTCCATACCTTACTTACCACGGGGACGAATCGAGGTGATCGAATTTCACGGAGGAAGATCACGGTGGCTGTTCTGTTCATGCATGTTCCGTTCCTGGGCTGATGCGCTTGTTCCTGTGCTGGGCATGGTTCTGTAGGGGCGACGCTGGGCACCAGGGACGGCCTGCAGGGGGGGGCGCGGCTGTGGGGGAAGGGGGACGTGGCGCTGGCTCGGGCGCAGAGGAGGAGATGCACGGGCGGCTGCTTCTGCAGGTGGCGCTCACGGAAGGGGGAAGAGCAGACGCAGGGGCAGAGCCGAGCGGCCTGCAGGGGGCACGGCGCAAGGAGGGAGGCGCGACGCATGGCGGGTTGCAGGGGCTGGGCGACGGCGCGTCTGGTGGCCGGCGGCAGCATCTGTTCATGGATGCGCAGGAGGGGGGAGAGGATGCGATGGCGGCGCACGGCAGGGGGATGCGAGCAGGGAGACGATGGGCGTGCAGGGAAGGATGCAGAGGCTAGGGCCGGCTACCTGGGCAGAAGAAACGCGATGCGCAGGGTCTCAGGTAGGTTTTATATAGGTGCAGGGGCTAGGGCACAGGGGGGAGGGCGGTGTGCAGAAGAAGCAGATCGGAACGGGGGCTCCACTCGTGGATTTTTATAGAGCGAAACATCCTGGCTTGGCATGATAGATACGCCAAGGAAAAAGGGACCGTCGTGCAGCACCTGGACTCGATCGAGCCTGGCTGGTGGGGGTGCGGGGGGTCGAGGATTTAGCGAGCAGGGGACCGATGCGAAGCCGAGGGATTCAGTTGTGGGCCAAAACAGGATCGGGTGAGAGTTGAACATGAAAACGAGCTGACTGCGCTAGTTGAACGTGAACCATTTATTCGGTAACGCGAAAAGAGGAGAAAAGGATCAGGCCAAGTCGTTGGGGCTGACGGCGATCGAACATCGTCGGAAAAACACTGAAGACGAGCCACGAGGCGTCGTTTTCGAGCATGACCAGATCGGGGAAAACTGTTAGAGGATCGGGAGCTCGATAGAACTTCTTAATGATTCGGAGAGGATAAGGTTAAAAGGAATGTACAACATGATACAGCTCGGTCCGACTACGATGAGAATCAAAAATATAAATATTTTCCAGAACACATTTTCAAGTTTAAAATAAATCTAGAAAAGTCGAGATAAATATTTCAAACCAATAAAAATATATCCAGAAGAATCCCAAAATTTTCTGAGGAAAACTCGGGAGTTAATTTGGGTCACGAGGATTCCAAATAAAATATTTGGACTTCATGAAAAAGAATTTTAGAGCTTTCCAAGTAATAAAATAAATGGTTCTAGCTCTCGGATAAATAGAATAATTGCTAGAAAAATCCTATTAATAGATGAACACATTGTAAAAGATAGTCACAGCCTAAAATTTAATATTTTAGGGTGTGACAGAACTACCCCCCTTAAACAGAATCTCGTCCCGAGATTCGCAAGGGTTGGTGACAAAGGCGAGAGTTAGGGAAAAAAGATTTCATGAAGAAGACAACAAGATTTCAAGGCGGGTATCGAGAAAGGAGAGAATTTGGATTTGGATCTTCACTTGCTTTCAGTTGGATTGAGCAGAAGGCGTTGCGAGAGATTCACAAGGGCTGGTGATTGGAAGGGGAGATAGAACACAAAGGTTTTTTTTTAAGGGGTAAGACAAGATGGCAAGATGGGTATCAAGAAAAGGAGGGACGATGATTGGATCTTCTTCACGTGCTTCCAAGCAGATGGGGTTGACGAGAGATTTACAAAACCTTGTGGTCGAAAGGAGGCGACAAGGTAACAAGATGAGTACCATGAAAGAGAGAAAACGGGTTTGGGTCTTATGTGCTAACTTTCGCTAAGGAGCAAGAAGACGGCGTACACGAGAGATTCGTAAAGTCTAGAGATGGAAAGGAGAGATAAGTCAAAAGAGCTTCTAACAAGGAGAAAAGTGATATGATAAGATGGGTATCGAGACAAATAGATGGAATTTGGGTTTGGGTCTTTACTGCTGGCTTATGCTTTGGAACGTGAGGATATCGTGGTTAAGAAAACTAAGGGATAAATGGTGTCATTGCAGGCACAAGTCCCACAACACATCCACGAGCAAAAACAAGGAGTCTAAGCAGTCAAGAGCAAACAACAAGCATTACAAGCACACCAAAACAAACTATCAAACAACCGAAACTAGCGTTTTTCAACTGAAAAGGGGAAAACCTCTTAAGTATGGGTCATATCCTAAAGCTTCAGCATTCTTGAAGTAGGCATCTCTCTCAGCTTGTCTGGCAGAACATTGACTTCTCGAGTGTAACGCCTATGAGTCCAGTGTAGTCTTCAGTTGCTCTAGCTTGACTTCTTGTAGTAGATGATTACTTCCATTCTTCGGGGTACAAGGTCGGACAATCTAGCGTTTGTAACAAGAGAAGAGGATAAAATAAATCCACTTGGAATAGAATATAAGGGGATTTCCAAAGTGGCCAAACTTGAAGTCAAAGAGAAGGTAAATTGGAACAAATGGATACAAGGTAACCAATGCCATTGAGGGTACACGTGGACAAGAAAAAAATTATGAAATGAAACCGCAATGGAAAGGAGGGGATAAAAGAAAAGGATACAGGGTTAGATAAAAGCAGCATCAAGGGTGAGATAAATGAAGAAGGATGAGGAATAAACAACAAGAGGGTCAAGGATATGGTAAAATATGACTTTTATGTCAGAATAGATCTTCGAATACGACCATTGCTATCTAGGCTAGCGTCCTACGGTCGACACAGCTCTGATACCACCTCTATCACACCCGGTTTTTAAAGGACAAAACCGAATGCATAACTATATGTATGCCAGGATCAAGTTCCATACATATAGTGACTTCATCAGTGAATAATCAGCAACAGTATCACGAAAGAGAATTTAAACACTATAAAGATTATCAGAGTTATACAGCTTATCCTGGAAACGGAGACTTCAAACTTCACAGGCAATCGACCGGGGGTTCCGCAGGCCTAGAACTTAGCTTCATCTTCAAAAGACTTCACATCACTTTCTCCTCTGAGCAGCAATTATAACAAGCGTGAGTACACTTATGGTTGGTACTCAGCAAGTGTTGGGAATTATATGACATGAAGGCCAAAATCAAGGAAAGGCTCACTGGCTTACTGCGATAAGCAATTTTAGTTGCTCAAATTTTATTAGCACCTGATTACTAAGGTATAAGTTCATACCAAAACCCACATTAAAAGAAATAGAAGAGATATAGCAGAGATACAACCACAACCATAAACATGGTCCACGATAACCATAACCATAACCATGGTCCACAATTTAATTCATCTTCAAGTTCAATTATCATGTGAGGGTCCAAGCCACTCATAACCATGAGCACGGCTGATATATCAGTTTTCACTCTGCAGAGGCTGTACACTTTACCCACAATTCGTGTCTCCCGATTTGCCCGAGGTAGCTAGCCTCTTAAACACTTCCGAGGTGAGTGGCAAGGGATTCACTACGAGGCCTTTACAAAGATTCCCTAACTCATGATAATCCGCTAAGGTTTCAAGCCAAAGCGGTCATAACCCTCCCTAATGAGGAAATACCTTAGCCAAGGACCACATAGCCATGTGCCTCAAAAGGACCGAGCTATACCCCGTCGATGCAACCCCTCTTGCCCTTTCGGTAAGATCATCATAAGCTAGAGTCTCTAATTAATCAGCCAAGACCAGAGCCATATAGTATTGTGGTTGCACTGTTTTCTTGGGTGGTTCTCCATGTTCCGATTAAACATATAATCTTGTGATTAACATCACCAAGAGCTTGAACATGGATAAAACAAGATGTAACATCATCATTGTTGTCATCATGATTATATATTATTCCCAAACCATAACCAGTTGAAGCAACTAAGCAATAGCTATCCAACAATAAAGATAAAACCCAGATTGACAAGGAATGATCACAAAGACTAGGCATATCCTTAATTAGGATCCATCAATATTAGGACACTTGCATGCATATAAAGGAAATGTTGTATTTATTGTGATTATTAGGACAAAAGCATGATCAAGGAAACACTTGCCTTTCTTTTAAAGAATAGCTGCTCAGAGTCTTCAACTCTTATTCTTGAAACTCTAAATCTTCAAAGCTCTTCGATCGCGCTTCTTCTAACGTCACACAAGCAACGGGCCCAAAACATACAAGCAAGCAAACAAACAAGAACGACTAAGAACAGATATAGCAAACAAAAGAAAAGCTTTAAAAGAGCGAACTAAAGGATAAGGCTCGATGCTACGGTCACGAGAGCGCAAGAAACGCGGAAAACGGAGCTAGGGTTGAAAAGAAACAGCTATCGGAAGATTTATATTATAAAAGGATAAAAGAACGATAGGCTTTCATTTATTTTAATTTAGAAAACCAATGTAAAAGATATTCAAAAGAGAATATCCCTAATTATAATTAACTCATATTATATTTGCATTTATAAAGACGAAGTAGAACTTAGTCAAATTTTATATACAATTCTCTATGTATAAATTACACTAATTAAATAATTAATTAGAAAACAAAACTTGTGAGAACATCTAAATGCATAACTTTATGAATCGAGTTGAACTAAACAAATTAAATTATAAACACATTTGAGTTGATATTAATCAAATTAACATTAATTATGAAAACCGGAGAAAAGACTTAATTGGATTTTATTTCGGAAAACTAGATGAGAGGATATTATTCAAATTAAATTGATATCTAATTTTAAAAACAGGAAATACGGCACGACAACACTACTAAACGGTAGCTTAAGATTTTAGAAGACTAACGCAAAAAGAACGGATCGAAACGGATCTAAAACGCGGAAACTACGCATAAAACAAGGCTGCAAGGACCTATACGCAATTAACTATAGACTTCAAGGGTTAGCTGAAAAGAAATACAAGACATAGAAAATAGGGCTCAGAAATACAGAAAAGATTAGGGTTAGATCTGAAAAATTCCATGGTGGGGCTGGATTGAAAAGATGGAAAAGATCTAGGGGGTTTTTCTGCAATATTTGCAAGACATAGGAATTTTCGCGGAAATTACAGAAGCTTCCAGGGACTAGATCGCGAAAAGCTTGAAACAGGCAGCAATGGTGACCGGCGGGTACTGTAGCTCGAATTTCCGTCGATTTAGGGCACGAGAGGTCGCGGGAAGCGGGGCAATTGAAAGAGGATGACGAGGGGATTCCGTTCCATACCTTACTTACCACGGGGACGAATCGAGGTGATCGAATTTCATGGAGGAAGATCACGGTGGTTGTTCTGTTCATGCATGTTCCGTTCCTGGGCTGATGCGCTTGTTCCTGTGCTGGGCATGGTTCTGTAGGGGCGACGCTGGGCACCAGGGACGGCCTGCAGGGGGGGGGCGCGGCTGTGGGGGAAGGGGGACGTGGCGCTGGCTCGGGCGCAGAGGAGGAGATGCACGGGCGGCTGCTTCTGCAGGTGGCGCTCACGGAAGGGGGAAGAGCAGACGCAGGGGCAGAGCCGAGCGGTCTGCAGGGGGCACGGCGCAAGGAGGGAGGCGCGACGCATGGCGGGTTGCAGGGGCTGGGCGACGGCGCGTCTGGTGGCCGGCGGCAGCATCTGTTCGTGGATGCGCAGGAGGGGGGAGAGGATGCGATGGCGGCGCACGGCAGGGGATGCGAGCAGGCAGACGATGGGCGTGCAGGGAAGGATGCAGAGGTTAGGGCTGGCTACCTGGGCAGAAGAAACGCGATGCGCAGGGTCTCAGGTAGGTTTTATATAGGTGCAGGGGCTAGGGCACAGGGGGGAGGGCGGCGTGCAGAAGAAGCAGATCGGAACGGGGGCTCCACTCGCGGATTTTTATAGAGCGAAACATCCTGGCTTGGCATGATAGATACGCCAAGGAAAAAGGGACCGTCGTGCAGCACCTGGACTCGATCGAGCCTGGCTGGTGGGGGTGCGGGGGGTCGAGGATTTAGGGAGCAGGGGACCGATGCGAAGCCGAGGGATTCAGTTGTGGGCCAAAACAGGATCGGGTGAGAGTTGAACATGAAAACGAGTTGACTGCGCTAGTTGAACGTGAACCATTTATTCGGTAACGCGAAAAGAGGAGAAAAGGATCAGGCCGAGTCGTTGGGGCTGACGGCGATCGAACATCGTCGGAAAAACACTGAAGACGAGCCACGAGGCGTCGTTTTCGAGCATGACCTGATCGGGGGGAACTGTTAGAGGATCGGGAGCTCGATAGAACTTCTTATTGATTCGGAGAGGATAAGGTTAAAAGGGATGTACAACATGATACAGCTCGGTCCGACTACGATGAGAATCAAAAATATAAATATTTTCCAGAACACATTTTCAAGTTTAAAATAAATCTAGAAAAGTCCAGATAAATATTTCAAACCAATAAAAATATATCCGGAAGAATCCCAAAATTTTCCGAGGAAAACTCGGGAGTTAATTTGGGTCACGAGGATTCCAAATAAAATATTTGGACTTCATGAAAAAGAATTTTAGAGCTTTCCAAGTAATAAAATAAATGGTTCTAGCTCTCGGATAAATAGAATAATTGCTAGAAAAATCTTTAAAATTCTCGGAAAAATCCTATTGATAGATGAACACATTGTAAAAGATAGTCACATCCTAAAATTGAATATTTTAGGGTGTGACACGACCCGGTCTGGCGTGAGCTTGGCTATCGGCTTGTACTCGATCCACTTAGTGAACTTGTCGATAGCCACCAGAACATGGGTAAAACCGCCTGGCGCCGTCGTGAAGGGCCCGATCATGTCAAGACTCCAACAGGCAAAAGGCCAGGATGGTGGCATGGTGATGAGGCTGTGAGCCGGAACATGCGTCTGTTTGCCGAAGAATTGACAATTTTGGCACCTGCGCACGAGATCCTCCACGTCGGTCACTGCGGTGGGCCACCAGAAACCGGCCCTGTACGCTTTTCCCACCAGCGTTCTCGAGGCCGCGTGGTTGCCGCAGACGCCATCGTGGATCTCCCGCAGTATGTCGTAGCCATCTTCCTTTGTGACGCACTTCATGAGAACCCCTGACCGAGCGCCTCGCCGATAGAGCTTGCCGTCGACCAGGACGAAACCCTTGCTTCTTCGTGAGATGCGAGCTGCTTCTGCGCTCCTGGCGTCGATTCCTGCTAGTAATCGTTGCTTCCTGCTCTCCAATTTGCGTACTTCCTGTACATAGGCCGCCATTGTCTCCTTGTTGCAGTCCCATTCCTTGTTGACCTGTTGAACAACAAGAAGAGAATCGCCATATACAAGTAGTCGCTTGATCCCTAGTGATATCGCCAAACGAAGCCCGTGAAGCAAAGCTTCATACTCGGCTTCATTGTTGGATACCGCCCACAGGATCTGAAGGACGTATTTCAACTGCTCACCTCGCAGAGAAATAAGCAGAACCCCAGCGCCGCCGCCGTCAAGCTTGAGAGACCCATCGAAATACATGGTCCAGTGCTCTGGCTTGTCCACTGGGGTTGGGACTTGATTCTCCCTCCATTCAGCCATGAAGTCGACTAGAGCCTGCGACTTAATTGCAGTGCGTGGCTTGAAGTCGATTGACAAAGCCCCCAGTTCCACTGCCCACCTGGATATGCGCCCCGTGGCATCTTGATTATGAAGAATATCCACCAGCGGGAAGTCCGTGATCACAGTGATCTTGTACTCGTCGAAGTAATGGCGTAGCTTTCTTGATGTGATTAAGATTGCATACAAAAGCTTTTGAACAGCAGGATACCGTACCTTGGATTCGGAGAGGACCTCACTGACGAAGTAGACAGGCCTCTGCACTCCAAACGCATGGCCTTCTTCGCCTCATTCGACTACAATAGCACTGCTGACAACATGAGTTGTTGCCGCGATGTAAAGTAGTAGATCCTCCCCTGGCAACGGTGCTGTGAGGATTGGAGGCAACTGCAGATGATGCTTCAGATCCTGCAGGGCCCGCTCAGCCT
Organism: Panicum hallii; assembly: GCF_002211085.1. NCBI lineage: Eukaryota > Viridiplantae > Streptophyta > Magnoliopsida > Poales > Poaceae > Panicum > Panicum hallii. Next base: position 20,873,951 of record NC_038042.1, read on the forward strand.
CCTCCGTCCATTGGAACTTATCCTGGCGTTTCAGGAGCTTGAAGAAGGGTAGTCCTCTCTCCCCGAGCCGGGAGATGAAGCTGTTCAGAGCTGCCATACAACCTGTTAACTTTTGCACATCCTTGATTGTGGCCAGAGCCTCCATATCAGTGATGGCCGTGATCTTTATAGGGTTGGCTTCAATGCCTCGATTGCTAACGATGAACCTGAGCAATTTCCCCGAAGGTACTCCAAAGACGCACTTGGTGGGATTGAGTTTCCAACGAAGTCTGCGCAGACTGCTGAATGTTTCCTCCAAATCTGCGATCAAGTTATCGGAATCCCTGGTCTTGATGACCACATCATCCACATAGGCCTCAACATTCCGGTGCAGCTGATCCGCGAAACACATCTGAATCGCACGCTGGTATGTTGCTCCTGCGTTCTTCAACCCGAAGGACATTGTTTTGTAGGCGTAAGTCCTGTACGGGGTGATGAATGCAGTCTTGATTTGATCTTCCTCCTTGAGCGTGATCTGATGATATCCTGAGTAACAATCAAGAAAACAAAGAAGGACACAACCGGCCGTTGAATCGACAACTTGGTCAATGCGCGGCAGCCCAAAATGATCTTTTGGGCAATGCTTGTTGAGATCGGTGTAGTCGACATACATTCTCCATTCATTATTCTTTTTCTTTACAAGAACGGGATTCGCTACCCACTCTGGATGGATTACTTCTTTAATGAATCCAGCCGCGAGAAGTTTAGCGATCTCCCGTTTAATGGCCTCACGCTTGTCGTGGGCAAACCTCCGCAGGCGTTGCTTCTTAGGCGTAGCCTTCGGGTGTACATTCAAAGCATGCTCGATCAACTCCCTGGGCACCCCTAGCATATCCGCAGGTTTCCATGCGAATATGTCTCGGTTAACCCGAAGAAAGCTGACGAGCGCGAGTTCCTATTTGTCACCGAAGCCTGCACCGATGACGGCGGTCTTGGATGAATCACCCTCCTGGAGCTGGATCGTCTTGAGGGCCACATCATCAGTCGACTGGATGCTCGACTTGTTGGCCTTCTTGGAAGGAATCTCCAGCCCGGTTTGGGAGAGCTGGCATGCGAGGAGTCGAAGCGTATTGGATCGCCTCCTGATTGCAGTCGTACGACTTCTTCAAGTCGCCGTGGAGGGTGAGCACTCCATCGAGTCCTGGCATCTTAAGAAGCAGATAGACATAATGCGGCACTGCCATGAACTTGGCAAGTGCCGGACGACCCAGTATTGCATGGTAAGAAGAGTCAAAAGTAGCCACTTCAAACTTGATAAATTCAGTACAATAATTCTCCCGCGTGCAGAAGGTGACTGGGAGGACCACCGTACCAAGCGGGTGCGCCGCATTACCTGGAACGATGCCGTAAAAGGGGGATTTGCTGGGAACCAGCATATCCTTGAAATCCAGGCCCATCTTCTTCAAAGTGCTGACGAAGATGAGATTGAGTCCACTCCCGCCATCGATGAGGACCTTGGTAAGCTTGACCTCCGCCACCACAGGATCCAGGACCAAGGGGAACTTACCGGGCTCGGAAAAGCTCGTCCACTGGTCATCACGAGAGAACGAGATGGGGACCTCCGACCAACGGAGTGGTCGTGGTACCGCCGGCTCGATGGACAAAATCTCTCAGAGGAGCAGCTTCTGATCCCGCCTGGAACAGAAATCTTCATCCCCCCCGAAGATGACGTTGACCACCTTTGACGCATCCTGAAACTTCGGGTTGCGCCCGTGATCCTCCTGATCGTCATCCTCGGGTTCTTTGTCAGCAGGCTTCTTGTTCTTCTTTCCGTCCCCGGAGTTGCCGAACGTCCTCCGAAGGTGGTAGCAGTCGATGGTGGCGTGGTTGGCGCCCGGGTGCCACGGGCACTTCTTCTGCAGGAGCTTCTCGAACTCCTCCTAAGTTGTCGACTTCTTGCCCCGCGAAGGATGATCGATAGCCACGATGACATCATCTGGCTTTCGTTTCCGGGGTGGCCCCGAAAAGTCCCGTTGGCCCTTGTCGCTGCGGTTGTCGTTTGGGCGCCGCAGATTGCCGTCTTGACGTCGCGGGAACTGCTCCCACATCTTCTCCTCCTGCTCGGACCAATCGTGCATCATATCACGAAGGCCCGCAACAGTTTTCGGCCTGTTCCGCCCGAAGTCCCTGTATATGCCCGGGTCGGTGATGCCGTTGTAGAAGCAGTCGATGATGTCCTCCTCCGAGATGTTCGTGATGGTGGCGCGAACATCGAAGAAGCGACGCGTGTAGGACCGCAGGAGCTCGTTACGTTCTTGCTTGCACTGGGCAAGATCGTGTCGAGTACCTGCACGGGTAATCGCTCCCTGGAAATTGTCGATGAAGACCTTCTTAAGTCGTTCCCAGGAGTCGATGGAGTTGCTGCCGAGGCTCTCCAGCCAAGTGAGCGGTGCAGGATCCAAAGCCATCGGGAAGTAGACGACTTTGGTGATATTCGAGCCCCCTGCGACCTCAATGGCCGTGGAGTAACAACGGAGCCACTGCTGGGGAGCCTGCTTGCCGTCGTACTTGGTGATGCCGATCGGCTTGAAGCCCTCTGGGTACTTGTAGCTGCTGAAACGAGCAGAGAAAGCAGGAAATCGATCGCTACAGTCAGTACCTTCAGCTTCGACCTCTTCGCGGGTCTTGCGCCTGGAGGAGATCACGGTGCGCGCGTCGCGGCCTTCATTGATGTGCTGGCGCAGATCCTCCGGAGGAGGTCGCCGACTGGCCTGTCGCAGATGACCCCCTTGCGGTGGCTGTTGCCTCCCGCCAAGGGCCTGGCTCCCACGTGCGTTGTCGTTGCTGATCTGGTGTTGAGGGCGACCACCAGCCATTCGACTGCGAGCCTGGCTTCGACTCTCGCCCACGCGCTCTTCCCGGATGATGGACGCCGGATTGTGTTGATCCAGCTGGATCCAAGCCCTCTGCGCGTAGAGGAGTGCTTGACGTACCTCCGAATCGTGGCTGTGCTCGAGGATGGCCGTGACCCTAGCGATGTTGGCCACCAGAGTCCTGAAACCCCGTTCACTTGCGGCAGCAAACTCAGGGTCGAGCTCGCGATGCATAGATCGTCTTCGCTCATTAGCTCTCCTCCGCCGGATTGTGAGGGCCCTGTTCCTGGCCCTCCACGCCTCACGATTAGCATCATTCTCGTTACCGGCGTTGGCCGTGATCTCATCTTCAGAGATCGCTTCAAAGTTGTCGATGAGAAAGTCCCCACCGTCCTCACCTTCTTCGGCCATTAGCACCTGGTGGGAGGAAAGCTCATGAGAACTTTCGTCGACTAGCTCTGTCGACCCCTCCTCCTCGGTGGCCAACGGCCTGCCCTCTTGGAAGGGCAACGGCTCGAGGTGGGCAACAAGCCGGCTCTCTGCCTCGAGTAGATTGGAGAGCATCATGCCCCTCCAATGCACAATGTGCCCCTTCGGCAAGGAGGTGATCACCAAATCACCAGGACCAGAACAACCCGAAGCCCCCGACACGCGGTGGCTTTAGGATTTCCGTCCCAGAGCAGCAGGTCCAGATCCTTCTCTAACATGGAGAGGGATCCAAATGCGTTGGCCTCCTGAAGATCAGTGGCCGGTTCGCACAAGCCGGGTTGAGTCCGACCATGCGAATCCCTAGATTGGAACAAGTCCGAACCAGGGGAAGTTGTCGCGACATCAGAAGAAGTCGAGCTTGTTACAGATTCCATCTCGATCTGTGCCGCAGAAGCATGGAGCGGCAAGTTGTCGAGCTCGTCGACGAACTTGTCGAGGCCGCTGCGAGGATCCGCAGCGACAGTTTTCGGCGCCATGTCGATGAGGAATCGCCGAAAGTTGCCCGCACCATCTGCGATGCAAACCCACGTGCCAAAAACGAACGTCGTACCCTGAGAGGGAACTAACCTGATGAAATTGAAAGATGCCATCGAGCTCGCCGGTGGATCTTCGACGCACTCCCCTACCTGGCGCGCCAGCTGTCGGTGTTTAACCGGCTGCCCACCGAGGGATATACCCAAGGTGGTAAGTTTTGGGTGAGGAGACGCCGAGATCAGGAACTCGAAGGAACAAGGAACACAAGACTTTTAGACAGGTTCGGGCCGTACGGAGCGTAACACCCTACGTCCTGTATGGTGGTTTGTATTCCCTTTAGTGTAGAATGACCTAATAATCTTCTATTTTTAGGGGGGTCCCTGACCTCCCTTATATATCCGAGAGGCCAGATTTACAAAGATGCTAACCAACCCCCATCGAGGGATCATACCAGAACACATCTCGAGTAGATCCTCTCTGTGTTGGTTAACTCTATCTCCTATTTAAAGGGGATAAACAAGAGATAAAGGAAATGAATAAGAGATAAAACAAGCTTAATCTCTTAGACTATGTAACGTGCCCAGCCCGGTGGCCCCGGGTCTGACAGGTAGCTAACCCTGTTCTTGTATTGAAAAAGAATATAGAATGGAGAATGTGTGTCGATTATACCGATCTCAACAAGCATTGCCCGAAGGATCACTTTGGGCTCCCTCGCATCGATCAGGTAGTTGACTCAACCGCAGGTTGCATACTGTTATGTTTCCTTGATTGTTATTCAGGGTACCATCAGATCACACTCAAGGAAAAAGATCAGATCAAGACCGCATTTATCACCCCATTTTTAACTTATGCATATAAAACCATGTCCTTCGGGTTGAAGAACACAGGCGCTACCTATCAGCGTGCAATTCAGATGTGTTTTGCCGATCAGTTACACCAGAACGTGGAGGCCTACGTGGACGACGTGGTCATGAAGACCAGAAGTCCCGAGGGCCTGATCGCGGATCTGGAGGAAACTTTTGCCAGCCTAAGGAAATACCGATGGAAGCTCAATCCGACCAAGTGTGTTTTCGGCATCCCATCGGGTAAATTGCTTGGGTCACAGTCAGTAACTAGGGCATCGAGGCCAACCCTGAATAGATCACCGCCATCACTGATATGGGGGCACCTGCCATAATCAAGGATGTGCAGAAACTTACAGGGTGCATGGCAGCCCTTAACAGATTCATCTCCCGGCTCGGGGAGAGAGGACTACCCTTTTTCAGACTCTTAAAGTGCCAGGACAAGTTTCACTGGACAGAGGAAGCCGAGCGGGCCCTGCAGGATCTCAAGCAACACCTACAGTCGCCCCCGATCCTCACAGCTCCATTGCCGGGTGAGACCCTCTTACTTTATATTGCGGCGACAACTCACGTTATCAGCAGTGCCATTGTCGTCGAACGCTCTGAGGAGGGCCATGCTTTTGGCGTGCAGAGGCCCGTGTACTTTGTCAGTGAGGTACTCTCGGAGTCTAAGGTGCGGTACCCGGTGGTCCAAAAGCTTCTCTACAGCATACTGATTACTTCAAGGAAATTACGCCACTACTTTGAAGAGTACCAGATCACCGTGATCACAGACTTCCCGCTGGCGGATATCCTACACAACCGGGACGCCACGGGTCGTATTTCAAAATGGGCAGTAGAACTGGGGGTTTTGTCGATCGACTTCAAGCCACGCACTGCAATCAAGTCCCAAGCTCTAGTCGACTTCATGGCAGAGTGGAGGGAAAATCAAGTTCCAAATCCAGTCGACAAGCCAGAGCATTGGATCATGTACTTCGATGGTTCTCTCAAGCTCGATGGTGGCGGCGCTGGAGTTCTATTGATTTCCCCAAGAGGCGAACAACTCAAGTACGTGCTCCAAATCCTCTGGGAGGTATCCAACAATGAAGCCGAGTATGAAGCCTTGCTTCACGGGCTTCATTTGGCGACATCTCTAGGGATCAAGCGGCTACTTGTATATGGCGATTCACTTTTGGTCATTCAGCAAGTCAACAAGGAGTGGGACTGCAACAAGGAGACCATGGAAGCCTATGTACAGGAGGTACGCAAGCTAGAAAACAAATTTTCTAGCCTAGAAGTTCTTCATGTGCTACGGGAGCACAATGTCGCTGCTGATGCCTTATCTAAGCTGGGATCAACCCGAGCACAAGTCCCAGCAGGGGTATTTGTACAACAGTTGAAGCAACCGTCCATCAGCCCTTCACCACAGGTCTCCTCCGGCACTGGCTCTGTACAGCCAGAACGGGAGGTTATGCTGGTTGGCGAGGACTGGAGAGGACACTTTATCGACTTCATCCGAGATCTCGTATTACCGGTAGGGATAGACCCCAAGAGCGCTGTTGCCGCCCGCGTCATGCGACGGAGCAAGGGGTTCATCCTAGTCGAAGACAAACTTTATCGGTGCAGCGCACGATCTGGAGTACTCATGAAGTGCGTCACAACAGAAGAAGGTCTGGACATATTGCGGGAAATACATGAGGGCGTGTGCGGTAACCATGCAGCGTCCAAGTCACTGGTCGGCAAAGCTTACAGAGCCGGTTTCTGGTGGCCCACCGCCGTGTCCGATGCCGAGGATCTGGTGCGAAGATGTCGGAACTGCTAGTTCTTTGGCAAGCAAACTCATGTCCCGGCCCACACCCTCATCACTATACCGCCTTCCTGGCAATTCGCTTGCTGGAGCCTCGACATGATTGGGCCCTTCACAACGGCGCCAGGAGGCTTTACTCATGTTTTGGTGGCTATCGACAAGTTCACCAAGTGGATCGAGTTCAAACCGATCGCCAAACTCACTCCAGACAAGGTGGTCGACTTCATCTCTGATATCTTGCATCCTTTTGGTTTCCCCAACACTATCATCACAGACCTGGGTTGAAATTTTACAGCCAATCAATTCTAGGAATTCTGTGAAAATTCATCCATCGAGGTTAAGTACGTTTCGGTGGCACACCCAAGGGCAAATGGGCAAGTTGAGCGGGCCAACGGCTTGATCATTGACGGCCTCAAGAAGAGACTCTATGATGCCAATACCAAAAAGGGCGGGAAGTGGATACACGAGTTGCAACATGTTATCTGGGGGTTCAGGACTCAGCCGTCCAAAGCCACAGGGCAGACTCCGTTCTTTCTGGTTTACGGCTCCGAGGCGATTCTCCCAGCGGACATCATGTGGAAATCCCCAAGGGTCGAGATGTATAAAGAAGGCGATGCGGACGAAGCACGACAGCTGGAGCTGGATTCTGTCAAAGAGGCTCACTGCTCTGCTCTCGTTCAGTCAGCCCGGTACCTACAGGGGATCCGGCGATATCATAATCGCAATATTAAGGAACAGTCATTTAGCATAGGCGACCTCGTCCTTCGTCGCGTTCAGGATGAGTCGGGTTTGCACAAGCTTAACTCAAGATGGGAGGGACCGTTCATCGTCAAGAGGGTTACAAGACCAGGATCTTATCGACGACAACACCCCGATGGTCAGGATGTACCCAATTCATGGAATATCCAACACCTGCGACGGTTCTACCCCTAAGCAGACTCGCTTTCAATTCCTGTACGCGCCAAGGGCAAATGTTTCTTTTCTGGGTCAATATGGTGGCTTTGTGCCACATGACTCGAAATGTAAATTCTTGAATCCAATGCGGAGGCTTTGGCCACGCTCAAGTTTTATACAAATCGACTACTTGCTACAGGCATATGGGTCGTTGCGATGACAATCGTGTTTTTTCAAACTGGTTAGGCCCGTCTGGCTCGGGTTCTATCTAACTTGTCTGACATGTCCACATAATGGGCTATATCGACTACTCCTGAAGTCGTTGCACTCAGGGTAGTTTTCGACTGTTTGCTACGGGCATCCTAGTCATCGCGCCACAAACCGCGCATTCCGGGCACGTTGGATCCCCCGGTCGGATTTTATCTAGCTTACCCGATGAGCTCAAGTGAAGAGCTATTTTGACTACTCTCTGAGTCGCTGCACTCAGAGGTAGCATGTCCCTGCTACAGAGCAGATGAGGCTCTCTGACTTCATATAAGGCCACAGGAGGACTAAGGTGGTTTCTTATATTACAAATGTCATAAATACTAACAGTTCAATCCTGGACCATGTTTTCTACAATTTTTTCAGCTACTGGCTGGACCTCTAGCAAGTACTCACGGAAGTTTTCATCAGTACAATCAGCAGCTGTGCCCCCTGCGAGTACTTCTAGCCGAGCCTTTGGCCAGAAGGACTTCACAAGGCCTAAAGCATGACCCACGTATGTTGTGGTGGCCTCGGTGACGAAGTTGAGGATCTTTTGCGGTGCCCCGCGAAGTCGATCCAGCAGTGGTGGCTCATCTTCAGCGTTGTCTTCCCGAGGGTCCACCATCTCTACGAGTTCCTGGGCTGCTGCCTTTAAGTCGTCGAGTTCCTTCTAGTGCTGCTCCTTCTCCTCGCCCAGAGTCTTGATCTGCTGGAGGCAGTCGATGAACTGTTTCTCTGTGTCGGCCATAACCTTCTGCAGACTCTCGACTTCATCTACGCGGCGATTCAGCATGTTCTTCAAATCAGTAAGCAACCCCTCTTTATAATTTAAGAGTTTTTTCAGTTCTGCGGTGATAAGCAGGTTTCAGACCAAGGAGTTATCGACTACGGGTACGATTTCGAGAATGGAATTCGACGTACCTTGATGGGTCTTTCGCTGCTCCGTGAGCCGGCCTTGGAGCTCAGTGAGGGTCCGCTCGAAGCTGGCCCGCTCCTGCATTAGTTCGTCAATTCGCTTGGCGGACTCTTCCAGCTTCATAGCCTGCTCATCGGCTTTCTGGCTCATATCCTGCACATTTACGGACGTCAGAGACAAACAACCCGAGCATGCAGCTATCAGCGATTTAGCCGAGATTTACCAGGGCAAACTTATCAATTGCCTTGATCATTTGTCGCACGCGGCTTAGGTCGTCCCCTGGGAGGTGCATCACTGGGAGTGCGTCATTGATCTCTCCTCCAGGGGTTGGTAACACGGTTGCTTCGCCAGAAGTACATGCACCCTCCACGACTGGTGGCTGCGTGGTCTCTGTAAAGGACAGGTGTTTAACAAAGCGATGATTACGGCAGAAGGCAGCTAGATCATCTACCTGTAACCTCAGCGGGCGCGGCAACGGCGGCCTCGACTTGCCCATCGCCGCCAGCTTCGTGTTCCGCGTTATGGAGCTCGGGCGGCGGTGAGTCAGCCAAGGCCACATCTGCCCCTTCTGCTGGTTCTGGTGCGTCGACTTGCTCGGGCAAGGGCTCGGGAGCTGGAGGAGCCAACTCAAGTTCTGGCTCGTCCAGCATCACTGCTGCTGCTGATCTGTTCAAGACAATAGTAAAGCATCAATACCGTGATTACCATACATGGCTAAGGGCAAGATCCAGAGCATTGCTTACACTTGGGATCGGATTATCGTTGGTTTCCTCAACATTAGTTTCAACGGCCTTTTCACCATGGCGCTTACAGCTGGAGGTGTAGGCGTACCAGCCGTGGGCGCCAGTGGCCCCGGCGTGGCGCTCGCCGCGGTGATGGCCACGGCACTCATTGCCGGTAGCAGGGCTGTCCTGTCCGAGGGCGCGAGCTGCTCCGGCGCGGCACCCGCCACGGCGATGGTTACGTCGTTTGCAGGAGAGGATGACGGGTGCATCATCCCCGGTTGAGGGTATTTCGACTACTTTCCGTCGCTGGGGGCTGGGCAAAGAAGACGAAGGACTACAAAACAGTATTATCAGTATTCAGCAGAACAACTCGATAACTTCATAGCTTGATAGGCACTTACCTGGCAAGGTCAGCGGCGCCGGCTTTACGTTTCTGCATCTCCCGATGCCGCCGAGGGATCAGAGGTGCGTCGTCGGACCACTCCACGGATGATCTGGAGGAGTTGTTTGCTTGTGCCCTTCTCTCGTTTGGCCTGCTGCTCTCGGTCGACTCGTTGCCAGCGGTCTTCGCTTTTTCTGCTGCGACCGCGGTGCTGGGCAACAAGTGATAGGGTCGGGGCAGATCGGGTTGCGGCGGGTAATTCTGGTATAACGCTGTTTTATCCTATGACAAGTTTATCAGTTAGTTATACTTCACAACATCAAAGAAGAAGTCGAGCGGTTGAATACTTACTGATGGTGGCCGGTTCTAGGCTGAAAATCCTGCTGGAACGTATGGGACGGTTTCCACGTCCAGTAGAATTCGCTTGACGCGAACAAGCGCTGCATCGTCTCCGAGCTCCTCTGCGCACATATGAGATGGGTCTTCAGTACCCATGTACTCGAATCCTAATGTGTGGCGCTGTTGGATGGGTTGGATTCGGCGTTTGAAGAATGACATCATTACAGATGCCCCGGTTACCCCCGCCTCCTTGTGTGCGGTGATCAACTCAAGCAGCTCCTTCACCTGGTCCATCTCTGCCTCAGCAGGCTCCAGGGTCCATTTCGGGGCGCTGAACAGGAGGTCTGCCTGAACGCGCAGGGAGTTGGGGGGCGTGGTTTGCAATGTAGAACCATTGCTGCTTCCACCCGGGGACATTGGACAGGAATTTGTAAGATATGTATTTCTCACTGGCATGTTGCCTAAGCTGGATGCCAGCGCCCCCTATCGCAGATGGATCTTTTGAGGTGGGCTGAGGCTTCATGCGGAAAAGATAGCGGAAAAGAGCCCAATGGGGCTCAATTCCGAGGAAGGCTTCACAGAAGTGGATGAAAATGGAGATGTGGCAAATTGAGTTAGGGTTGAGGTGTTGCAGCTCAATCCCGTAGAAATAAAGAAGGCCACGGAAGAACGAACAAGTGGGAAGGGCCAATCCCCGTTCAGAAAAAGAACAAAAAGAGACAATCTCATCGACATTTTCCATGGGGAAGGGGTCGCGAAAGGGAAGGCGCCAATTGATGAGATCCCTTTCTTGAAGAAGGCCCCCCAACACCAAATTTGCGAGATTGTGGCAAGAACACTTACTAATTGTCCACTTGCTGGTTGCCGCTTGCGCTTCTTTCAAGTCCTTCTGGTTGGTTTTCTTCGGCGCCATTTCGAATCTGTTAAGCCACGAGTTGTTCGCACAACGCTCGGGGCTACGGTCGTAGGCTTGAAGGATTTCGACTACGCAGGGCGGTGGAGGGGTGACGGCACGGTGAGATCTAATTGGGGTTTTGTTTTTTCTCTGGTGGCGATGCAAGATCTGAAGGCACGGAAAACCCTAACTGACTGCGAGGTTAAATAACCAGCGGTCAGGCAATGGTTTACTGTGCGAAAGGTGAAGCGTCGCACAAGGAGAATACTTGGAACACGAGCGGTTTTTTGGTGGATTTTTTGGGCAGTTACTTGATTAACCATTTTTTCAGGGTTAATTGTCTCGAAAAAAGAGGTTTTTTGAGTTTCGAGTTCAAATTCTGCCAATTACATCATCTTGGATTATATTTTCTCAACAGGGAACATTGTTGCCACGACCTTTGGGATCCTTTTTTCCAAAATTCGAGAGATTTGGATTCAAGGCTCGGGGGCTGTGTGATACGTTGCATCGACTACTTATTTTTCAAAAGCACTCGAAGGATAAGAAGAAAAGAAGACTCAAGACTAATTTGACCCTCAGCCTGATTCTTCGATTCAACCTAAGGCTCGGGGGCTACTCCATATGGAGTGCGATTATTCATCGCACCCCATGTAAAAAGAGGAATTCGGGGCATGAGCACCTCATAGCTTCGATGCAGCCAAAGGAGTACTCGAAGAAGGATTTCAACACAGAGCTTCGAAAGAAGTCGAAGATTACTTCAGAAGTACTCGAAGAGTCTGCAGTACTCAGCTACGAAGAGCTCGGGGGCTTGTCAGACCCGGGGCCACGAGGCTGTGTACATCAAGGAGTCCATAATGGGCTAGGGGATAGGACGTGTCCTGTACCTTATTTATGTTATATTCTACCCGCATGCGGAGTAGAACTAGTCGATACAGAAGGAAACTACTCGAGTTGTACTTGAGTACGATTCCTAAGCTAGTATCAGGCTAGGATTCATGTAACCCTGTCCCCCCGGATATATAAGGGCGGGCAGGGACCCCCTCAAAACCAAGATCACCAGATCAACATCAAGGCAATACAAACCATCATACAGGACGTAGGGCATTACGCATATTGCGGCCTGAACCTGTCTAAATCTTGTGTTGTCTGCACCTTCGAGTTCCTGATCTCGGCGCATCCCAACCCAAAACCTACCACCTTGGGTATACCCCACGGTGGGCAGCCGGATAAAACCCGACAGTGGCTGCTATGGCTCACCTCGCTCATAAGCTCAGGGGTTGGACACCGCAAAACTACTCGGAAGACTTGCAAAAGAACCTGATTTAAGACGCTTTTGAGGATTTATCTCGGAAAGATTATTATTTAACCATTATTTCATGAATTTTATTTTGAAATAAGAGGTTTCTCAAATTTTTAACCTAGAGGTATAATCTAGCCATTAAATCAAGGATGATTTAAAGATTCTACGACGCATGCCATGTTCTTTGGACCCTTTTCTCCAAATTATGGATTTGGTTCAATGGCTCGGGGGCTACGGGACATGTGTCATCAGCGACTTGTTTTTTAAATTCATTTGAAAGACAAAGAAGATTCAAGATTCAAATTGGACCCTCAGTGTGATTCTACAATTTAACCTAAGGCTCGGGGGGTTACTCCATATGGCATGCGATTTTCATCGCACCCATATATGAAGATTATTTTTCTGAAACATTTAAAATCTACTCGGGCAAGACCATCTCGTAACCTTGAAGCAGCGAGGAAAGTACTCGGGAAGACACATTCTAAAAGAAGTTCAAAAGAACTCGAAGATGACTCCAGAAGTAATCAGAAGTCTGCACTACTCAGCTACGAAGAGTCTGGGGGCTTGTCAGGGATAGATCCCCAGGTACCCGCAAGGAAGCTATTCGCAAGGAAAAAGAAATCAGTCTCCTACTAGGATTCCTCTGTAATCCTAATAGGACTCTACCCCGTAATCCTACTAGGAATCCTACCTTGTAACCGACTAGTAATCCACCCTTGTGATCCACCCTTGTGATATATAAAGGAGAGCAGCGCTACCTAGATCGACAGACTCAACAGAGAAACACACCCAAGCGCAGGGTGCAATATACAATACCCAAACAGGACGTGGGGCATTATGCTACTCTGGTAGCCCGAACCTATCTAAATTCGTGTCTTGTACCCTCGCTTTTACCATCAAGCTCCAGGTCCGGCAATCCCCCACCGAACAATCTACTACCTTGAGGTATCCCCTCGGTAGGTTAGCAGATAAAACACTGACATAACCCATAGAAAATGTCATAAATTAGAGTGACCTTATGACGTTTTGATTACTTGTCATGCAAAAATCATCACGGAGTGTCATATTTTTTGTCGTGCTCATATAGCTCACCTGGCTCATAAGCTCGGGGGCTAGATGCTGCAAAACTACTCAGGTAATGACCTATGGGAAGACTAAGATTGCTAAGACCCTTGAATTGATTATTCAAATCATTTCAAGACGTGGGCTGATAAGCTACACCCAACAGTTAATTTTTTCAAGACGAAGAAAAAAGATTCAAGATTTTATATGGCTCAGCAGCTACTCCATATGGAGTGTGACTTTCACCGTCCTCCATATCCCATTCCAAAGATAAATATTACAAAATCAAGATGATGAAGAGCTTGAGCACATCATAGCCTCATAGCAGCTTTGAGGAACTTCAAAGATTCAGCCAGACAAGTACTCGAAGAGTACTAAAACTACTCGGCGAGGATCTCAAAAGTACTTGAGAGCAGCTGCACTTGACTACGAAGCGCTCGGGGGTTTGTTGGGGATATGATCCCCTGTACCTGCAGGGAACGAAGAAGACGACTTCTACTAGGCTGTCCATGTGCTGTGATGAGGCTAAAACAAAGCTTATCCCCGACAGCAATCAGCATCTTCCTTGCCGGGATGTCAATCGAGTTGGTTCGCCTCACCAGCAAGCCACTACAACTGTGGAACGCGATGGTGAGCACAGCAAAAGCCACAAGAGGACCACGGCGGCGGCGGTATGGTAGGTCGTGTCTGTCGGTGTTTAACCGGCTGCCCACCGTGGGGCATACCCAAGGTGGTAAGTTTTGGGTGAGGAGACCCCGAGATCAGGAACTCGAAGGTGCAAGGAACACAAAGCTTAGACAGGTTCGGGCCGCAAGATGCGTAACACCCTACGTCCTGTATGGTGGTTGTATTGCCTTTGGTGTAGAATAATTTAGAGATCCCGTTTTGAGAGGGATCCCTGACCTCCCTTATATATCCGAGAGGCCAGGGTTACAAAGATACTAACCAACACCAGCTGAGGAATCGTACCAGAACATATCTCGAGTAGATTCCCTTTGTATCGGTTAGCTCTATCTCCTATTTAAACGGGATAAATAAGAGATAAATGAGGTAAATAAGAGATAAGACGGACTTAATCTCTTAAACCTCTTTAAACTATGTCATGTACCCAGTCCCGTGGCCCCGGGTCTGACAAGCCCCCGAGCTCTTCGTAGCTGAGTACTGCAGGCTTATCGAGTACTTCTGAAGCATACTTCGACTTCTTCGAAAAACTTCATCCTGAAGTCTTTCTTCGAGTACTTGCTTGGCTGCATCGAAGCTATGAGGTGCTCATGCCCTGAATTTTATTTTTAACATGGTGTGCGATTTGAAAAATCGCACTCCATATGGAGTAGCCCCCGAGCCTTTAGTTGAATCGGAGAATCAGGCTGAGGGTCCCATTAGTCTGTAATCCTCTTTATCCTCCAAAGAAATTCGAAAAAATGAGTAGTCGATGCCACGTATCCCGCAGCCCCCGAGCCTTGAATCAAAATCCCACAAATTTGGAGATAAGGATCCAAAAACCGTGGCATGCAGGCTAAAAAATGACGACTAGAGAAATTACCAAAACGATGATACAAATGATGGAAATTAGATCGTGAACCCGAAAAACCCCTTTTTTCGGGCTAATTAGCCCTGAAAAAATGATTATTCGAATATTTTAATCCAAACAGTCCACCAAATGACCCCTCATCTTCGAAATATTCCCAAAAAACGACCCTCGAACTTCGGAATAGTAGCTTTTCCCCACCCTGCTGGTTATTTAACCCCGCGACAACAGTGGGAAAAAACTGTGCTTTCAATCTGCATTTTGCCAAGAACCGCCAAAATCCCCAATCAAGGCCAAGCGCCGCCGCCATCCCCCCAAAGAAATCCTCCCGCTCCAACCTCCCCGCCCCTCTCCCCGCAGCCCCCGAGCATCTCGTGGCAAGCGAATCAGAGATGGCGCCCAAGAAGTCAGAGATCGAAGGGAAGAAGAAAGAGGCGCAACCATCAACCGCGGAGTGGACACACAGTAAGTGCTCCCTCAACGATCTAAACAAACTAGTCTCCGAGGGGTTGCTGCAAGAAAAAAACCTTGTCAACTGGCGCCCCTCTTACCGTGAACCTTTTCCCATGGAAAATATTGACGAAATCGTCACATTTCTCCATTTTGCCGAACGGGGATTGGCCCTCCCCTCTTGTTCCTTCTTCCAGGGCCTTCTGTATTACTACGGGCTTGAGCTTCATCACCTCAACCCGAATTCTATCTACCACGTTTCAATTTTTATCTATTTCTGTGAAGCTTTCCTCGGAATCGAACCCCACTGGGATCTTTTCCGCTTCCTCCTCCGTATCAAACCACAGCCCACATCAAAGAATCTTTCCGTTGCGGGGGGTGCCGGCATCCAACTGCGACAGCAGGCCGGCGACAAATATCTCTCATACAAATTCCCCTCCAACCTTCCCGGGTGGAAGAATCATTGGTTTTATATTGAGAACCATGCTCCCCACCTCCCAACGAAATCAAACAGACCGCCTGTAGTGAGGCCAGAGTGGAATCTTGAACCTTCCGGTGGGGACATGGATCAGATCAAGGAACTGCTAGACATTATAGAGGCACAGAAGAAGAAGGGAGTGACCGGTGCCTCCGTCATGTTCGCATTTTTCAATAGCCGCATCCAACCAATCCAGCAACGCCATCGCCTGGGATTCGAGTACACAGGCCCCGCTGATCCTTCTCGCATGTGCGCAGAGGAATTGTCAGATGAAGCCGCGCTCCAGCGAGTTCAGCGGGTGTTGCTGGACGTGGACGCCGTGCCGTACGTGCTAACATTATTTTTCGCGCAAAATCCGCCCAAACCAGTGAGTATTCGACTTCTTTTTGTTGAAGATAATCTCTTTTACTCCATTACTTAACTGAGAAACATTCTGCAGGGACACACAGAGCTGTACCGTAGCTATCCGCCGCGGCCCGACATCCCCTGGCCAGACCACCTCCTCCCCAGTGCCGCTGTTGAGGCAAAGAGAGCTCGCATTGCCGCAGCTCAATGCCGCAGCGGGTCTGCCAAGGACGTGAGCTCTCAAGCGGAGGAGGAAGCTGAAGGAGAAGCGCGTCGGGACAACTCCTCCGAGCAAAGCGTGGAGTTGACCGACACTTTACCGCTGGTGCCGCAAGGCCGTCGACTGGTGCGCAAACGAAAGGCGCAGGAACTCGAATCCGCTGGGTAAGAGCTCACTGGTTTGTTGTAATGCGATACGTTAATATTGTGTCGTACTTACAACGTCCTCCTGTAGTCCTTCCACGTCCTCCTCCCGGGTCGAGCCCGAAGAAGAAAGAACAAGCCCATCGGCCGCCGCAGCCGTCACCATCGCCGTGGCGGGGACCACGCCACAAGCTGGGGAAACCCCGCCGCCAGCAACGGGGACGCCGCGCCAGGCCGTGCGGATGAAGAGGGCCATCAAGAAGAAATCTGTACTGTAAGTCTGCCTCTGGTTGCACAGCAAATATTTTGATCTTTCGACTTATGTGTTGACTGACTTCAACTTCGTTAGTGCTGCAAGTGCTGCGGACCTCCAGCTGACGCCAGCTTCGACTATCCCAGCCCTCGGGTCTTCGACCCGAGAGGAATCCGCAAGCGCTGGCCCAGTCACAGCTGCGTCAGCCCCCGAGCCAACGGCCCCAGAAGGGTCAGCGCCCGCGGAGCCAGCCCCTGGGGCAGACACGACGCTACCCAACCTGCCGCCTCCCAAGCTCCGACAAGTCAAGGTCAGGGCCGGTGGCAAGAAACGAGTCGAGGCCCCTAGCACCGCTCCTACGGATGGCACAGGTAAGCATCTGACCGCCCCGGCTGGCCACCAGGATCCGCATGCTGTATGCTGAGAATATTTGTGATTGCAGGTGCTCAGCAGCCGACTATCGAAGAAGCCGTGGGAACCTCCAGGAGACCTGTTGAGCTGCTCCTGGCCGGGTCAGGTTGTCGAGATGCCGTCGCCGCTGACCTGGCGGGTGACCTGCTACTGACAGATGGAAATATAGAGAACCTCAAGAAGGCGCATGACTTTGCCATGGTAAGACCTGAACACTTTTCTGCCAGTGACTATATCGAGTTGCTTATCCGGATTTCCCTTTTTATGCAGAGTGTGATTGCCCACTCCCAGAAACAAGCAGAAGAATTGAAGACCCTTGCCTACGACTGCAAGGAACTTGTTGCCCTGAGAAGACGCCTTGACGACGAGAGGACGGAGAACTCGCATCTCGAGAAGGTCAACGTCGAGCTCCAGCAACAACTCGAGGAACAGAAGAGGGAGCTCGAGGCACATAAGCACGCGCACCAGGAGCAGCTCAAGGAGCAAAAGAAAGTGCACCAAGGTAAGCCGTTGCTTCCCTCGGGTACTTGCACTGTATGACTCAACCTGGATTCTAAAAAGCTTTCCAACACAGAGCTTAGGAGAATATTAATGAGTAAAGAAGAGCTACTTACTGATGTGAAGAACCTGTTCTATTGCCGTACAGATGACGTCGAGAGGCTGTAGAAGGTGATCGGCGACACTGAACGACAGTTCATCGACAGCCTTCAGCGAATCAAGACGCTGGGCGAAGAACTCGAAGACCTCAGGGGGGCCGCCCGGGAGCTGGTGGACATGGTGGATCCACCGGAAGAAGGCGAAACAAACCCCCGGCCCCTGCTAGAGCGGCTCCGCGAGGCCCCAAAGAAAGTAATCAAATTCCTCTCCGAGGCACCTGTCACATGCGTCAACAACGCCCTTGCGATCATGAAGTCCTTCCTGCCGAACGCGCAGCTGGAAATATTTGCTCAAGGCATGGCGGCGGACTGCGCCGAGGATCAATTTGACAGATACCTCCTAGAGGCCCAACCTGTATCAGAACGTATAGTTCAAAGTGTAATGCAGGATTAGGGTACTAAAAACAAGTATTCACTTTCTTGTATATATGGTTTCTTCTGATGTCTCTACTTGTGTATGTGCCTAGGCTGAATTGGAATCCAGGCTTACAAGGCTTAAGTAGTAGACACTACCCTGGGTGCAATGACCCTAAAGGTAGCTATAGCTCCATGTAGGAACTTATCTAACAAGTTGTCCACAACCCGAACTCGTGGGTCTAAAACTGTTAGAAAAGAACGCGAGCATCGTCGCACGATTGCCATGCTTAAGGCAAAACTACCCCGAGTGCATCGACTCTGGACGTAGTCAGGGTCGCTCCTCATAGGAGCGCGCTCCACAAGTTAGGTAGGACCCGAACGGACGGATCGGACTTGTTGGGAGCAAATGCGGGCGTTGCCGCTGGTATGCCATGCTCTTGGCGGAAATGAGACTACTCTGGGTGCAACCACGCAGGATATAGTCGAGGTAGCTCTTTGTGCGAGCTCATCCAACAAACTGGGAATAAACCAGTCGAACGGATCGATCGTGTTGGGGAAAATACGACTGTTGTCGCGTGCGACCATCCAAGGTCGCGGCGGAAATCGATATGAAGAGGATTTGGGCGGAGCGGAGGGTTCCGTCAAAAAATGAAGTCAATAAGATATGATCGTGGCCGTAGCCACCGTAGCATTCACGACAAGAAGTCGATTTATATAAGTACTGCTCCTGACAGTAGCCTCCTTGTGTTCGTAAAGGGATGTACAAACTGAATCTCGTGGCACATAGCCTCCGAATTGATTTGAGAAGAAGAGATCTTCTAAACCCCCGGCGATTCAGCTATCACCAGGCATCTTCTTATGGGTAGAACTTGCGCAGGTTCTGGATGTTCCAGGAGTTCGGGACATCCTGACCCTCGGGACATTGTAGCCGATATGACCCTGGCCGTGTGACCTGCTTGACGATGAACGGGTCCTCCCACCTTGAGTTGAGCTTGTGTAGGCCAAATCACCAACGCTGAATGACCGCTCCCTCACATTGCGATCATGATATCGCCGGATCCACTGCAAATATCGAGCTGACTGAACAAGAGCGGTGCAGCGAACCTCTTCAACAGAATCGAGCTTTAACTGCCTCGCCTCGTCCGCCTCGCCTGCATTGTACATCTCGACCCTTGGAGACTTCCACATGATATCAGCTGGTAAAATAGCTTCAGATCCGTATACGAGGAAGAAAGGCGTTTGCCATGTGGCTTTGGACGGCTGAGTCCCAAGCACCCAGACGACATGTGGCAGCTCATGCACCCATTTGCCTCCCTTCTTGCTGTTTTCATCATAAAGTCTCTTCTTGAGGCCGTCGATTATCAAGCCGTTCGCCCTTTCGACTTGTCCATTGGCCCTTGGGTGTGCGACCGAGACATATTTGACTTTGATGCAAGCGTTCTCGCAGAACTCCCAGAACGGGTTGGCCGTGAAATTTGATCCCAAGTCCATGATGATGGTGTTGGGTAAGCCAAAATGATGCAAGATATCCGAGATGAAGTCGACAACCCGATCTGGTGTGAGCTTGGCTATCGGCTTGTACTCAATCCACTTGGTAAACTTGTCGATAGCCACCAGAACGTGGGTGAAACCGCCTGGCGCCGTTGTGAAGGGCCCAATCATATCGAGGCTCCAGCAAGCAAAGGGCCAGGATGGCGGTATGGTGATGAGGCTGTGGGCTGGAACATGAGTCTGTTTACCGAAGAATTGACAATTTTGGCACCTGCGCACGAGATCCTCCGCGTCGGTCACTGCAGTGCGCCACCAGAAACCGGCCCTGTACGCTTTTCCCACCAGCGTTCTTGAAGCTGCATGGTTGCCGTAGACGCCCTCGTGGATCTCCCGCAGTATGTCGTAACCATCTTCCTTTGTAACGCACTTCATGAGAACTCCTGACCGAGCGCCGCGCCGGTAGAGCTTGCCGTCGACCAGGACAAAACCCTTGCTTCTGCACAGGACGCGTGCTGCCTCCGCGGTCCTGACGTTAATTCCCACTGGTAGCCTTTGATCTCGGATGAAGTCGATAAAAACCTCTCGCCAGTCCTCCCCCAGCACCATAACCTCTCGATCGGGTTGTTGGGCACCCGTGTCGATGGTTACCTGCGGAGAAGACTTGATGGATGGCTGTTTGAGCTCCTGGACGAAAACTCCTGGCAGGACCTGAGCACGTGTTGACCCCAATTTGGACAGGGTATCCGTGCCAACATTGTGCTCCTGCAACACATGGTGAACCTCCAAGCTAGAAAATTTGCTTTCCAACTTGCGCACTTCCTGTACATAAGCATCCATCGTTTCTTTGTTGCAGTCCCACTCTTTGTTGACTTGTTGAACGAAAAGGAGAGAATCGCCATACACAAATAGTCTCTTGATCCCTAGTGATACCGCCAAACAAAGCCCGTGAAGCAAGGCTTCATACTCGGCTTCATTGTTGGATACCACCCACAGGATCTGAAGGACATACTTCAATTGTTCACCTCATGGAGAAATAAGCAGAACACCAGCACCGCCACCGTCGAGCTTGAGGGACCCATCAAAGTACATGATCCAGTGCTCTGGCTTGTCGACTGGAGTTGGGACTTGATTCTCCCTCCATTCAGCCATGAAGTCGACTAGAGCTTGTGACTTGATTGCAGTGCGTGGCTTGAAGTCGATTGACAAAGCCCCTAGTTCCACTGCCCACTTGGATATGCGCCCCGTGGCATCTTGATTATGAAGAATATCCGCCAACAGGAAATCCGTGATCACAGTGATCTTGTACTCGTCGAAGTAATGACATAGCTTTCTTGATGTGATTAAGATTGCATATAAAAGCTTTTGAACGGCTGGATACCGTACCTTGGATTCGGAGAGGACCTTGCTGACGAAGTAGACAGGCCTCTGCATTCCAAACACATGCCCTTCCTCGCCTCGCTCGACTACAATAGCACTGCTGACAACATGAGTTGTTGCCGCGATGTAGAGTAGTAGATCCTCCCCTGGCAACGACGCTGTAAGGATGGGAGGTGACTGAAGGTGATGTTTCAGATCCTGCAGGGCCCGCTCGGCCTCCTCCGTCCACTGGAACTTATCTTGGCGTTTCAGGAGCTTGAAGAAGGGTAGTCCTCTCTCCCCGAGTCGGGAGATGAACCTGTTCAGGGCCGCCATACAACCTGTTAACTTCTGCACATCCTTGATTGTGGCCGGAGCCCCCATATCAGTGATGGCCGTGATCTTTACAGGGTTGGCTTCGATGCCCTGGTTGCTAATGATGAACCCGAGCAATTTCCATGAAGGTACTCCAAAAACGCACATTGTAGGATTGAGTTTCCACCGAAATTTGCGCAGACTGCTAAATGTTTTCTCCAAATCTGCAATCAAGTCGCTGGACTCCCTGGTCTTGATGACCACGTCATCCACATAAGCTTCAACATTCCGGTGTAGCTGATCCGCGAAGCACATCTAGATCGCTCGCTGATAGGTCGCTTCTGCATTCTTCAATCCGAAGGACATGGTTTTGTAGGCATATGTCCCATACGGGGTGATGAATGCAGTCTTGATTTGGTCCTCCTCCTTGAGCGCGATCTGATGATAACCTGAGTAACAATCAAGAAATAGCAGTTTATGTCCAGGGCTTGCCTTCGTTGGTGGGGCTGGGGTCAGAGATGTCAATACTAAAATTTTCCGAACCGGGGTTCAGGGCTTCAGTTATATCTCCGATGATATTCCCGATGTCTTCAGAATTATCCCCTTCTGGTTCCGGGATCAGCTGCTAGTCTCCGTCAGCGAGTGTAGTCAAATCTACATGATATGCAGTATATGCAGTAATGGTCGTTGCTTTAAGAACTTTACTTCATGATAAAGTTGCAATCTAACAAACAAACATTCTATTTAGCAAACATGTCATCTATTCTTATACTAGGCAATAATTTATCGAGTATAAACATAATTACCTAACTTCATTAAACAACATGTGGAGTTACTCTAAATTAAGCTAATTAAGTAGTATTGGAAAAGATCCTAATTTATTTATATCAGAAGTTCTATACTAGATCTTGTGTTGAAATTTTGTGAACATATTACACTACTCAAAAGTAACACTCTAATTTAGTTTCATAAATTTTTATAAATTAGAACTATTACTTATGAATTATCTTTGAATTTAAGCCTAAAGTCATAACTTAAGTTACTCTATGTTACTGATGTTCAAAATTTTATTATGGTTTACACATGCTGAAAGAAGGTTAGGGTAAAATTTTCAGTAATAAATACTAATAGATTCACTCTAGAATAAATCTTAAAATTTTCATCAATTTGAAAAAAAATATTTTAATATCATAGTTAGGAAATAGTTCTGAGTCTACAAATTTCATATAGAGCTATACATGAGACACGGGTCCTATGTTTCAAATTTCATCACCAGCACGGCTATGGATCAAGAGATCTAATTAGCACACCCCTTTCCTAGTATTTATTCTACTTCAAAATATTCACTTAATCAGTTCAAGGTTATAATATAAAAGTTGTAGAGTTTTTTTCAAGGATTCAAACAAAACTGGTTTGATATTTTTCTGAATTTCCTACAAATTCTTACAAATTTCTAAAGATCACTGATTTTGAGTTGAGGGGAGGGACTGAATTCTTGCAGTCAGACCCTCAGAAAGATTTAAATCAAAGCAATTGGGTCCTTGGCTCATCGGGTCAGAGGAGCTGGAATTCGCCGTCCAAATTCCAGCGACGGTGGTCGCCGATGACGAGGGGGCACCGGCTAGGAAGGATCAAGGGGTGAGCGTGGGCCTAGCTGGGGGTGATGTGATGGTCGGGGTCAACTGGAGGGGTGGAACGGCGGTGAACCGAGGCGGCGGCGATGGAGCTCAACCACGGTGATGGTGTTCCGGCGTGGCGGTGCACCAGCGGTGGACCGAAGGTTGGGCAAGAGCTCAAGGGAAGCAAGGCGGTTCGATTAAGCACCTTGGCGAGGGTTGGAGTGGTCGGGAAGGTAGATCTCCACGGCAAACCGAGGTGGCGGCGAAGAGGTTGACGACGACGGCGGTGCTCCGGTGATCAACAGTGGCAAAGGTCCTGTGAACGAGCATCAGTGAGCCACGACTGATGCACTGCAGCATTCAATTGAGGCTAACAGCTACGGGAAGGAGGTGATCGACGGTAACCGTGATGACGGCGGAGGAGAAGAACACCGGCGAGCGTCAGGAAAGCGAAATTGGGGCTCAAAAGTAGTCGAGTGAAGGGCGATGAGCTTCACGGGATCATGGAAAAGCTAGAGGAGGGGCTGTCGTGGATCGGGAGGAGCTGTGGTGGTCTGCCCACGGTGAGTAGGGGGCTCGTCGGAGAAGAACTCGAGCGGCGACGGCGGATCCAGGGCTCAGGGTGAAATACGAGTGCGAGAGAGAGCGAAATGGAGGAAGAGGTTGATACTGAACGCCTTAGACCAGCAAAGAAGGGTAAGGGAGGCACGCACGGTGTTAGCCACGATGGCGGCGAGGTGGCGGCCGGGCAAAGCTCGGGCAGAGGCGGGGCGACGTAGAGCGCGAGGGAGAAAGCCAGAGGAGAGGAGCTAGGGCGGCAGCCGGCTTGGAGGCGACGCATGGGTGCTATCTGAGTAGAAAATGGCGGCGGTAGAGCAGCTGCTGGCGGCTCGGGCGGCGCCGTGGCGCGCTCGAGGAAGGCCAGCAGGAAGGAAGTGAGGCGGTGGGGGACGACGCGTGGAGGTTAGGAGAGGCAGGGGGAGACCTCGGGCGGCACGGTACGACAGCCTGCAGCGGCGCTGCGGCGTGGCAGAGGAGGGGGGGCAGAGGAAGAAGAAGGGGGGTGCCAAGGGCCGATTTGCAGTTTCTAAAAATTCTAGGGACCTCATTGTAAACCAAAGTTTCCCACCATTCTAAAGATCAAATGAGAAAATGGTCAAAATAAAAGTTGTAGAACTTTTCAAAACCTACAACTTTTATTCAAGGTTTGACTTCAAAAACTCAAAGGATAGAGTTTTATCTTAAGACTTTGGACTTAATTCAAACTTTATAAAGTTTTTGTCCTTAGTTAGGTAAATTCCATATACTTTTGGACTGAATTGTAAGTTTAGGTAATGTATTGATGACTAACACTTTTACACTTTGAACCCTAGTGAAATTTAAGAGTTACCTTTGTAATTCAGCATTTTACACAAAAGGACTCATATTTTTGAAATAATTACACACAAGTCCTTATTTCCACACATTCACACAATTGCACACAATTCCATACACACATTGTCACACTCGGGGCCACGGGACTGGGTACATGACGTAGTTTAAAGAGGTTTAAGAGATTAAGTCCGTCTTATCTCTTATTCATCTCGTTTATCTCTTATTTATCCCGTTTAAATAGGAGATAGAGCTAACCGATACAGATGGAATCTACTCGAGATATGTTCTGGTACGATTCCCCAGCTGGTGTTGGTTAGTATCTTTGTAACCCTAGCCTCTCGAATATATAAGGGAGGGCAGGGACCCCCCCCTCAAAAGAGACGATCATTAGGTCATTCTACACCAAAGGCAATACAAACCACCATACAGGACGTAGGGAGTTACGCATCTTGCGGCCCGAACCTGTCTAAGCTTTGTGTTCCTTGTACCTTCGAGTTCCTGATCTCGGCGTCTCCTCACCTAAAACTTACCACCTTGGGTATATCCCTCGGTGGGCAGCCGGTTAAACACCGACAGCTGGCGCGCCAGGTAGGGGAGCACGTCGAAGATCCACCGGCGAGCTCGATGGCATCTTTCAAATTCATCAGGTCAGTTCCCTCCCAGGGAACGACATTCATTTTTGGCTCGTGGGTCTGCATCGCAAATGGTGTGGGCAATTTTCGGCGATTTCTCGTTGACATGAGGCCAAAGACCTTCACTGCGAATCCTCGCAGCGATCTCGACAAGTTCGTCGACGAGCTCGACATCTTGCCGCTTCATGCTTCCGTAACACAGATCGAGATGGAGTCTGCTCCAGGCTCGACTCCTTCTAGTGTTGCGGCAACTTACCCTAGTTTGGACTTGTTCCAATCTAGGGATCTGCATAGCCGATCCCAGCTTGGCTCATGCAAACCAGCCACTAATCTTCAGGAGGCCAACGTCTCTGGGTCCCTCTCCATGAAAGAGAAGGACCTGGACTTTTTGCTCCAGGATGGAAAGCTTGAAGCCACCGCATGTCGGGGGGCTTCGGGTTGTTCTGGTACCAGTGATCTGATGATCACCTCCGTGCCGGAGGGGCGCATTGTGCATTGGAGGGGCATGATGCTTTCCGATCTACTCGAGGCAGAGGGTCGACTTGTGGCTCACCTTGAGCCCTTACCCTTTCAAGAGGGCAGGCCATTGGCTACCGCGGCGGAGGGGTCGACTGAACTAGTCGACGAAAGCTCTCATGAACTTTCCTCCCGCCAGGTGCTGATGGCCGAAGAAGGCGAGGACGATGGGGATCTTCCCATCATCAACTTTGAAGCGGTCTCCGAAGATGAGATCACGGCCAACGCCAGTGACGAGAACAACGCTGATCATGAGGCACGGTGAGCCAAGAAAAGGGCCCGCACAATCTGGCGGAGGAGGGCCAATGAGCGTAGGCGATCTATGAACCGCGAGCTTGACCCTGAGTTCGCCGCCGTAAGCGAACGGGGTTTCAGGACTCCGGTGGCCAACATCGCCAGGGTGACGGCCATCCTCGAGCGCAGTCATGATCCGGAAGTGCGTCAAGCGCTCCTTTATGTGCAGAGGGCTTGGATCCAGCTGGATCAGCACAACCCGGCGTCCACCATCAGGGAGGAGTGCGTGGGCGAGAGTCGGAGTCAGGCTCACAGCCGAACGGCTGGCAGCCGTCCTCGACACCAGCTCAGCAACGACAATGCTCGTGGGAGCCAGGCCCCTGGTGGGAGGCAGCAGCCACCGCAAGGGGGTCATCCGCGACAGGCCAATCATCGGCTTCCTCTAGATGACCTGCGCCAGCACATCAATGAAGGTCACGACGCGCGGACTGTCATCTCCTCCAGGCGCAAGGTCCGCGAAGAAGTCGAAACTGAAGGTACTGACTGTAGCGACTGATTCCCTGCTTTTTCTTCTCGTTTCAGTAGTTACAAGTATCCAGAGGGCTTCAAACCGATCGGCATCACCAAGTATGACGGCAAGCAAGCCCCTCAGCAGTGGCTCCGTTGCTACTCCACGGCCATTGAGGTCGCAGGGGGTTCGAATATTACCAAAGTTGTCTACTTCCCGATGGCTTTGGACACTGCGCCGCTCACTTGGTTGGATAGCCTCTGCAACAACTCAATCGACTCCTGGGAGTGCCTCAAGAAGGTCTTCATCGATAACTTCCAGGGAGCAATTGCTCGTGCAGGTACTCATCATGATCTTGCTCAGTGTAAGCAAGAACGTAATGAGCTTCTGCGGTCCTACACACATCCGCTTCTTCGACGTCCGTGCCACCATTGCGAACATCTCGGAGGATGACATCATCGATTGTTTCTACAACGGCATCACCGACCCGGGCATCTACAGGGATTTCGGGCAGAATAGGCCGAAGACTGTTGTGGGCCTTCGTGATATGATGCACGATTGGTCCGAGCAGGAGGAGAAGATGCGGGAGCAGTTCCCGCGGCGTCAAGATAGCAATCCGAGGCGCTCAAATGACAACCGCAACGACAAAGGCCAGCGAGACTTTTCGGGTTCACCCCGGAAATGAAAGCCAGATGATATTATCGCGGCTATTGATCGTCCTTCGCGGGGCAAGGAGTCGACGACGCAGGAGGAGTTTGAGAAGCTCCTGCAGAAGAAGTGCCAGTGGCACCCAGGTGCCAATCATGCCGCCATTGATTGCTACCATCTTCGGAGGACGTTCAGCAACTCTGTGGTGGAAAGAAGAACAAGAAGCCGGCGGACAAAGAACCCGAGGATGACAATCAAGAGGACCACGGGCGCAACCCGAAGTTTCAAGATGCCTCGAAGGTCGTCAACGTCATTTTCGGGGGAGATGAGGATTTCGGTTCCAGGCGGGACCAGAAGCTGCTTCTCCGGAAGATTTTGTCCATCGAGCCGGCGGTACCACGACCACTCCGTTGGTCGGAGGTCCCCATCTTGTTCTCTTGTGATGACCAGTGGACGAGTTTTTCGGAGCCTGGTAAGTTTCCCTTGGTCCTGGATCCTGTGGTAGCGGAGGTCAGGCTCACCAAGGTCCTCATCGATGGCGGGAGCGGGCTCAATCTCATCTTCATCAGCACTCTGAAGAAAATGGGCTTGGATTTCAAGGACATGCTGGTTCCCAACAAAGTACCCCTTTTACGGCATTGTCCCACGTAACGCGGCACACCGCTTGGTACGGTGGTCCTCCCAGTCACCTTCGGCACGCGGGAGAACTATCGTACTGAATTCATCAAATTCGAAGTGGCTAACTTCGAATCTTCTTACCATGCAATATTGGATCGTCCAGCACTTGCCAAGTTCATGGCAGTGCCGCATTACGTCTATCTGCTTCTCAAGATGCCAGGACTCAGTGGAGTACTCACCCTCCGTGGCGACTTGAAGAAGTCATACGACTGCAATCAGGAGGCGATCCGGTACGCTTCGACTACTCGTGTGCAAGATGCTTCGGGAGAAGTACTCGCGGCCGCGCAGCAGCTTTCCCAGTCCGGGCTAGAGATTCCCTCCAAGAAGGCTAGCAAGTCGAGCATCCAGTCGACTGGCGACGTGGCCCTCAAGACGATCCAGCTCCGGGAGGGAGATCCATCTAAGACCGCCTTCATCGGCGCGGGCTTAGGTGACAAATAGGAATTCGCGCTCGTTAGCTTCCTTCGGGCTAACCGAGACATATTCGCGTGGAAACCACCGGAATGTGGAAGCTTATGTGGATGACGTGGTCATCAAGACCAGGGAGTCTAGTGACTTGATTGCAGATTTGGAGGAAACATTTAGCAGTCTGCGCATATTTGGTGGAAACTCAATCCTACCAAGTGCGTTTTTGGAGTACCTTCAGGGAAATTGCTCAGGTTCATCGTTAGCAACCGGGGCATCGAAGCCAACCCTGTAAAGATCACGGCCATCATTGATATGGAGGCTCCAGCCACAATCAAGGATGTGCAGAAGTTAACAGGTTGTATGGCGGCCCTAAACAGGTTCATCTCCCGACTCAGGGAGAGAGGACTACCATTCTTCAAGCTCCTAAAGTGCCAAGATAAGTTCCAATGGACGGAGGAGGCTGCACGGGCCCGGCAGGACCTGAAACATCACCTTCAGTCACCTACGATCCTTACAGCACCGTTGCCAGGGGAGGATCTACTACTTTACATCGCGGCAACAACTCATGTTGTTAGCAGTGCTATCGTAGTCAAGCGAGGCAAGGAAGGCCATGCGTTCGACGTGCAGAGGCCTGTCTACTTCGCCAGCGAGGTCCTCTCCGAATCCAAGGTACGGTACCCAGCTGTTCAAAAGCTTTTATATGCAATCTTAATCACATCAAGAAAGCTACGCCATTACTTCGACGAGTACAAGATCACTGTGATCACGGATTTCCCGTTGGCGGATATTCTCCATAATCAAGATGCCACGGGGCGCATATCCAAGTGGGCAGTAGAACTGGGGGCTTTGTCAGTCGACTTCAAGCCACGCACTGCAATCAAGTCACAGGCTCTAGTCGATTTCATGGCTGAATGGAGGGAGAATCAAGTCCCAACTCCAATCGACAGGCCAGAGCACTGGACCATGTACTTTGATGGGTCCCTCAGGCTCGACGGCGGCGGTGCTGGTGTTCTGCTTATTTCTCCACGAGGTGAACAATTGAAGTACGTCCTTCAGATCCTGTGGGCGGTATCCAATAATGAAGCCGAGTATGAAGCCCTGCTTCACGGGCTTCGTTTGGCAATATCACTAGGGATCAAGCGACTACTTGTATATAGCGATTCTCTTCTTGTCGTACAACAAGTCAATAAAGAGTGGGACTGCAACAAGGAGATGATGGATGCCTATGTACAGGAAGTGAGCAAGTTGGAAAGCAAATTTTCCGGCTTGGAGGTTCACCATGTGTTACGGGAGCACAATGTTGGTGCAGATATCCTGTCCAAACTGGGGTCAACACGTGCTCAGGTCCCGCCGGGAGTTTTCGTCCAGGAGCTCAAGCAGCCATCCATCAAGCCTTCTCCGCAGGTAACCATCGACGCGGGTTCCCAACAGCCCGATCAAGAGGTTATGGTGCTGGGGGAGGATTGGCGAGAGGTTTTTATTGACTTCATCCGAGATCAAAAGCTACCAGCAGGAATTGAGCCAGGAGCGCGGAGGCAGCTCGCGTCCTGCGCAGAAGCAAGGGTTTCGTCCTGGTCGATGGCAAGCTCTACCGGCGCGGCGCTCGGTCAGGAGTTCTCATGAAGTGCGTCACAAAAGAAGATGGCTACGACATACTGCGGGAGATCCACGAGGGCGTCTGCGGAAACCATGCGGCTTCAAGAACGCTGGTGGGGAAAGCATACAGGACCGGTTTCTGGTGGCCCACTGCAGTGACCGACGCGGAGGATCTCATGCGCAGGTGCCAAAATTGTCAATTCTTCGGCAAACAGACTCATGTTCCGGCCCACAGCCTCATCACCATACCACCATCATGGCCTTTTGCTTGTTGGAGCCTCGACATGATTGGGCTCTTCACGACGGCGCCAGGCGGTTTCACCCATGTTCTGGTGGCTATCGACAAGTTTACCAAGTGGATTGAGTACAAGCCGATAGCCAAGCTCACACCAGATCGGGTTGTCGACTTCATCTCGGATATTTTGCACCGTTTCGGCTTCCCCAACACCATCATCACGGACTTGGGATCAAATTTCACGCCCAACCAGTTCTGGGAGTTCTGTGAGAACGCTTGCTTCAAAGTTAAATATGTCTCGGTCGCGCACCCAAGGGCCAATGGACAAGTCGAAAGGGCGAACGGCTTGAAAATTGACGGCCTTAAGAAGAGACTTTATGATGAAAACAGCAAGAAGGGAGGCAAATGGGTGCACGAGTTGCCACATGTCGTCTGGGGGCTCCGGACTCGAGATATGTTCTGGTACGATTCCCCGGATGGTGTTGGTTAGTATCTTTGTAACCCTGGCCTCTCGGATATATAAGGGAGGGCAGGGACCCCCCTCAAAAGAGACGATCATTAGGTCATTCTACACCAAAGGCAATACAAACCACCATACAGGACGTAGGGAGTTACGCATCTTGCGGCCCGAATCTGTCTAAGCTTTGTGTTCCTTGTACCTTCGAGTTCCTGATCTCGGCGTCTCCTCACCCAAAACTTACCACCTTGGGTATATCCCTCGGTGGGCAGCCGGTTAAACACCGACACACATTACACATTCCTTCCTAGTGTTTTAAAATTTTGACACCTACTGTCGCGCCTAGGACAAGCCGTGCCAAAACAAGCCGTCACCGCGCCGCAACTACATTTGATTGATCCTCCCAATCAAAATACTGGTAATGATCTATTCTTTTGATTCAATTGCGAATGCTCATTGTTTGCTTCATGATATTATCTTCTCACCACACAAACTTGAAACAGATTTAGGTATTGCTCACAATGCGCGTCATCTTAGACGAGAACAGGATAGATTTCGTGCTACCTCAATGACAGATGAGCAAAGGGAGGAGAAGAACAGGAAGCGGCGTGAGGAATATATGAGGAAAAAGTGTCATTCAAACAACAAGGAAAATGATCCACGTATGAACATTCAAACAACAGGAAGCAGTGCAATTAAATTTGAGTAATCCTAATACTAATGCATCCGACACCTGCATTATTTCTCTCATGGATGAGCATACTGCGGGTAACCTTTGAAACTATAATTTTTTGAGTTCATCTGCGATTTGCCATGGCACACAACTTTTGAAACTACATTTTGGTTCCGCTGTGCTCATAGGAGGAAGTGATAGAATTCTGAGCACATTGAAATCTAATGAGAAAAGGATTGAAAGAAACAAAAAGTGGCGTGAAGCTTTATCGGATGAAGAAAGATGAATCACAAAGCAAAGCAGTTCCTGCATGTCAGTGTTTAAATGGGACCATTATTTCCACTAGCATTTTGAAAACTATCTTTACTGTGTTGTTGCCGTAGATGAACACTATGATGTTGGCACCCCTACAATCACCGAGCGTACCCTCGGTATGTGCAGCTACCATGGCTCAAAACATGTTAGGTTATTAATTAAGCTTATTTTTATACTCTTTAATCTTTACGTATGTCCAGAAGTCGAACACCATGATGCACCCAGTACTTGCACTCCTACAGTTGAGGGGGCACCCATCACCTGTACTCCTACAAGCATTGAGCATCCCACAGGTGTGTCTTGTTGTCCCACCTAGATAATTATTTTTATTACTGTTTCAGAGTTGATGTACGCAATGGATCGGGACATCATGATGCACCCACCATCTTCCCTGTAACTTTTAACGAGCGTAGGTATGAGCGACCTCTATGTAAAAATCACACGTGCCTTAGGTATTGATATTTTTCGGTTCGCTCTTTAATGCTAACTTAGATCTATTAGTATGTATCATAATTGCCATAGTTTGATTATGTGATCATAAAATTTTAATTGCAGTTCTAATTTTTAGTAGAGATATGTTATGATGCAGTACACAAATGGCCTGTTTTTCACAGCGGAATAATATTTAGCTTTGTCGCACTTTAATGCTAATTTAGATATATTAGTGTGTATCATAATTGCCATCGTTGGTTCCAGTTTTGTACTGATGACCATCCTTGTTCAGATGCAACCCCGGTCAGCACGGTGAACCTTAAGAGCTCCGATGCTTGCACAGATTTCCCACCAGGTATGTGTTTCTTTATTTTTGTACCAAAATTTGTTGATGTATGATGTGCGGATAATTTGCTTGGCTCCTTATTATTCTACCAATTACATCGTATGTATGATGTGCAGTCTCTTTTTTTTTTCAAAAGTTGTCATGATGCTGTAATCAAATGGCCTGTTTTCCACAGCGAGTTAATATTGATATTTGTCGCTCTTTAATGCTAACTTAGATCTATTAGTATGTATCATGATTGCCATAGATTGATTATGTGATCATAATATTTTAATTACAGTACTTCATTCTTTGCACTATATGTTATGATGCTGAAATCAAATAATATTGATATTTGTCGCAGCGAAATACCTCGAGTAAATATTGATATTTGTCGCTCTTGAATGCTAACTTAGATCTATTAGTATATATCTATGTTGCCATAGTTTGATGATGTGATCGTAAATCTTTATCTACAGTACTTGGCTATGAAAACTTGATCGCATGTGCGGATACCTCGAGTGTGAGTGTTAAATCATGTAAGACAAAATCATTGACAAACGAACAACGGGAACGTATAAATAAACGTTGTCCTGA
This sequence comes from Panicum hallii, assembly GCF_002211085.1. Lineage (NCBI taxonomy): Eukaryota > Viridiplantae > Streptophyta > Magnoliopsida > Poales > Poaceae > Panicum > Panicum hallii. The sequence goes on from NC_038042.1 coordinate 20,906,403, forward strand.
ATTATATCATGAGAAAAAACTGTCATCGCAACCATGTGATGTCGATCGAAGGGAAAGCAGGAATCAACGGAGCTGAGAAGCATCTCATGCGAAGGAGGCCAGCCAAATGTCAAGTGGAAAGTCTAAGCCTAAGACCACTTGTGCAGCTCGTAATCGAGACTACAAGAGAAGAGTTAGAGAGTTTCGGGAGAACAATCTACACCCCGAATCCATCGCCATGGAAAATCCGCAATTTATCCCTAAGATCATATCCCCCCCTAAAGGTGAATCTACCATAATAGCTGAAGACTGGGAAATGCCTTTCATAAATGGAATGCCGATCTACATTCAGACCTCATCAGATCAGGGTTTAGAAAACCCAACGGTTGATGAAAATATTGAGTTGCCTTCCACGAACCATATTCGGTGACAGCGTGTTTGTCTAGGGAAGAGATAAAACCATTTAGCCTGGTGCAATCTTCTATTTGAAGCAACAATAGGTAGAAGCACCATGGGTTCTTCGAATGAAATTCCAGATGTGGAAGATGCTCCAACACAATCTACCGTCATTAACACCGGTGAATGCCTATATGGTCTTGGCCTACTGAATTTAACATCCTTAATATTTATTAATAAAGTAATGTTGTTGTACAGGATTATCGATCCCAAAACAAGCAAACCACACGACTCCACAGTCACAAGAATCCATTGTTAAATCAGGTAAATTCATAAAGTTCCTTAAGCCTTTCTTAACACAATAATTGTTGGTGTTTAACTCTACAATGCATTCACCAACTAACCATGAATTTATATGTGGAAATTTCATCATCTAGGTGATCTGTATTCGATAAACTATGCACAAGACACCAACGCACATACGCATGCATCAATCTTTGAGGATGGTAATGTATTTTATGGTATAATTAATTCAAACTCAAGAATCTATTCACGTAAACTATTACTAATTACACAAATGTTTCGTTAATCTCTCAAATACCCAGATGGCAATAAGGATGTTGTATTTGAGGAGGATGAGGAAGAGGAGGAGGGCTACCTTTTTGCCAGACAAGGTATTGGTCCTAGATATCTAATAAGATCAATGAAAAATTTCGATCATTTAATCATATATATTTATATTTATTAATATTCAATGTAGATGAAGAAGACGAAGTTGATGTGGAAATCAACCTTGACGATGAAGATAACGGTGTTCCGGATGTGTTGGATCCTTATGATAAGGTCTATGCTTATATGCCATCTGAAACACATAAGTTAGAGGACATGGAGAATTGCGAGCATTGCAATGCGAAGAAGTTTGAGTTTGAAATATCGGGTTTTTGTTGTCGCAGCAGGAAGATACATTTATCCACACCTAAAACACCGCCTGAACTTATGATGCTATGGACAGCTTCAGATGCTGATGCAAGGCACTTTCGTTCCAACATCAGCTTCTTCAATGGCCATTTTTCATTTACTTCATTGTATTATCACCTTGATCGCATGACCATGAACATGCGTAGAGGAGGTGTGTATACGTTCCGTGCCCATGGTCAAATTTACCACAACATACGTTCATTTGGTAAAGAGGAGAGTACTGAACCAAGGCATCTTGAGTTGTATTTCTATGATGATGACCCTTCGCTCGAGCTTCATTATCAAAGATGTCGAGAGGAATGCCTAAAGAAAGACATGGAAGTCATCGATAGGTTGGTTGCGATCATGTGGGGCAACCCATACTCTGAGCACCTTAGGACTATGGGTGTAGTTGATGGTCTGGAGAATTACCACGTGACATGAATCTTGACCGAAGGTTGGACCAGCGAACCTACAATGTACCTACCACATCAGAGGTTGTTGCTGTTTGGATAGAGGGTAGCAAGTGTCAAGGGCAGTTCGAGCAAAGTGTTGTACTCCAAGGAAAGGATAGATCTATTCACAGCATTCGATCATACCATGGTTGTTATGATGCTTTGTCATACCCTCTATTCTTCCCCAAGGGTGAGCTTGGGTGGCACAATTGCATCCCAAAGGTGGGAGTCACCGCGGCGCAAGTAAATGCTGCTTATGAAGTCCGAAATGCACGTGCAGGAGGCGAGGATCTAGGTAATTGTCAAGTGCATATATTTACATGTTTAATTTTCATATTTTTTGTGTGGTTTAGTAATGACAAAGAAATTCTCTATTTGTGTAGGGAGTGCTAGAAATTTATTTGTATCAGTGCATGACTACTACTGCTACAAATTTCAAATGCGTCCTGGCATTTTCAACCCAATATTCTTCGGCAAGCAACTTTTCCACCAGTTTGCCATTGTTAAGATTGAAAGCTCTTGATTAGATTACATCAGAAACAATCAGGAGAGTCTCAAGGCCGACCTGTATTAGGGTCTTGTCGATGGCTTGCATGCTGGTGAGTGCCGAGCCAATGCTGTTGGAAGACGTACTGTTCTTTCTACGTCATTCATCGGAGGTCCTCATGACATGAGACGTCGGTACATGGATGCATGGCCCTGGGACGCAAGTATGGTAAACCAGATATCTTCCTAACAATGACCTGCAATCCTAACTTGGATGAGATCAAGAATGAAATGTTCCCAGGCCAGTCAGCACAAGATCGACCAGATCTTGTAACTCTTGTGTTCAAGGCGAAACTTGAGGCGATGAAAAAGATGTTGTTGAAGAAAGATATACTTGGAAAGGTTCAAGCATACGTGTATGTTGTGGAGTTTCAGAAGAGGGGTTTACCACATGCCCACTTCTTGCTAATAATGAAAAGGAAGTGGAAGCTCACATGTTCTGAGAAGTATGACCGACTTATATGTGTTGAGCTGCCAAACAAGAAGAAATATCTAGAGCTGTACAAGATGGTGACTAAGCATATGATGCATGGACCATGCGGTGTGCTAAACCTAAATTGCCTGTGTACTAAGGGACGTTCTTCATGCAAGAATCATTATCCGCGTCCCTTCGCCAACTCCACCTCATAGGGCAAAGATTATTACCCTATATGTGTGGCAGAACCATCCTGAATTATACCGGCTCAAGTACGCGAGTCCACTCCCGAGGGCTCCAACGTGCTTCAAACGGTATAATCCCTTGGCCTGTCGGGTAACGTCCCGATAAACCACCGATACACAGGATCAAATAAGGTTACCTCACACGAAGGTGAGTCCAGAGATACAATCACCATCACATTTTACATAACAGGGAATTACATTACAAGAGTTTATAAAAGTGGTACAAAGTTTCAAACTTAGAGAAAACAATACAACTCTTTAAGCTAGGATTTTTAGCATCGGAAAAAAATACACGATGATCTACAGCACGTTGACAAGACGGATGTCATGCTAAGCCCGGGCACGACATCACTCGATATCACCAGTGCTGGCTGGGGACGGATCCCATTCCACGGACCAATCATCTGGAAGAGCACAGGGCCAAGGCAAGGAAAGAGTAGGGTCTTCACAGATATCACCTGAAAAACATTCAACTAGCAAGGCTGAGTATACTAATACTCAGCAAGGCTTACCCGTCTCATGGTATACTTAGCCATGTAACTAGACTTATGAAGTCTTTTAGCTTTGGGTAGTGTTTTCAGCTGAAAAGCAACAAAGAGTAGATCCTTACTTTCAACTTTTAGCTTTCAGGTTCTAGTTGATTAACCATTCTAAGTAAGCACCTATAACTATTCAAACATGGTAGGATCTTTACTCAAACATCATCTTTGATAATCATATAATTACTCTTGTTACTCTATGTGATAAAGGGGGTAAGCAGTCTCATTCATCGTGAGAGGCGGACGATTCCTGAATCGAGATTCAACCTTGCAAGGTAAACCTAACACACACGCTTGAAATACCACAGGGTTATTCCGAAGCAACCGTTTGCCTTTCATTCCGACTCGTGGATCAGGGCCACCACAAGCGACTGCAGGTCATATGCACATCCAAAGTGCAGGAAGTACGTCTGTAGCGCGACTACAAAACCCGTATTCCTGGTTGCCCAGCAACACATATGCCTACACGTCGAACAAAGTAACAAAAAGAAGCAAATACATGTGGTGGGAGGTATGTCCACTCCTCGGGCCGATCGGTTACTAGGCTTACCGCTTACCATATTTCACGGCATGTGGCTAGTACTTTCAAACGCTTAGCCACCGCTACCACACACTGCGACCTTATCAAATTCCACAACACAGACGGGGTATCATCTTGACCATGATACCTCATAAAACTCCCGTCCGTCATCCTTATAATGATAACAGGAATGTAAACATCACAACTCCTATATCGCGCGAGTGACAGGAAATCACTCGACTTCTACCGGTCCTATAAGCAGAGCAGCTATTCGGACTCAAGTTCTAGTGTTCAATACATAGGTTCCTGGAATTATGCAACTAAGGTTTACAAACAACTCCTAAGAACTTAATGCATAAAGATATACATAAATAGTATAGGTTGCAGTGTAATAAAGTAGGGGTTATGTCCGGGGCTTGCCTTTATTGGTGGGTTTGAAGTCAGTAAGTCAATATCTTCCGAACTTTGGTTCGGGGCTTCAGATAATCCCGCGACGAAGTTCCCGAGGTCTTCAGAATAACTTCCTTCTGGTTCCGGGATTAGTGGGTAATTTCTGTCGGCGAGAGTGGTCGAATCTATATGATATGCAAGATGGAGTTTAATGAATGCATACACTTTCATTTCAATTCACGATAAAGTTGCAATCCAAATAAAGGAACATTACATTTCGACAAACAACCTAACTACCCCGTACTGGGCAGTCATTTATCGAGTATTAACTAAACTAACTAGTCTCGTTAGGCAACAGGGGGGGTTACCCTAAACATCTATACTAACTTCATTAGGTAGCATGTTTGATTATCTAATTGGTTGGTGTATAGGTCTTGGTCTTAACCGATGAGGATGCATCCGGTTTAGCTGACTGATGTGCTTTGGTCGTGCCTAACAGAGGTGTGTCTACTGTGCGATCTTACTGATCCAAGGTTGTGTACTTTGGTCTGGGTAGCCGGTTGACAGGTGCACTGGTTTTCTAATTGATCGATGAAAACATCGATCACTTTAGCAGAGGGATGTTTCCTAAAGCAGTTGTGTCTTAACTAAGATGTGCTTAAGTGTTATCCTAGGTAACTAGGTGTGGTTGCATTGGCTGGATTACGTCAACACAACAATTGAGTGCAGTACAGCCGATGGGGTTATCTAAGTTAGACCTATTTCAAGATTTAGATATAACAGAACACTAATATTAAACTAGGTTGGTGAGACCATAAGTGTGGAATTAGACTAAAGAGGATGTGGTTGAGGGTATGTAACCGGTAAGCATATAGCCGACCTCTCAGCCGATAAATCGGCTGATAACAGTGTGTGGATAAGGATGGGAAAACTAAGGATTGACCGGCCATATTTGACCGCTATGGGAAACAACTGGAATTGGCTTAGGTCAGTGGATAACAGAACTCTAAGATCATGTGTGTATCTCCGATACGTCGACTATGTGCAGCCGATACATTATCTAAATTGGAGGGTTAGTTGATCACTGTGCGCATCGGCATAGCCGATTTGTGTTTTTAGCAAACTAGTCGAGCTGTGAGCATCAGCATGTTAGCCGCTCAGGGTATGTAACTATTTAATTGTGCATCAGTAAACTAGTCGATAGTGTGAACATCGACCGAGCCAATATGTGCGCATGCGTTAGATTTGTGAATCGGCACAAGTAGCCGATTCCCTATGCTGTACTGGCTGTGCTTAGCTGACAATTACATTCTCTATTGGATGTACCTATCCAACTATTGACGGGAGTGTTAATCGGAGTAATCAGTGTTTGAGTGGTTCAATGATATCAGCAAATAACCGATTGACGCATAACCGGCGTGGTTGTCTAGATCGGACCAGGTCGGTCAGGGTACTAACATCAGATCGGACCGATAGAGTAGTTAACATCGGGCCGATGGGCTTTTGCCGACAGGGAAGAAGTCAAAAGGCTTATGGCCGATGGGGTTACGCCTATCAAAAATTGGCTGAACTAGTAGTCAATTGCTAAGCCTAGTTACAAAGGTGTATCAGCTAAGTAGTCGATACACGAGGTAGACTAGGATCTTTACATAGGAAGGGGCTCTGACAAGATTGTAATCAAGACTAAAGCAAAGGTATGAGCATCCATATGAACAAGGGTTAATCAATCATCACAAAAAGTCTGCCATAGGGGCGGCAAGTACATCAGACATGGTGCACAATTTATCTTTAGTCAATCTATGGCAAGGACTTTGGCTACCGAAAGCTAATTAAGTTTAGCGTCACACAAATAGTAGGCTAAATATAAATCAAACATTTCATGTTCAAATTAGACCTCTCTTATGCTTTAAAGTTGCACAACAAGTCTAATTAAGATTTAAACAAGCGGCACAAGAAACACATTGCAATAACAAGCAAACATGACTAAATATAGCTTTAAGTGGATATGCTTAATTATTTCTTCTATAAACAAATTGAATTGATTAACTTAAAAGAATTTAAGTTACAAAGCAAAATTAGGTTTGAAAATTCCACATCCATTCATACTTAATCTATAAAAATTGTATACCAAAAATCATGATCTACAAAGTTAACATGTAGGAGCTATGAATATTACACTCTCTTATCTTGGATTTAACATAGATTCAAAAATATATGGTTTCATATCAAACTCACTTAATAAAAGTTGTGGGGCTCTAAATCTAGTTTCTAACAAAACTGGTTTTGCAATTTTTGGAATTTCCTACTATTTTCTATGGATTATACAAGTCAGCAGTAACACTTCACATGAAATAACAAACACTCTTACACAAAGGTCCTCAAACAACACTGTTCCTATGAGTCTAGACTTTGCAGAAAACCCCCTGAACTTGTCTTAATTGTTGCACGAGGTCCTCTAGGCGAGCTTGAACAGAGGAGGCGCTTGGGGAGCTCGGTTCCAGTGGGAGGAGACCATACCGGCGGTCGGGAAGGTCGAGCAGCACATCGGGAACTCCTTTTGGTGATCAGTAAGCGAGGAGAAGGGCCACAAGGGAGACATCGGCGTTGGGGGGGGGGGCGGATGTCAGGGGCGCGGCTGCTCCGGCCGAGCCACACCACGCGCCAGCGCGCCCACGCGCGCCGTTCTGCGCCCCGCACGCCGGGCCGCCTGGGCCGCACCACGCGCACGTCCACGAGCCGGCCGAGCGCCTGCCGCCTGCGCGCTGCGCTTCCTCCTGCGCGCCGTGCGCTGCTCCCGCGCCAACACGCCGCCTGGGGGCCGCTCGCTCGCCGCTCGCGCCTCCTGCCCAGCTCCCGCACCTGCCTTCGCGTCCGCGCGCAGCGTCCGAGCCGCCCCTGCTCCTGGGCCCGCCTGAGCCGCTAGCCCTGCCGCCGCTAGCGCCCAGGCCGCCGCCCCGGGCCCGCCTGCCGCGTGCCTGGACCCGCTCCGCCTGCCACGCCGTGCGCCGCGCGTCCGCGCGCCTGGCCGCCCAGCGCTGCCACCCAGCGCCAGCGCCGCACCTCCCGCGCGCGCCTGGGCCCAGCCGAGCCGCCCTCGCGCGCTCCGCTCCTGCGGCCGCCGCTCGCGCTGTGTGACAGTTCGTGTGTTTGTAATGCTAGGCATGTATTTTGTTAGTGTGAAATATGTGTTTGTTTGTATAAAGCTTATGTGTGTTTATGTGAAGCTTTTGAAAATTTAAAGTGCAAATAAAAAGGGTATTTTTGTAATTCCAGAAAAACCTAGGGTTGTTTTTGTAAAATGTATAAGTAAAGGGTGGTTTTGCAAATATGTTTTTCTTACCTTATGTTTTGCAAAAATATATATATATTTACTCAAAAGTTGCATTGGAAATGCGTGTGTTGAAATATGTAAAAATTTTGGGTAAAGTGGTAAAAATAAGGGTATTTACGTGATTTTATAAAAGTACAAGTCCTTTTATGCAAATGTTTGATTTACAAAAGTAACTTTAAAAATTTACTTAGGGCTAAAGTGTAAAAGTGCAAGTCATCATGGCACGTCTATCCAATCATTATGACGAGTCTATCCCGTCATTATGACGTGCCATAAATGCTTGCATTTAGGTCCTGAATTTTATAAAGTTACGCTCTTTAGGACAAAAACAATTCAAATCCGACTTTTATTCAAAATTTCATGTGTAAAAATATAAGTTTTGAGTTTTTGAACTTGAGCCCTAAAGCAATGTTGTAGAGTTTGAAAAACTCTCCAACTTTCGTTTTGGGCGTTTCTTCATTTGGGTTTTAAATCAACGGGAAATTTTGTTTTACAGATAGGTCCCTGCAGTTTTCGGAAATTACACATAAGTCCTTGGGAAATCCTAGTTCCCTTCCTCCTCTGTTTTACCTCTCTCTGTCTTGCCTTATCCTTCACTGGCGGCTGTATCTTTTTCTTCCCTGCTTTTCCCCTTTCTTCCTTCAGCTCACGGCAGTGCGGGGCGCTGGGCGAGCAGCCCAGGCCAGGCGGCGGCGCATGTGGGCCCCGGCAGGGCGGCCGCGCGCGTGGGTGCGGGCAGGCGGAGCGCGGCTCCTAGGCGCAGGCGCGCGAGCGCTGGCTCGCAGGGCGCGGCGCGCGGCGGGGCCAGAGCCCAAGCGGCGCCGGGCGGAGCCGAGCGAGCGGCACCGGCTCGGACGGAGGCTGGCCCAGGCAGCAGCGGGCCAGCGGCGCAGGCGGAAGCAGGCGGCCCGGGACTGGAGCGGCGCGTGGCTCGGCGCGCGGAAGCCAGGGCGGCGGCCGCGGCAGGGCTAGGCGCGCGGGCTGGTGGGCCAGGCGCGGGCGAGCGGCGGCCGCAGAGGTGCGGGCGCGTAGGCGTGGCGCTGGCCGGGCGCGGCCAGGCGTGGCTCGGGGCTTGGGCGCTGGCGCGCGGAGCGGGAACGGCTCGGGCGCAGGCGCGTACGCGGCTCGGTGCAGGTGCTGATGCGGGAACCGGAGCGGCGGCGTGGGCATGCGAGCACAGGAGCACGCGGGCGCTGGTGGCAAGCACTGGTGCGAGGTGCGCGGCATGAGCGGCGCACGGGACCGGTGGCGTGCAGGAGCGGAGCGGCACGCGTGAGCCGGCGTAGCGCGGGCAGCACTGGAGTGCGGCATGAATGGACCAAGGGTGCAGCGCAGGCGACAGTGAACGCGGGAGGAGGCGCGGTGCGCGAGTAGGCTCGGCCGGGGCAGGAGTAGGCCCCAGGTGGCGCGAACACGCATGTGCGAGCGCGGGAGTGACACGGAAAGGCCGGGCGAACACGGGTTCGACAGCAGAAAGCGGAGGAGCAGCTGCACGGCGTGCGGGACGGGAACCCAATCTTCAAGCCGGCGTCGATGCGAGCAAGCACGAGAAGGAGGCGGTCGCCAGTCTGGGGCACCGCCATCAATGGAGCACGCCCGACGAAGGCCGACGAATTGAAAGGAAGGATGCTAGCTCGCTCGCTC